>NC_080850.1:47506525-47810066 GCF_030435755.1 Ochotona princeps
CTATTTCCCTTCTAGGCCACTCCCACTTCCAGATCTTGCACTCTCCAGTTGGTTCTGGAATTTAACTTGACAGATTTAGCCCCCAGTGCCAGCATCTGCCAACTGACACTGTGGCAAAGCCCAACCAACCCTCACCCACTCCAATTTTTGCTTGCACCAGCCGGAACAGTCAGCCCAACCTGGCATTTCCCTGATCTGGTTCACCTGAGGCCCACAGGTGCTGTAGCTTTGCCTGGCCTGGTCTGCCCCATCTCAACCCACACTGTCTAGTGGGAGTGGCTGTCCAGCAGGGGAGCCCACATTCCCCCTGCCGGCTTTTCCCCCTCCCTCCCTGGTTCTCACATGTGCTGTTTGGGCGCTGCAACCACATCTAGTACGGCTCATCTCACCTTGGTATTCCGTAATGTGCACTGGTTTTCGTCGCGATCGAACCTGGCTCGACCCACACTCTGTTCTGCTGCTCAGATTTGCCAGCAGCTGATGGGAAGTGGTTCAGCCTGGTCTGCCCCCAACATGTGCCAAATGTATGCCAGTGGGTCCCTTTCCACAACCTGTTCTGGGCTGTTCCCTTTCGTGCTTCTTGCGTTCACCTGCAGGGACTGTGTCCTGTCAAAGGAGTTGCCCAGGCCCCTCCATCAGAATCTCTCCCAATGCCGATCCTGCGCATACTGGTGGGTCCATGAGCCAGCCCTACTCAGTCCACCTCATGTACTAGCAGTAACAGTGACCTTTCCTGACTGGCCTTCAACCCAATCTGGTTCTTACTGTTGGATGTTTCAGCCCAGCCAAGGCTTGTCCATACCCAGACACAGCTCACCCATGGCTCGGTAGGGGTAGAGACCTAGCCTAGTCTGTCCCCCATCTACCCTGGTCCTCCAGAGCACCAGATGGTGTTGGCGTCTAGCCCGACTTGGTGCGTCCAGTCCCAGTCCACAATTGTGACAAAGGAGGCTGCAGTCATATCCAGACCAGAACGCAGCCCCCATTCCAGCCCTGTGCTCACTGGTGAGAACCTCAACCCAGCTAGGGTGTCCCCTTAGCTCCCCAACCAGGCCTGTTCCCAGCCACAGATGGTGTGCATGCCAGTGGTTGCTCTGACCCAGCTTGGCACAGCCCCTCACCAGTCTTGGCCTTTGCCTTAGATGCTGTGGCTTAGCTTCCCTGGCTCACACAGACCAGTAGGTGCAAGAGCCTAGCTCGGCATGACCTGTGCTCCATCCTGATTTCTAATTTTGCTTGTGAGCTAGGGTTTGCATTACCACCCCACACATTAGCCAGCCATTGGAGCTACTTTGCCCAGCTTGTCCGACCCCCAGGTCTAGATCATGTGTTCACCAGCGGGAGCTATGACGGGTGGCTTGTTTTAAAGCATGCATGCAATCTTCCATTTTCCTGTAAAACCCACTGAAGCCATTAATATTGTTAACTAAACACACACCAATTGGAAAACTTACTCTCTTCTGTCTTGCACGTATAAGATTACAACTAAGAACCCATTTAGGAAATTCATTATTTTCTTTCTTTTTTTTGAAATTCATTATTTTCATTGTCTAAACTGATCTCAGACATTATTACCAATCTTAGAATCTCTGTACCCAATATAAAAACTCTGCAAGACGAAAGTTCAGATTAACATTCTATGAATTTCTTAAAAGAGAACAAAGATGTATTTGCTCATCCATTGCACTTTATTTTTCATTTGTAACCCTATCTCCGAGTCCCTAGATAATGTTGCACATGCCCATTAGCAAAATTCCCATGGAAATACAATTTAGCAAGGTCGTCAGAAAGGTCTGACTTGATGAAAGCTGACACTAAAAATATCTTTCACTTTCCCATTAGTTAGGAATCAGAAACACATTAACCCTGTCACAAATTATCTAAGTGGAAATATTCTCTAAATAATACAAACATAAACTAGATAAGAATTAAGCCAAACTCACATTGCTTAGCTTTTAAACTTAAACTGGATGTCAGAAACAGATAGATACAAATATCCCTTCACCTAGAAAATCAGGAGGTAGACCATTCCAGTAAAAGAAGTTCCAATAATCTTCTGTCTGAAAATACTTTGCTAGGGACAATACAGTTGTAGAAGTGGAAAACCAGAGAGGCGGGTGCGTGGCAGAGCCTGGGAAGCCCATGTGCCACACTGGAGGGCCTGGCTCTGAGTTCCCCTTCATCAAAGTGTGTGCCCTGGGGGCAGCGGGTGATCCATCCAGCAATGGCTCCCTTGCCACCCGAGAAGAAGATGTAGACTGGGTTCTGGGCTCCTGGCTTTGGCGTGGCCCAGTCTTGGCTGCTGTAGGCATTTTGGGGACTGACCAACACACCCCAAAACATTGTGTCTTTCTTTCTCTCCCTCTCTCTGGCTTTCAAATAAAAACAAACAAACAAGAAAAAAAAAAAAAAGAAATGAAAGGCACAGATAAAATTTAAACAATATCTCAAGTTTCACTGACTGTGCTTACAAGACAAAAATCACTATGCATGTTATTAAATATGCTCATATTCTCCATAACTATATACAACTACAAATAAAAGCAAATATATTTCAGGATCTCCATTTTTTAAAAAAGACTTATCCATTATACTTGAAACAGAGAGAGAGAGAGAGAGAGAAATCGATCAATCAATCTTCCATCCATCGGCTCACTCCCCAAATAGCTGCAACAGAAAGAACTGGGTTGGTTCAAAACTGGGAGCTGAGAGCCATTTCTGGGTCGTCAAGGTAGGTGGCAGCAGCCCAAGACTTTGGGCCATCTTCTGCTGGATTAGCAGGGAGCTGGATAGAAAGTGGAGCAGCCAGTACTAGAACCAGCATCCATATGGAAGGTCAGCATGACAGGTGGAGAATGAGTGCTCTATAACACCACACTGGTCCTAGGATCTCCAGCTTGCTTCTTGAGTGTCGTTATTATTGTTGTTCAAAAACTAGGAATGCAATTTCATCTTATACCATGCAGCAGGTAAGCCAGGTTCTCCTACCGTCTGCTACTGCAGTCACTCACAATATTCAGTCATTCAGTCAACATGTGAGGAGTCCCAGGCACTGCGCAGGCTGCTCACGACACAGGGGTGAGCAAGCAGAGGAGGGAGACGCTCTTGACCAGACAGGTCCAGACCGTGCAGCTGGCTGCCTGCGATGTCTAAGTTCTCAGCTACGGACAGAATGTACACTGCACAGCACAGGAGGAAGGGACTCCCTCTCCATCAGTCAGTTACGCAGGTCAGCCCTGACAACCCCAGGAGTACCAGGCTCTACAACCAGCTCTGATTCACAGGGTACCAGGCTGGGAGTGTGTAAGCAAAGGGACCCTGAGCAGAGAAGGAAACAACCTTCACTTCTCCATTAGCCAGCCTGGCTACACCACAGCCCAAGGCGCTTCTGAGCTTCACAGCCCGGGACTCCGAGAAGTACACTGATTATGCTAATTAGACTGGTGAGCTAATGGCGGCAACAAGGAGCTTTGAGGCAACACGGCTCTCTCCCTCTCTGCTAGAATAAGGGGTGATGAGGACCTGCCGAGATGAGGAAACGGGTGTCCACAAAGGGAAGGTAACTCATGGAGAGGGTGCAGACAGCCATGCCACCCGCCACGCCTCTCTCCATCACATGCCTGCAGTGACTCAACACCTGCATATCCACGATATACAGAAATCCCCCATACCCAGGAATCTACACAATTACTTCACTCAGTACTGCTACACAGAAATCTATAACAGGCATATAAATATTTTGATAATTGCAGCTGAGTATTGAGCTGTACAGGTATAGTGAGAGACTGAAGTTCAGCTCCTCAAAAATGTTCTGAAAAAATGCAATCAAATCTCTCTGTCTTTGTAACACTAAAACAAAACAAAATAAGTACAGCACTGGGCCTATGGGCAAGGGAAGCCACAGTTTGGCGTGTGGGCATCCCAGGTCACAGTGCAAGTGCGAGACCTGGTTGTTAAGATGCATTTCCTCTCGTGTCTGGGAAGGCAGCAGAGGACGGCCAGGAAACCCAGATGGAATGACAGGCTACTGACTCTGACCTCATCTAATCCCAGCTACTGTGGGCATTTGGCAAGGGGATGAGTGGATGGAAGAGTCTCTCTCACTCCCAACTTCTCTTTTAAAAAGTAAGTATAATAACACTACTAAGTTTAGAATTCCAATTCTTAAGAAACACCAAATAAATTTCTAAGCCCAGTGAGTACAAACGTAGTACAGGCTCATCTTCACCCGAATACTGAGCTGATTTCTGCTGCTTCTTCAGGCTGCGCGATTTGAAAACCTCCTTACTGATGCTGCCCTGCCTAGCAGATTGCACGAACTCCTGAGCATGGCACTGCCCCTTAAGGAGAGCAGCAAACTGAAGACAGTGAGCTTGCAGCATGCTACAGAAGGACACCTGCAGCGGATGGCCTGAACAGAGGCAGCACAGGGTGCTCTCCAAGGTCAAACCAACCAAACTGTAAACTTACACTTAAAAAAAAAAAATCTTTGAGAAGTACAGTTTGACAAAATCCTTTACTCATTAACAGCATCAACATCAACAAAAAGGTAAATCCCAAGCTGATTGGTGTGGTTTCCACACTTCCGATGCCTGGCCAAGCCTCCTACCAGACACATCGTGCCCACAGAAGCACAGGCGGGTCCTGCCCGCTGCCTTCCCCAGTGCTGCTCCCAGGGACTCGCAGCTGGACACACACGTACACACACCAGCTGCTTCTTCATCTTGGCAGATCTTCTCATACTCCAACCAGCTGGCATCATGTCATTCTCCCCTGAGGACAGTGCAGGAGTAAGCGGGCCTCAGCCAGGAGATGACCCTACTGTCAAGGAAGTGCAGTGTTCTACTCCAGTGACAGAAGCAGTCTTGCAGGTCCTATAAGTCCCGCTGAGTCAGAAAACATAGTAAGAAACAGGACAGCAAGAGAACTCTGTGCCGGGATTTCCTGGTTAGCATGAGACATGGCCTGTCATGTTGAAAGGTTCCCTCCTCAAGACAGGAGATGGGGGATTTACAAACAGATTGACTAAACATACAACAGTTTGGGCTGCTCACATGACAACCATTTTTTGACCAGAATTCTTTGTATCAGATATGAAAATTACATAAGAGGGCTGGCGTAATAGCCTAGTGGCTGAAGTCTTTGCCTTGTACACCCAGGATCACATATGACAGCAGTTCGTATCCTGGCTGTCCCACTTTCCTTCCAGCTCCCTGCTTGTGGTCTGGGAAAGCAACAGAGGAAGCCCAAAAGCCTTGAGACCCTGTGCACATGTGAGAGGCCAGGGAGAAGCTCCTGGCTCCTGGCTTCGGATCAGCTCAGCTCTGGCCATTGCAGCCCCTTGGGGAGTGAATCAACAAACGGAATATCTTCCTCTCTGTCTCTCCTCCTCTCTGTATATCTGATTTTCCAATAAAAATAAAACAAATCTTTAAGAAAAAGAAAGAACATGCACAATTACAAAATGGAGCTTTTCTGTACAAAAATGCAATGGAAAATGCTACTTTTCTGGAAGTCATAATTTGTTCTAACTTATTCAATTACTGATGCACATTTATCCTTTAGAACAGCCACCTTACTTGGTGAGCTTCTCAGAACATGTGTGAGCAGCCTGAGGGATTCAGGGCAAAGACAAACAGCAGTGTGAGATCTGCTCTGCTTGCGGGAGGTGTACGGACTGTGGGCTCAACACTCAAATGCGGGTCTCAGACACTGGGATCGCACATTTATACCTTCCAGAACGACTAGGTATTTGGTATCCTAAGTTAAATATTGTAAGTCACAGTGTAAGGAAAAGGTTATTTACAAACATATGCTGGTTGAATATTCTCTATCTCACTCTGTCATGTCATCTTGCAGTGAAAGAGGACCTCCACTTGCAAGCAAATGAGAGCTAATGTCACAATTTCGTTGCACCTTACACTTACCAGCTCACGGGAAGCTCTGCTCCAACCAGGTAGAAAGGACAAGTTCGGCACATTACAAAGGGCAGCTGAGAGCTCACTGCTGCGCGACAGCAGGAAATGCCCCTAGCTCCTGCACACCCCATTCATAAAAGCAGGCAAACAGCTACCTTGATAAGGCCTGGGAGCAACTTAAGGCAGCAACTGTCTAGAGGAGATCTGTAACTTTTAAAATGTTGTTTCCAAACAAAAGTGGGTTCATTTTCCCAGCCACATTAGTTCCTGCTAACCCGATTATCCGGTCAAGATCCTAAAAATCCTCTTGGAATTATAAAGTAAACTAATGATGCCAGTTCTAGAAAGTAAATGGTTTTAACAGGCTGAGGTGCTCTACACCCTTAGTGTGCTTGGAGCTCGTAAATCAGGATTTTCATCACTGCAGAAAGGAGCCCCGTGCTCCAGCCATTGTCCCTCAAGCACAGCATTTCGCCTCCAGTCCCCAGGCAACTGCTACTCACCTCTGTCCTGAATGACTTGCCTATGCTGGGAACAATGTCCATTTTTTAAAATATTTATTTATTTATTTATTGGAAAGGCATATTTATAGAGAGAAGGGGAGACAAAAAGATCTTCCATCCACTAATTCAATCCCAAGTGTTTGCAACAGCCAGAGCTGAGCCAATCTGAAGCCAGGAGCCAGGAGCTTCTCCTGGGTGTCCCACATGAGTGCAGGGTCCCAAGACTTCGGGCCATCCTCTACTGCTTTCCCAGGCCACATGCAGGAAGCTGGATCAGAGGTGGAGCAGCAGGGACACGAACTGGTGCCCTATGGGATGCCGGTGCCACAAGTAGAGGATTAGTGTGCAATACCATGGCACTAGCTCCTAAACTCATCTTTTAACTCTATTTTCCACAAACTTGCTAAAGCACCCTTGAATATAATTTATTTATTTGAAATTAATTTACACTTTTTTTCCCTGGTGGCCTCTTAATATACCTAGAGACTCTCCTGGAATGCCATCTCCCTGTGGAGCATTTTCCTTTGTTCCTGCTCCTACCCACCCACCCACCAGGGCACACCGAGCAGGCTGCTGGCACGCAGCACGATGCTTCACAACGTGGCTTCTGGCCTTGGAGACTCTGTGTCGCAAATGGACACTTACCTGCCGTCTGCAGTATCTAGCACACACACTGCACTCTCCAACACACCTTTCTTACATGAAGAAAACCAGCTACTGATATTTGCCATTAATCTCAATACTGCTCGACGGCCTTTTCTTAATATGTAATAGGTTTAAATAATGAAGGGGGAAAACACATATGTAACTCAACATTGAGGGCATGGTAATTCAAATAGCATCAGCAAAAATCCCTATATCACCTACTATGTGCTAGAACCTAGTACTTAAACAGGTGTGCCTATTAAACTTGGTAGCATAGTAAGGTTAATTCTTGCATCAGGCCCAGGGATGGTTTTTTACTTCCACTAAAGATGAAGTGTAACAAAACTCGGGAGTTTAGGGAGCTTCTCAGAGCCAGCAGGTGGCAGTCACAAACGTTACTGGGCAGCAAGGACTGGAGCTTTTCCTCTGATCTGAGTCTCTCAGTACTTCCACTGCAGGTAAACAAACTGAAGAAGGAAAATTCTGGAACTAGAGGGACCTGGGTTCAAATCCTCATCATGGCATTTGCCTGAGCTTTAGTTTTCTTAATTGTCAAAGAGCAATTATAACGCCTATGTTGACAAGGCTGGTGGCTTGCACTATACAAAGAGTCTATTAGCAATATGTGCGCACCACTGACAATAAATAAGGCTCTGTCCTCGATTCTGAGAACCGTGAAGCTGAAGCCAAGGAATTATTTTTCAGTTTCAGCAATCACTTTTAAGAATCTTTTCCATGCCTTTCTAATAAATGTGCTCAATTTCTCAAGTTAGAAATTTTCACCAAGTTTCATCTTATGTTTTTCAAACTGATAAACAGGGGAAATGACTTAATTAATATTCTTTAATCTCCAGATGAATTATAGAAAAGTACAGAATTATAGAAAATCTTCACACCTATCAGATTAATAGTAATGGATGTGTCTGTGATCCCTATTATTAAATGCTGCCTGTCTTTTAACACCTAAGTATTAACGCCATCTCTGAAGGGATAAACTCAGATTTTACTGAGCCAAACTGAACATGGTTTACATGAAAAAGGAAACAACTCTCTGATCGTGCTTTTATAAAACCAACTTCTAGAATTTTCAATAATCAAGCAATGCTAACAAAGTAGCCTGATCTAAGTAAATTTAGTTTCTTTACTTTCTAACAGCCAGTATTAACATGGGGGACACTTAAATGACTTGTAAGGACAGTGACCACAATTCTACACATTGGTGCACACACTAAAGCGAGTCCGGCCCTCAGCAGCACATGTCATGGTGATTTAGGGTCTAAGGTTCTACAGCAATTAAAATCCCTGTGTGAAGTAAAATCACTTTGCCTCACTCATTCATTCAACTTTATGATTATTACATATTTCCTTGAACTACCCCAACATTAAGTTCACTAAATATGCTCCACTGCCTTGACTTGCACAGAACATGAGCATACTTTACAGACATTGAGGTTAACCTCATTTCTGTTTTTCAAGTATTCACAGGCCCGACACAGTAGCCTAGTGGCCAAAGTCCTTGCCTTGCACACATGGGGATCCCATATGGACACCAGTTCTAATCCCGGCAGCCCTGCCCCATCCAGCTCCCTGCTTGTGGCCTGGGAAAAGCAGTCAAGGACGGCCCAAAGCCTTGAGACCCTGCACCCGTGTGGGAAACACGGAGGAGGCTCCTGGCTTCAAATTGGCTCAGTTCTGGCTGTCTCAGCCACTTGGGGAGTGAATGTGCGGACAGAAGATCTTCCTCTCTGTCTCTCCTCCTCTCTGTTTATCTTTCCAAATAAGTAAATAAATCTTTTTTTTTTAAGAAGTATTTGCAAGCATCCTGAGAGAACCTTTGGGTTACAGCAGTGATGACGACAGCACACGCAATCTTTGTTTACCCTGAGTTTAGCAAATCCAGCAGAAACAAGCAGAGGCAGTAACACAGTACAACTGCCGGACAGGCAAGCACAGGACACAACAAAGAAACACAAGCTCCAGAAACCGCAGTCAACAGAGGCTCTCCAGCAGGCACAATGCCTAATCCAAGACGTGAAGACACATCGAGGACGGGCCAGATGGGAGGACTTTCCTTCCAGCAAAACAACACAGAAAGGAGAAGAGGTGAACATGGCAGCAGCCCCCACCAGAGGTGGCGATGGCCAGAACCAGGGCAGACGCAGGAGAAAATGAAAATAAACACAGTTTGTAGAGTATCCCAGGGGTGGGGTCCACAGAAATCAGCGAGTCTTTCAATGACGGAAATGCATGAGATAGAAGGAATTCCGAATCGGGAAGAAGCCTGGGCTCCTGAATGATGACTAGGGTGCACGCGCACACACTGAAAAAGAAGGGGGTCGAGAACAGAGGCTTGGACAGGAGAGAGAACTACAAGTTCAGCTAAAGACATTTGATTCCAATGGATGCTTGGACAACCCAGTGGAAAGGACTAGCAGACTGTTTGTATTCAAGTTAGAGATCTAGGTCATAGATAGACTTGAATGCTGGGAGACAGAAGAAAAAGGCAGACATGTATGCTACCGGGGCAGAACATGAATAAACCTCCTAAAACACACCCAATACTTCAGACACTGTCTTAAGAGGAAGAATTAAAAACAAAAGAATTACTGTGGACACGTGATAATTCTAAAAAGCAGAGTGATCCAGGTATCAGAGGTTCCCAAGAATCCATCAACAAACATACAGAAACGTGTGGAAGTCATCAAAGACAATACCGCCTATAACTCTCCCCAGCAGCTCCGGCCCCTTCTGCTGGGCCCCACCCCTGGGAACACAGACAGTGACGCTGTTCTTGGAAGCTCAGCTTCCACATGGGTAACTTTGGAATAGAAACCGCACTACCTGTCACAACCTCAGTTTAGTTTTGGCTGATGTCAACCACAGACAGGATCTAGAGTGCACAAAGCGAACGCAGCAGGATTATCAGCAAACTCCTTTAAGACTGCCCAGTACAGTCATCACACACAGAAGCAGGAGGAGGAGCCAAGCCTGCTCCAGCACTCCAGTAAAAGATGCAGGCGCCCCAAGCAGTGGTTCCACCCAAACACGTAGGTTACAATCTGCTGCCTCCCAGATGGGATACCACGAAGTTCATCACTCCAGGCTCCTGCCTGGCCCAGTCCTAGCTATTGTGGGCATTTAGACAGTGAACCAGCAGACCAAAGATACTCTGTGTGTGTCTCCCCACTCCTTCCTCTCTGTGGCTCTACCTCTTAAATAAACAAAGTAAATAAGCAAATTTAAGTTTATAGAGGTAGATAAACATTATGCAAATAAATTACTTTTGGGAAAAGGTAACCACACCACTGCTTGAGAATATGGTTAGAACTCTGAAAGATATTCTATGCCAATTCTAAAGAGGCCTTTCCATATACAATCAAAATCAATTCCAATAGTACTATGAGAACTGACTTCGGAATAGAGTGAAAAAGCTAGTAGCTAGAATATCCTGATCTAGGTAGAAAGCCTGTGGGCAGTTGGGCTCTTTCCCTACAAACACCGCTTCACATTAAAGCTGCTACTTCCAACTGTCCGCTGATGAAACGTCTCTTGAACACAGACCACCAGGAATGCAAATTTACATTCCTGTTCTGTAACCTAGGCACAATGTCTGTAATAGGATGACTCCATCAACTTCGTTTAACTGGTGACCAAACCCAGCAATTTAGCCATAATGTCAACATGAAATATTTTCCTTATCCTTTTTTAGTGAACACATGAAGACAAAATGAAATGCCAGCTACTCTGAATTCAGGCAGAACTTGACACTTTCAGGACATGCGTTATTTGTGGTGAGCTAAATGACAGTGTGATGAACAAAGTGCGAACTTGCATTACAAATCAGACAATGCTAGACTAAAAGAATTACCCATACTTCACCTTCAGCTGGTAGCACTTTCTCAAGCAGCTCAAGACATTTTGCAAAATCTGACAAAAACGATACCTCCCTCCAACAGGTTCCTATTGCTAAAAAATACGTATGAAGAGGAGCAGGTGAGAATCAGCAAGACGGAGCGGTGCTCAGCGCTCCAGATCTGGGCGTCCAGATCCCAGTGCTGCGACTACGGCAGCAACAGGCGAGCCTCAGCAGCACAGGCTCCAGTTTCCAGTCAGTCTAATCCTTTACATGACACTGTTATTAATGCTCGTCCACTGGTGAGTGAGGACACCATGGGCTGCAGAATACAGGACCTCTGCATGCTAAGTGCTATGGGGATGCTTAATAATGCTAGCTGCTTTGAAATTACTGACCTGGACTCCAGGGAAGGGATGTCCTGACTAGCGGACGGTCACCAAGCAGTGATTGCTGAAACCGCAAAGTGAATGAACAGAAACACCACCTTGGCTCCACACAGCATATCCCAAACGTCACCTGAACTACAGGCGAGCAAACCTGCAAAACAAAGCCCTCATTCTTGCCGTGCACCACGTCCCGCAGCTCAACCACTAGGATCCATCTGAGAAGGCACATGGAGAAAGCAGGACCAGGAGGACGCAGCCACCAAGGTGGCCGGGACAGGGCGCGGCTTGAGCTCCTTGGGGCTGGCCCATCAGCTCAGGGGTCTGAAGCGCCTGCAGTCTAACTACCAGGCACATTCGTGTGTGGGCTTCACTAGCAGATACACTCGCATACAGGTGCATGTCCTGCCTAAAACCCATTTCTATGGCCCTAGGTAACACAATTTGCCACAATTCAAATACACCTTAATGTTTAATATGAAGGTACCTCATGATGTTTATTTAAAAAAAAGAATTAAAAGATACATTTATTTGGGGCCTGGCGGCGTGGCCTAGCAGCTAAAGTCTTCGCCTTGAACGCGCCGGGATCCCATAAGGGCGCCAGTTCTAATCCCGGCAGCTCCACTTCCCATCCAGCTCCCTGCTTGTGGCCTGGGAAAGCAGTTGAGGACGGCCCAATGCATTGGGACCCTGCACCCATGTGGGAGACCTGGAAGAGGTTCCTGGTTCCCGGCATCGGCCCGTTGCGACTCACTTGGGAGTGAATCATCGGATGGAAGATCTTCCTCTCTGTCTCTCCTCCTCTCTGTATATCTGACTTTGTAATAAAAATAAATCTTTTAAAAAAAAAGATACATTTATTTTGGTTCAAAACATTTTGAAATCTATGTATAGAAGGAGGATTAAGAATTCACAGAAAAATGCATTTTCTTAAAAAGCTATACATGGTCCAAGTACCTATGAAACTGTGTCACATAATACAATGTAATTAATGAATTAAAAATAATAAATTTAAAAAAAGCTATACATGGGTTCAAACTTTTTTTGCACCAAAATAAGATATTTCAGTTCTTTATTTCTATGAACTTTCTAAAGTATGTTAGTTTTATTACAAGACTAAAGGGATAAGAACACTTGTGAAGCTAAAACATTCAGAGTGCCCAAAGCACCAACCTTGGAAGAGAGATCTAAGAGACACAGAACAGAAGCAGGCACACCTACCCCGCAGCGAAGACGTGAATAAGAGTAATCTATGCTACCAGTGACAACAAGAGCCAAACCAGTAAAAACTAATCTACCTCACAGGACTGAAGCAGCCAGAGATCCACGGATCTCCAAACGAACACAAGATAAAAATTACAACAAAACAAGGTTTAAATGAAAGCAGGGTTTCAGTCAGTGATAGCCAGGAAGATGTGAACTAACATGAAAACAGCAGCATGTTCTTGGAGGTACTTAGCTGCAGGAAGCGCTGATCCATTCTGTAGGAGACGAGTACCAGGGCTGCGCTGCCGTACAGCTGGTTCAGCCACCATCTGTGACACTATCTCACATAAAAACTGGTTCAAGTCTCAGGTACTCCACTTGCAGCCACACTGCCTGCTAACGTGCCTAAGAGAGCAGCAGAGACAACCCCTGGAAGTAGACTCCTGCTAGCCAGGCAGGGACGTGGAGTGCGGGGCTCCTGGCATTGTCCTGACCTAATCCAGCCATGTGGCCATCTGGGCAGCGAGCCAGAACATCTGCCTTTCTAAGAGTTAAATTAAATAAAATAAAATCAAACTAAATTAAATTTTTTTTAAAAAAAAGTTTAGAAGGAGTTAGCAATCTTAACGTTAAGATGTGCAGACTGAACATCTCGACGGCTCATCTGTGACTTCTGACTGCCTCGGCTTCTCTGTTCAAGAGAACCAGTTTTTAACATTATAATAAACTTCTTTTCCATCAAAACCAGTCATGCTGGCAAATTAGACAGTGCTAAGCAAAGTACTTTTTTATGGCAGTCTTCTTTCTAAAGTATGTTTTTAATTGGTTTTGTGTTGCAGGTATATTTGGAAACGAAATGCAATAAATGTTCATGGGCTACCGATGTCTCTAAAGTAGGAACTAGATTTAGTGGAGAAATGTAAAACAGACGAATAAAACCAAATTTTCTATCTCTCCACGAAGCAGAACATGTACCAAAGTTATCTTACTGATCTGCTAAGAATTTCCGGTCTTCACAAAGAAAGCGTGCTATTTCATGACTTACTCCTATTTTTAAATACATTAATGACAAACAAAATAATTACTCCATAAATAAACTCTAGCTACACAAATGAAAATAATTTCTTACTCTTTTCTAAACACCTACGAGCAAACTTTGTTTCCAAATTATCATTATGAAAAATAAGCTAAATTCAAGCCTGTGATACAATTTTAAACTGCATATAATTAATTAAAATGAAGCTACAAACAACTCCATGTCCAATTCAGCTAACAGTTCATTTACTTGTGCAGATTAGCCATTGTTTTGCATGACAATCAATATAATACCTTATTTTTTCCTTTTCACAAATCTTGCCTACAGTAAAACAGTGAAAGTATTTAATAATCGCCATTACAGTGCGTAAGATTTGTTTCTTTAGTTTTAGTAAATTAGATTCACAAATCAATAGGTAAAGTGTCATGCTGCTTTTGAAAACAACATGCTGGGACGCTGGCACTACCACCTAGCAAGTCAAGCTGCCAGCAGCAATGCTGGAATCCCAAGTGGGTGCCAGTTCATGTCCCAGCTGTTCCCCTTTCCTTCCAGTTCCCTGCTTATGACCTAGGAAAGCAGCGGAAGATGGCCTTGGAACCCTGTATTCATGAGGGAGAGCCAGAAGAAGCTCCTGGCTCTTGGCTTCAGATTGGCTCAGCTCTGGCTGATGTGGCCACTTGGGGAGTGGACAAGTGGATGTAGTTCTTTCTCTTTCCCTGTCTCTCCATCTCTCTGTAAATCTACTTTTCAAATAAATACACATATTTTTAAAGATGTATTTATTTTATTACAAAGTCAGATATACAGAGAGGAGGAGAGACAGAGAGGAAGGACTTTCGTCCAATGATTCACTCCCCAAGTGAGCCACAACGGGCCGGTGCACGCCGATCCGAAGCCGGGAACCAGGAAGCTCTTCCAGGTCTCCCACACGGGTGCAGGGTCCCAATGCATTGGGCCATCCTCAACTGCTTTCCCAGGCCACAAGCAGGGAGCCGGATGGGAAGTGGAGCTGCCGGGATTAGAACCGGCGCCCATATGGGATCCCGGGGCGTTCAAGGCGAGGACTTTAGCCACTAAGCCACGCCGCCGGGCCAAACATCCAGCATATTTTCAAATCTTTTCAATAAGTTGATCATTTTTCCTCAAAGCGGCTTCATAATCTTTTTTGTATAATTTTAAAATCTATACTTTCATATTCTACCTTAAGAGAAAATGGGTCAAAATGGCACATGAAGGCACATTCACCTCTTCTGCTCCCCTTCAAATTAAAATAAAATTCAAGAGGATAAATATTAAGAATAAATATTAAGAAAGAACCATGGAGCAGAAAATCTGGGGGAAGTTCTACAAATGAAATTTTAAGATGAATAAAGGCAAAATAAGAGAAAACTGCAGGTACAGCAAACAACTCAGAGTCAGCACCAAGGCCCGGTCTCTGTCCTCCTGGGTACCCAGAACCCACGCTGCACAGACACAGACCAGAGGAACTCGCAGGGCCGGTCTCTGTCCTCCGCAGCCCCTCTGCTCCCACGTGACTCCTGGGTACGCAGAACCCACGCTGCACAGCATCCTGAGAGATGGAGCAAGCTGGCAGGGAACTGTGAGAAGGAAGTCCCAACCAGGCAACCGACCCCTACCACAGAACACCCGGGCCCACCACACTCCACTGCCTGCTTCACAGCTCCTGCGGAAGGCTCTGGAATGAAGCCCCACATGCCCCAAAAGCCTGTGGCTGAGGGTTAAATGCTCCTCCAGCCAAGGACTCTGCTCTATTCAGAGGCTTAGCTGTGCACAGTAATAAACCTCAGAGTGAAAATTAGCAACAAAGTCACCAAACTACAAATTAAAGAAATGATATTCAGTAACAGAAGGAAACTTTGTCACTCCAAGTGATACCTGGAAAGACAGCACCCCTTGCCTACCCCCTCCTAAAAAAAAAACCTAATAAGGTAAATTATACACAATCAAAAACAAAATTGATGTTGTTTTGTAAAAAATTAGCCAAAGAGCAAAATATGGAGCTGGAAGATGAACTCAAGAGATGTCTCCAGTATTCTGAGAAAAAACACAGATTTAGTAAGAGGGTTTGAAAGTAAATTTAGAAGAAGCTGAAGTGGGGAGGGGTGGGGAGAATCCCAGTACCTATGAAACTGTCACATACTACAATGTAATTAATGAATAATAAAAGAAAGAAGCTGAAGTCCTCACCTTGCAAACACTGGGCTCCAACATGGGCGCCGGTTAATCCCGGCAGCTCCAATTCCCATGCAGCTCCCTGCCTGTGGCCTGGGAAAGCAGTCAAGGACGGCCCAAAGCCTTGGAACCCTGCACCCACATGGGAGACCCGGAGGAGGCTCTGGGCTCCTGGCTTTGGATCGGCTCAGTTCTGGCTGTCTCAGCCACTTGGGGAGTGAATCATCAGATGGAAGACCTTCCTCTCTGTCTCTCCTCCTCTCTGTATATCTGACTTTGCAATAAAAATAAAATAAATCTTACAAAAAAAGAATACTGTATCAACAATTCTATCAAAACAACAATATAAAATTCAACCTAGCATCAAGGAAAATCGAAACAAAAAAATTTGATGAACAAAATGTAGAAACACTAAATTCAAATTATCAGCGATACACAGTTTAGAAACAAAAGTCTAAAAATTTAAAAATACAAAGGTAGTTTACAAAGATACCAAAGAAGAAAAGGGGCAGATCCATGCTAGAAAATCGTACACATTGTTAGAAAAGACACTCAGTAAGAAAGGAGCTTTCTAATGTTCTCAAAAATAACCTGGGTTTGTCTGTTTTTTTTTCTCCCCTCAGGTGTACCAAGGGATGGTTTTAAGCAGAATAGAGATTCACTGATATGTCTTCAGATTTACTCCAAGTGTGCTTTTCCACGAACACACCCGCGTGTGTAGACGCCTACTCTGTACACACATCATTTGCATCCCAGGATTCCTGGAGCTGCTTAAAATGCTTCTTGAAACCAAGTAGACACAAATGATTATGCTGCTGTTAAATGCCCTGTATGGAAGAGAATCAAGTAACAAAATCGCATAAACAAAATCATGAGTCACAAAGTTTCAGCATTAATTCTTAGAAAGTGTCTTCTCAAACTCAGTGGGTCACAGCAGTTTTGACTTGGGGCTACATTATACAAAAGCAGTGCATACATAAGAAGTTGCTACAGTCAACTGAAATGCACATTAATACACCACAAAATGCTTTTTTTTATTAAGTAATTTTGATGTCTTACATTTTGAAAAATTCACTCGACTTTCAGATGAGTATGTTGTCCTAAACCACACCATGATTTCAGCTGGAGGCCGCCTGCTCAGAAAGATAGCGAGGATCTAAACTACATACAGATGCTGATGGGTCTTGCTGACGCGCAGAAAAACCCTGCTGTGCGTGTTCAGGTCACAACTTCACAAAAATACACAAATGCTGGAAGCATGCGAAGCATCAGAACTGAGCAAGCATTTTAACGAGCTGTGATTATTCAAAAAAAATCTCATATTTGAGTGAGATGGTCATCTTTTCAGTTGATATTGTTTACAGTTCTTGTCTACCGGCTCAACTATGACCTTCACACTTTTTACTTGTTCAGCTCTAGTTAGCGGAGCACTAAGTCCCTGGCTGTAACAGATATTTACAATGTTATCTCAAAAACAGAGAGAGAGGTGGGTGGAGGGAAGAAAAGATTTAAAGAAAAGCAAGCAGGAAACAGGCAGGGGTTGGGAGAAGAATATCATCAAACTCTTGGAACTATCTCTGAATTACACTGAGATTTTTCTCCTTGAATTGCCACCACATTAACAGGAGAACTCTATCATATTGCTTGTCATTTTTTGCTGTGATCCTGAGAGTCTAATGTATTAATAAATTCCTTAAAAAAATAAGGAGGGCCAGGCACAATAGCCTAGTGGCTACAATTCTTGCACTGCAGGCACTGGGAATCCATATTGATGCTGGTTCATGTTCCGGCAGCTCCACTTCCCTTCCAGCTCCCTGCCTGTGGCCTGGGAAAGCAGTCGAGGACAACACAAAGCCTTGGGGCCCTGCACCAACGTGGGAGACATGGAAGAAGCTCCTGGCTTCTGGATTTGGATTAGCTTGGCTCAGGCCATTGTGGTTACTTGAAGAACGAACAAGTGGCTGGAAGATCTTTCTGTCTCTCCTTCTTTCTGTAAATCTTTCTTTCCAATAAAAATAAATAAACCTTTAAAAAAGTTTAAAAATAAGGGAAACCAAAACCAGTGTATCTTTACTCAGTTGGCAGGAAGCTAGAAACAAATATTTAAAACACCTACAAAGGCCATTTGCAAGACACAGAAGATGTGTGTATTTTATCTTCAACATCCAAACAAGACAAAAAGGGAAAAACGTCCTCCGTTGGTTTCATTAGACACAAGTGCAAGGGCACTTAATCAAAATGTACTGTCATATGATGCACAGGGAAAGATAATTTCTATGGCACTCCAAGTACAAAACATTAAAGTCAATTACTGATTAAAACCAACATCCAAATTCTGCTTCAGCATAATCATGTCAATGCTACTGACCTTCAGAAACAGGGAAAGGATATTCTGCACACTCTCAGTTTCTCGGAGTGAATGGAAGCGGGAAACTGGACCATTTTCAGCTTCCACTGTCTCCAAGGTCAGTCCCATTCAATGAGACAAGATCACGGTGGCCTTTCCAGCCATACGGCTAACTTTTGTTACACTTCAGATTTTTTGCTTCTGATCACACATCCATCCAGAAGCCAAGCACAGCATTTTAATAAAGTAAAATATTATGGATTTACCACCCTGGGGATATTTTTCAAATGCTTTTGGAAATTTTTATAGAAGGTAATTTTAGTCATGCATATTTGAGCTAATTTATTTAGCTCAGATTGAACACAAAAATAGCTCAATATGCATATCCATGAAAATTTAGGGAAATGAGAAAAATTAAGTGTGGGACTAACTGCAATGTTTCTGAAAACTACATCTAATCACTTTACTCTCCAACTTAATGGGATCAGTACTTCTCAGTATTTGAACAAAGCATTCTATATCTCTCACAAGCAAGTAAGACACAACCCGACAGAGCAAAGTGTCGTGCTGCAGCTGGCATCTATGCTCACTATTAAATACCAGTGCTAGCTTATGCCATTATTAAATGCAAAGTAAGATTATGAAATGGAAACAGAATCCAATTATTCCTAAATCACATCTCACTTTATCAGCAAAGGAAAGTGTTTTCAGAAGAGAAAGTGGTTTCTGGTGCATTCTAATGACTGGACTGTCAAAACCAAATGCTAAAAAGGCAGAGCATACTTCAACATTGCAGAATCTGTACACCAGGGAAAAAATACTTAGTGAATAACAAAACTAAAGATGAGAACCTAACAAGAAGGCCTGGACTGATGGACAAGCATTAATAATCAAGTCGGCTTTGTCTGTCATCTGCCTACTTAAGGCTCTGTGTATGTGCCTCCTCTTGGACCCCAGCAAGCTTCTGTGAGTGGGTGCTGGAGGGAGGAGGTGGGAAGTAGCCTTTCAAAGCCAGATGAATGTGGGCTCAGTAATGCAGTGCCAACCCTTCCCTCCAGGTTCACTCCCCTTCTGTGGACATTAGAATGACAGGGCAGCCAACAGTCACAGGGTCAGACACAGACCTCTAACTGATTCTCCTGCTGTCAGCTCTTCCCAGTCTTTCTCACCCTTGCCAATTCTCATTTCAGGGGTTCCAGAAAGTTCCAGTAGGTTCCCTCCCACTGCCTCCACAGCCCCTCACAGCTGTGTAACCAGTCAACTCATTTTCATCTTCCTCTCTTCCAGTAATGTCTTAAAAACTTGCAAGACAAAAGAAGCTCCAATTAAACAAAATAGTATTTGGACTAGAAACGAACAGTTTCCTATCGTATTACTCCACCCAACATACAGCTAAGAAAACATTTATCTAGTGAATCCCTAAAAGATTCAGGTTCAAAGGTTTCCAGATAAACTAAAATATTTTTTAAAATGTAATTTTGTTCGATCACCTCAGAAAATCAATTAGCTGCAAGGCAATAAAAACTAGATGTCTGAAAAGAAAAATTTAGAGCTCTTGTTCAAAGCAGGCAATGAATAAAAAAGAATCAACTGTAATGGAATATGGAAGTTTGGGAGAACATAAATTATGATTCATGAAATAAAATTTGAAAAACAATGGTAATACAAATTTAAAATTTCTACAAATGGCTAACTTTATGACAAACACAGAATAAACAAACATGTTTCTTACATTTCACAAAATCAGTTGGCAGTCCCTTTCTTTAGCCAAGAGTCCTCCCAAAACAGAATTATGACAAGAAGAAAAAGCCATATAAACAGTTCAAAATCTGTACTGCATTTTATTCTCTATGTTTAAAATTTTAATTGGCCATAGAAACACATTTTCAAAATTGCAAAATAGCATAGTTTCTTTTCTATAAACTCATTGCCCATCTTAGCTATACCACATTAGCTGTTGGAATTCGATCTTAGGTAGCCTGGAGGGGCAGGGGTGAGGATGAGGGAGGGAGCTCGTTAAGCCTTTTTCATTCCAAATTCTCAATTTCACCTTCTCCATACTTACTAATACCTTACTACCATTATGAATAAACTTTTTCTTTGGCATCTCAGTAATAGTGACTTTGAAATCACTGTGATACAACAAATATGTTTAGAACTAAAACTGTACATTGAGACCAACATGCACTACAGAACCAGCTTCTGTGGTGTGCCAAGGCCAGGCCACGTTATTTATCCAGATGTTTGACAGATGGAAACCCAATACTCATCCCAACAAGCACTGGAATCCCATTCCAGAGCTTACAGAGCCCTCTGATAACTGTCTATTAAAACAAGGGATAGGGCCCGGCGGCGTGGCCTAGCGGCTAAAGTCCTCGCCTTGAAAGCCCCGGGATCCAATATGGGCGCCAGTTCTAATCCCGGCAGCTCCACTTCCCATCCAGCTCCCTGCTTGTGGCCTGGGAAAGCAGTTGAGGACGGCCCAATGCATTGGGACCCTGCACCCGCGTGGGAGACCCGGAGGAGGTTCCTGGCTCCTGGCTCCTGGCTCCTGGCTCCGGATCGGCGCGCACCGGCTGTTGCGGCTCACTTGGGGGGTGAATCATCGGATGGAAGATCTTCCTCTCTGTCTCTCCTCCTCTCTGTATAATCTGACTTTGCAATAAAATAAATAAATCTTAAAAAAAAAAGGAATAAATAGTAGTTAGTGATTAGTGAGTCTTTATAACTACTTAGTTACTTGAAATAGTCCCAACCACACAGCACTTGAATATATCACAGTGAAAAGATTATGTTGTGAAAATTTGTTGCTTTAAAGCAAGAATATGACTGGTAACCAGACTCCAAAAGTAAGCAATAAAAATATTTTTGTTTCCCTAAATACAATACAGCTTGCTAAATAGAGATAACTGGCATTTAACATAGCTTAAAACTAAAATAGTGGGTGTGTACACTATTCGTTATTTGCTTTTCCTTGATTTTCAAAAACCCACAACATTCAAACAAAATGTCAATAAATTAACTTTGTTTAAAATAATGTTATGCTAGAAAGTGATTTTTTTCCCCCTATTTTAGCCTTTCATTTCAATTCTGTCAGTACACTTTAGGAACCAACACAGTGACATACGGTGTATACTTCACAAGCGAGGTTGGAGTTTTCATTTTAGTGTAGTTTTAAAGTCAGTAAAAAGCCAAGGAAAGAAGATGAGCAGCACAGCCAAGCCACAACGATCCTCAACTCTGCCTTTAACGAAACACCAGGGGCATCTACTCAACAGGCTCTGTGCCAAGCTCTGCCCGAGGACATGGCAGAGTTGCCCAAAAGCCACAGTGAGGTCAATTAACAGGCTGAAGTTTTCTCCAAGGAGACTTCAAGGTCACAGAAGAGGGGCATGTAATGACCATGCTGAACTGAGCACACAGAAGACTGGAAATCAAAGAAAAATGTCATATTTTTGACACACTGTATGCACTGAAGAAAAGCAACAAGAGTTGCTTATAGAAACAGTGCCGGTGAATTCAATGATCCAAGCTCCTCCTGGACAGATTTCTGTATTCCAATACATGGAGTGGGACTAAGAAACTGAGGGGGAACCACTGTGATCAACCCGTGTGCTCAATAAGGAGCCGAGAAGGAGCGCTTCACTGCTTGCCATCCTTACTATAGGAGCGTTACCGGAGGGCACTGCCCGTGGTACTCCTCTTGGGGATTGAAACAGATGACACTTTCAGAGCAGTTACACATTCTTAGACATTGGCTGGTTTTCATACTGAACTATCCCAAACTTCTTCGTCTTTTACATTTTTGGACAGAATTTTTTCAAATTCTCCAAAATAATATACTTTATTTTGCTTTAGTGTTAGATTTCCTACTTTGTAACTGGTAAGTGTATATGAATAACATAATAACTGCTGGTCTTACAGCATTAGCATATACAACTTACCAATCTGAGTGTACACATATACTCATGAAATATATTGATAACTCCAGAAGCTGATCAAAATGAAATGCACTGTAAATGAACCAGATCTTTGCTTTTGTTTTTCACTCTATCTCCAAACCTAAAACCTTTAGTCTGGCTCAAATGCATTAAAATGATATCTCACCAGGATTCAGTTTTTTCCTAGATAAATATGTAATCAGAGTAGGAAACCAATGATGACATAATGGAAGCTAGCTGGCAAACCAAATGTTAAATCTACGTGCTTCCTGTTTTGAAAACTAATTAATATTATAATATTATTTAAACTGTTTCTCTGCTTTACCTCCACATATAGAGCAAAGAAAAAGTTCACAGGGTTTTTCTTTGCTTTGTTTTTTGGCAGGGCAAACTTATAATAATTACTTAGGATGCAGAAATAACCTCCATCTATCAATTTCTCTCTCTCGCTCTCTCTCCACCCTTCACCACACTCTCCTCTTCCCCCTTTCCCCATGCATCCTTCTTCCCCTACTTCTCTCTGTAGAGATTACAAATTAAGTTGTCCAAGATACAAGCAGATTAGCGGGCGTAGGAAAAAGGACAAATTTGAGTTTGAACTGAATGAAGATTTGTTTTAAAACATCAATTCCTGCAGAAAACATATGATTTTAAAAGTGCTGATTCTAAAACAGCCTCTGTGAATGGTCTACTTTGAGGATTACTGATCCCACAAGTAAGAAAGGGGAAGTTGAAGGACATTTATTGGACCTAGATACTAAAGTCACCACAAAGTGTAAACTTATGTGCTGAAAAATAGCAAAATGCTTATCAAAAAAGTCTCTACTCAGCCATTTAAAAAAAGAAGAAAACACAAATAGGGCAATTTTTTTAAGCTTTTCATGGTTAGTCCTAACTTATTTTCTGAGCAAAATTTATAAAAATAAGAAATTCTTCATATGAATACAAAATGTAAGGAGGTACTAAGTGAATTATTTGAGAATTTAAAGCAGGAAAGTAAGTTATTAAATTTATACCTTGGAAAACTCAAGTACTTGCCAAGTGTCTTTCATATACCCCATTAACTGGAGACGAGGGCAATTCAAAAAGTTCAAGAATAACTTGTCTTCTCTATAGAGTATTTCCCAAATTCATACCAATGCAAAATTTTCAAACAAAAGCTTTCTGATTGAAATATCAATTATTTCTTCCTTAATAATTTAAAAAATTAACATTGATGTCATTATTTTATTTAAAAACGGTTACTATGAAGTCTAGTATATGTAGTCAGGAACTATGTACTTTAGTATTGGGTGTAGAAAAATATCAGAAGATACATATACACACCAAATTCTTCATTATTTTCTAGGTTTATTGTGTTTTACATAAAAATGAGGACATTGTATGTTTATAATTCATACCAATACATTATACACATACAGAATGCAAACTACAAACTTTTCATTGACAGAGTATACAAGTAAGCATGGCTGGAGTAGAACAATCAACTTTTCAGACCATGGCCCTGGAGGCTACGCCACAATCCTGGACTGAGGCTGTCCTTGTCAACGAAGCATGGAAAGGACCAATGAAAGAAAAGGTTGAGAAATAAAACAGAAACATTCAGTCACAATAAAATTGAGACTTTCAGGGCAGGCATTTGGCCCAGCAGCTAACACATGAATTAGACATTGGTGTCCCCCATCACAGTATCTGGGTTCAAGTCCCAGCTCCGACCCTCAGTGCCAGCTTCCTGTTAAGGCATACCCAGAAGGTTGCCGCTGCCCATGACGAAGCTGCATAGACTGGACTGCCTGCCCTGGCCAGTGAGCTGCTTTTGGGAGTGGACCAGTAGATGGTAGCTTGCTCCCTCTTCTGCCCGTCCAGTCATCTACACCTATCTAATAAGTGTTGATAACAGTTTACAAAACTAAGGTCCCCTGCTCCTGGGAGGCTGAATTCTAATGAAGACTTATACCAATTAATCAAAATATACACTTGACCAATCCACACACCAATAAGGTGATGCTGGAGTGAAGACCTGAAAGAAATGAACAGATAACCGCGAGGATCCCAGAGGGGGACCTTCCAGGCGGACAGAGCAGCCAGTGCCTGGCTCCTGGGAACAGGGCTTATCTGGGTGTCTTCCTCCAGAACCACAAGGAGACACTGTGACCCTAAGCAGTAAAGAGAAAAGAGATTGTGGAGTGAGAGAGGTAGGGATGGAACAGACGGTGCAAACATTAAGACCACACTCAAGAGCCCAGCTATTGGGCCCGGCGGCGTGGCCTAGCGGCTAAAGTCCTCGCCTTGAAAGCCCCGGGATCCCATATGGGCGCCGGTTCTAATCCCGGCAGCTCCACTTCCCATCCAGCTCCCTGCTTGTGGCCTGGGAAAGCAGTGGAGGACAGCCCAAAACCTTGGGACCCTGCACCCGCGTGGGAGACCAGGAGGAGGTTCCTGGTTCCCGGCATAGGATTGGCGTGCATTGGCCCATTGCGGCTCACTTGGGGGGTGAATCATCGGATGGAAGATCTTCCTCTCTATCTCTCCTCCTCTGTGTATATCCGGCTTTCCAATAACAATAAAAATCTTTAAAAAAAAAAAAAAAGAGTCCAGCTATTGCTGTCAGATAGGAAGTGATTTAAGGGATTCCCCCAGAAAACCGACACTTCACAGTACCAGTACTTCAAGACCTCTAGAGAATCCTTGCCAAGCCACGTGACAGGGAAGGCGGGGGGGGGGGGGGTGAGGGGGGGGGAGGGAAAGGCTTTACAGGAACCTCAGCAAGGAAATGCAGGGAAAGTCACCGGGCAGCAGTGCCCACCCACAATGGCACCTGCTCACTGACAGACATCCTTAGGTCTGGCTGGAAAAACAGCCTTTTCAAAAACAACCAGACAAGAAATACTGGGGAACACTGAGATGAAGATAATTTCAACTCTGTAGAAATTACTAGAGTAAGGTCACACAGAACAAGAAAAAAATACCGACAAACACACGTAACTTCTCATGCTTGCCATGACCTAATACATGTGGCCTGGAAGATGGCTAAAGTGCCTGCTGTAATACAGTAGTGAGTCCAGAATGCTATGGATGGCTTTTGTAAATATATTTTACACAGAGTAAAATTCAGTGCTGAAACAAGGAAGCTATTGAAGTGTCCAGTAATGATGCATTTAAATAAGGCAATCTGGTTGGAACTGCTTTCATCTGGAAATAATTTACACAAGAGGGAGTTATGAACTAGTTCAAAAACAGTATGAGTTTTAAAAGCATGCCCAGCAGGATGACTGCTTCTCTGAGGTTAACGGGTGCGGATACTGAACGCTTCTCGGAACCCGCTTGGCGACACGATCCCAAAGTATGAACGGCTGGCAGAGTACCAGGTACAGCTCGCTTGCACCTCAGTGATGCCAGGCCAAAGGGCAAGAGCCTGACCGGCTGCCCCATGGGGAAAAAACATCAGAGTCGTCCATACAGGGGCTTGAAGCTGTTCTGGTGGGGAAGCCCTCACCTACTCCATCCAACTGCCCACACCCTACCAATCAATAGCTGATAAATGGAAAAGCATTCCCCAAAGGACACACAAATTAATTATTTGCATAACAGAACTTCATACCTATGTTTTAAAAATATATTAATTAATTTATTTATCTGAGAGACAGAGGAGAGGAGGAGAGAGTTCAGCCAGGAGGCTGGAACTTCTTCTGGGTCCCCTACATGCGTGCGGGAGCTCAAGGATTTGGGCTATTCTCTGCTACTTTCCCAGGTGCATGCACAGGGAGCTGGATGCAAGTGGAGCAGCTGGGACTCAAACCAGAGCCCACCATGGGTGCTGGTGTCTCATATGATGTGCCACATCACCAGCCCTCTGCATGTGTCTTCTATACATATATTTTGCCATTTTTTTCACTTGCAAAACATGCCAGCACTAACTTTTAAAAAATGAATAAAAAAGGAACACTGATACAGGTAAGACAAGGGTGTGAGCTAATAATAAGCATTTATCAGAGAAAAGCATAAATTAAACCCAAAAAAGGTTGATAATGAAGTTTTTCATTCCTTTGAGGAGTGTTTTTGGTCCTTCAGAACTCTGAATTATCAAAGCTACATTCCCTTTGATTAATGACTGCAGAATGACTGCTTGTTTGTTAATTTTGAGTTCTGAACTCAATCAGTTGCTTTATTGGATAACTGCAAAAACTATGACTTCTGCATTTCGGGGATTAGCCGTCCCCACTGCAATGCTGGACTACAATCACCGTTTCTTGGCTCCCACCTATACCTACTGTGATCCCCGTTCCACTGGAGAATACCCACTGGGTTTCTCACGGGACACGCATCATGGAGTTGTACAGTGGTGGTTCTTACATATATGGGTTGCTCTCATATTTAACAGACAGTTGTTTGGGAATGTAGTCCTCTAAGGTAAAAATCATTCTCCTACAAAATCCTAAGCACATTCCCTCACTGTGTCCTAGAAGTCAGAGTTGCATATGAAAACTCAGACATCAGTTTGATCAACTTTCTTTTGTAAGTTAACTTTTCTTCATCTTGGAGTCTCAGGATTTTCTTCTTTATAGCTGGTCTTTGGGAAAACTTAAAGAGCAAGTATACTTTAAAACATCATTTAAAAATTGGACGTGAAAGATGTATATTTGTATATAAAATTTTTTAAATTCATGTAATTTTTCATGATATACATTTTTGAACATTTGTGAAGACATTTGTACATTTGGATATGACTATTTTACTCATCCCTCTTTCCCTTGCAACAGGCTCAGTGCTTAACCCTTCTGTCTGAAGATTAATAGCTTCAGGTCTGGTGATTCTTAAAAAAAAAATCACTCCTTTAATTTCCTTCATGCAGCACATACATTATTCCTATTTTCCCATTATCTTTAAACAGCTCTTTGTATGTTTTATTTCCCACATCATACTATTAAAAAATAAGAACATTACGTAGTGTGTAAAAAAGTGACTCATGCTACTAAAATAAAAAGGGCAGAGGAGAAACACCAAGGGCAAGGTTCAGGAAGTCAGGAACTGACAAGCTGAACTCCATTACAACTAACATCTTCTACTCTTTAAAGACAACGTCAAGAGAACGAAAAAGTCAGTCTGAGACTTGCAGATATCTACAAGGCATATCTAATGCAGAAACTGTCATTAAAAACTCAAAGAACTCAGCAATAAAATAATCCAATCAACAATGAACAATTCAGTCAAAAATATGAGCAAATATCATATCAGATACCTCAGCAAAGCAGATACACATATTGTAAATAAACATATGAAGACATGTTCCGCACCATATGTCACCAAAGAATAGCAAGTTAAAATAACAAAAAACACAACATGTCTGTTGGATGGCCAAGATCCAGAGCATGGACATGACCAAATACTGCTGGACAGGCAGAGTAATAGGAGCCTGCTATTGGTTGCTGGCTGAAACGCAAAATAATATAGCCACTTTGGAACACTGTGTGGTAGCTTCCTGCAAAGCTGAACACACTGACCACACAGTCCAGCAGTAGCGCTCCTTGGTGTTCCCTTGAATGATCTGAAAACTAGAGTTTATACAAAACCTTGCACACATGTTTACAGCACCTTCAGTCATAACTGCCCAAACCTAAGATGTTTTATAAACAGGTACATCATTCAGCAACTCAGCAGAATACTCTAGATTGTATTCAGGAACAAAAAGAAAGGAGCATTAAGTCATTAAAGCACATGCGGGAACCCAAAATGTATAGCACTAACCTAAAGCCAGCAGTCTGAAAAGGCTACACGATCCCAAACACACTACATCCTGAAAAGGAAAACCTGACCCGCGGTTACCAGGGTTTGCAGGCAGGGGTGACTCAAAGGTCCTGTCTTTTAGAATAGTGAGGAGCCCAGCATCATATATTTTTTCAAACCCATGAAATGCACAACTGTGAAATTTAAGAACACTGGAGATGATGAAGATGCTGCATCTATGCAGGTCCAACCATGAAAGGCACCCGCGTGGTGAGGGACACTAACAATGTGGGAAGTTGTGAACATAGGGGCAAGGAGCTGTGCGAGAGAAGTCTGTACTTCTTCCCCATCAGTGAACCCAACACCCAGGTACAAAACAAGTCCCCAAATTGGAGGAAAGCCGGGGAGTTAACGCTTGTGTTGCAAAGCAGCAAATGCTTGTGATTTTCAGCAGGATGATCTACAAAGGCTCACCAGGAAGCTGAGGTGTGAGGGGTGGAACACGGAGCGTTGCAGGTGGAGATTACGCTTGCTCCAGAAACTCCACAACAGGGTGACTGCCTGCAGCTGGGCCAACAGTAATGGCTGCACCTGAGAACTCTCCTCTTGGATGGGCAGCAGTACTAAGGCAGATCCGAAGCTACAGTCTTTCAGACTATATGATTTTCAGTTTAGTTCTATACATTTAGAAATCTGAAATCTGAAAACAAAAATCACTACCAAGCCAAGCTTTTCTCTAAATATAAATGTTTCAGACAATAAACACATGCAAGATTTACAAGCCAGAGTGCTCTTAGAAACTATTACCATCATGAAAGCCATTATTGCCTCTATTTGTTTTTTATTAAATGGCCAATTTCTCAGCAAAGCTCACTGGGTTGTATGTACTAAAGAAAAGTGAGATAAATGTATTTTGCATTTCTTCTAGGTTGTCACTGTTGTTAAACAGACATCCCTTGATTTTTGCTAATACTTTCAGCTATTACTAAGTTAGATGAACAGCAGAGATTTGGAGAAAGTTGTTAAGTGACAGCAAGGCAGAAGGTAACATTATATTGTCATTGTGTTTAAAGCAATTTTCTTAGCTTTAATCAAGATAAATTTAATAAAAGAAAAACCAATCTGCTTCCAGAATCTTACAATCTCCTCTTTTGAATAAATTCTTATTATCTTGAAATCAATACGGCTCAGGTTGCACACAAACAAGATCTGAAAATAGTAATACCCCCTCCAACCCGAGTTCCAACAGGATGCCACATCCTTGAATTCTCAGACCAATAGAGAAGGCTATTTCCTGGAAGAAATGATGTTTCTGAGCCAATAAACATTTCTTAAAATACTATTTCCAAAACTGCTTGCAACTGGTCATCTTCTATTAGAACATGACCAGACTGTTCACAGTATTGGTGACATTTGCACTGGGTCACATGATGCTTAGCACAAGAACATCTGTGATTCATGGTTGCAAAGGCAGGAGTCTTCAATGAACCTCATATGGGCAACTTTCAAGTCTTTGATGTTCTATTACATATTGTACCAACCACACTTAACAGTGTATTGTAAGCTTTAAAAGCTTCCCTAGATGTTGCATCTGTTCACAGTTAAAAACATACTTAATTTCCCATTAAGTTTTATTCAACAAACTTCAAGCTTCTGCTCTGAAATCTCACCAGGCAAGTACTCTCTATGCTGCTCGGGATTAGGACTGCATTTCAACATGAACTGTGAAGCTGCTTTCGAAAAGAAATGTGTAGGTTCCCCAGAGCACATGTTAGACTGTGCAAAGCAGCTCTGCTCAAGCCACAAAAACCATGTCCCCTGACAGCATCAGGGAAAAGCCAAGCTCACACTCCTCCACGCGTCAAGCTACAGGCAACAAGTCCAGCAATACGCAGGTTAGTGCAGTGAGGAGACTGCTCTAACGAAGCACTGCCGTGCCACTCAGCAGTTCCGTCATGTACAAACACGGATCTGCTTCACGTCTTCCATTGTTTAGACTAACCATTTGGATGATCCCAACTTGCTTTGAAGTCTTTGCATTTAGTTTTCGAAGAATTTTTTTTCTTCAAGCTTAAAGTAATTCTCAGATCCTAGTAAAAACATACCACATTCACAAGTTGATTTTTTTAAAAAAAGTATGTCTTGTACTGAAGACATCAGTGATGTTCTCAACTCTTGTCTCCTCAAGTAAATGCACTGTGGAATAATAAAGTTTGGCTTTAAATGTCAATCACAAATTTATACTCAATTAAATCATGCTTTCAGCCAGAACTGCTAATGACCAAAAACTCCAGTAAATAAGGATCACGGTAGATCTTAAACTCCTAGTCAACAAATAGTCTTCACAAGATTAATAAACACTTTTGAAAGATTAATTTTATTTAAAACGTAGAGTTACACAGACAGACAGAGAGACAGAGAGAACTGTCCCACCTGCTGGTTCACTTCCCCCAAACAGCCACAATTGCAAGAGTGGAGCTGATCTGAAACCAAGATCCAGGAGTCTCTTCCAGGTCTTTCATGTAGATGCAGGGTACCAAGGCTTTGGGCCATTCTCTGTTGCCTTCTCAGGCCATTAGCAGGGAGCTGGATGGGAAGTGGAGCAGCCAAGATTTGAACTAGCATTCATATTGGATGACGAAGCCATAGGGAGAAGGATTAGCCTATACATCACCACACCGGCCCCAGATCAATAAATACATTTTTAAATAAAAGTATTTCTCCTATCCAAACTGTGATTTCCCTACCAAAGAGTCTCTTGCATTCACTGCACACATTTTCGAGTCACAGGATCATCATAGTCAACAGACATTAGGGTGGTCAAACTGACAGAGGAGTGTGTGCTGAGAAGCCACACCGACTGCAAACATGGCGTGTGCTGGGTCTCAGTGAAGGCCTTCCATCTGTGCACTAAGTCCACCAACAGCAGCAGTGAGTCGTCCTCGCAGAGCTTACAACTAGCCTTGACACAAGGACCGTTACAGCTCTGCTGCATTTAAATAACTCACCAGGCAATCATTTTTATCTTTTTCTTTAAACAGCACTGCCTACAATAACTCTCTGCTTCGCTGGTACTCCCTCAGGATAGAAGAGTCCAGAATGGCTGGTGGTGGGGTCAGGGCACAGGCACTGTGGTGTCACAAAATCATGGCAGCCTTGTCATTTTTTTCTGCTTTGCTTCGTACAAACAAGCATGTAGAAGGCCAACCAGGAGACAGAAGGTGGCTGTAAGAGGCCAGGAAGAGTTTTCTTTCAGTTTTAGCAGGACAGAAAAGCAAAAGAATCAACGATCCAGTGACTTGTACGAACCAATGGGTGTGGACGGGTTCTCAGGTTTTTCCTCCCAGGGTACTTGGCTCTGCGGCTGGAGACTAACCAGAAGGAGACAGGGAAAGCAGACATACATCCAAGCCTGGGAGCAGAACTGAGCAGTGGGTCTAGTAAAAGCAATAGTCACTGCCTTCTTGTAACAATAAAAGACAGTTTAATCACAGCTAGGCTTTCTAAAAAACACATGGTTTCTACCATAAAATATAGCTCAGAAGATATGGAAGTAAGTTACGATGTAAAATGCAATCCAAACAGCTTATTTCAGCCTAAGGGTTCTTTAAAAGTAATGGCAAGCTGCAAAATCCTACATACCTGTACTCTTGCAAGACTCCGTAAATTTTGCATGTGCAAGGTCAAAGAAAAGCTTACTTGTGGGGCCCAGCATTGTGGCACAGCAAGTGAAGCCCCAGCCTACAACGCCAGCATCCCACATCAGAGCTCCAGCACGAGTCCTCCATCTGCTCCCTCGTCTCTTTGCACTTGGGCCTCTGCCATCATACGGGAGGCCCAGTTCCTGGCTCCTACCCAGCCCTAATAATTGCTGCCACTTAGGGAGGGAATGAGTAGGTAGGAGAGATCTTTTTCTCTCTTTCTCTCTCACACACACTGCTTTAAAAAAAAAATAAGAAAAAGCCTTTAAATAAATTTCGCTTGTTACAGACACAATCTTTTCTAAACAATGCCACAAACCATATAACATAATCCTTTTATTTAGGGAAGGAGAAAAATGCAAGACACGTAGTTCTTAATCTGGTCAGATTCTCTGTGCTCCATTAAGCCTAAAATTTGTTTGTTCTTGAATAAGCCTGGGTACCCTCAGCCTCCCAGAGTATCCTTCACCACACCTACAAAGGTTCTTACGGGTCTTGGTCTTACAGCAACTACAGGAACATGCAGCCCCACGTCACCTTGAATGGACTGGCCCTGAGGCACCTCCTAAACTAACCCAGGTTGAGACGCGGATACCAGCTGTGGGCTGGTGACAGGTTACATGGAGCCTGAATGCCTCCGAAGACTGACTGTATCTAGCAAACGCTCACCTCCTGCCTATGACAGTAACCAGCAGATACAGCCAGCAAACTCATGTGGTCCCTCGGGTCTTTATGTTTGGCTCTGCCACTATAAGTAGGTGGTCTTGGGAATTCAACCATTTCAACAAAGATCTAAGGGTCTATATACCAATCTTTGTGCAAGGCATTTTATGTTAGAAAATCCTCTTGGGCAACACTACTATTGTCTTACAGTCAAGAGAGCAGGGACTTGTACGTCTGATGGCAAAGCTTGGACTGCGTTGAATCACAGCCACTTTCTGATACTGTATGTGCTCCTGGGCCAGCAGAGCAGAGGAGTAAAAAGAAGTGGGTAGGATCTCCTCTCCTGGTTTCATCACAGGTGTGTCTCACAGCTGTTTTCAATATTGAATTTTTTGGACAGATTTTTCTGGAGAGAAGGTTCTATGGCACAAAATGATCCCACAATATCACTCTACCCACAGAGGGGGTAAGGTGGTGCCAAGGGAATGCGATAACAGTAATGGACACTCTCCTCAGACGTGAGCTTGAGGTGGACTCTGACAAGCAGATAAAACCCTGGTTTAGTTGACAGAACCCACCTGAGGATACACTAGCGAAAATGACTGAATTTCCAAATGCTAATGGAAATGCTTTTTAGAACATTTCCTTTAATCCTCCCATTTTACCTCTTCTTATGTCTTACATAGACATTAATAGCAGCACGTGATGTGACTGTGTTCAGGAAACATCACTAATGAAAAAAGCAACTGGTCACATTTTTCAAATTCTAAAACTGACTCAAAGCACGGATGAGTGCTAGTGTAACCACAACAGTCTGCAGCATCCTCTGTCTACCTTGGATTGTTTTTAAAACAACCAGACTATTGCTGAAGAACAGTCAAGGTCAGACAGACTCAGCTGATGCTAAAATGTGTTCAGGGAAAGCCTCATAACCAAAACATTGCCTTCACATTTCACTCTTTTAAACTGAAAAGGAAAATGCCTTATAAGTAAAACCTATAAATCTTGATTTCAAGGAAAGTAGTTAAAAATAAGAAAACAATGAGAGACCCAAATTATTAGTCAGTACAATCATCTAAGTATTCTGCTGCTTAAAGAATTAAGTATAAAATACAGTTCGTTTAAAAATAAGCCAGGTGACAACAAAATACACGAACAGCTACAACACACAATGCAGATGAGTGGTCATTCAGTTTATTAACAAGAGATCCTTTCTGATTCTATCTCAGGTCAAACTCATGTAGCCAAAGTGAATGCCCTATACCCTACCTCCAACAAGCTCTGAAGTCAGCTTAATCAAAGACCTAACACTGCCTACCCCCAGCCCAAGTTAAGCATTCAAGGCAAAACTGAAATCAGTGAATCAGGGCACAGTTGGGAGGAAGGCACTGCCATTCAACATCTAGAAATGTATTTCTTGGAAGGATGCTCATGACACTCACACACACTTCAGCTACACAGCAAACCTACATTTTTAGACTTGTTCAAGGAATCCAGTGCTCATTCAGGTAACTTCAGTAACTCATGGCAGTACAGGGAAACAAGTATTAGAACTTCATCTGGAGATCATTATACAGCAGGGGAGCAGGAGCTAACAACACACATACGTCAACAGGTGTTAAAGAGTCATTCCTACCAGACCACAAGACACAAAGAGGATACACTACTCATTTTCTTATGACAATTAAATGTAGTAACAAATTTTCACTAGCATTGTGCTGTGTAACACATAATTTGGCATCTTCATTCATTAAGTGTTTATTTAAAAACCTACGATGTACCAAGAACTATATGAATCCAGATGACAAAGTGAAGAAGCCAGTTTAATACAACAGAAAAGTAAATTGACTAGAATAAAATTTGTGGCCTGAGATGTACAAGAGGATTGAAAGGCCAGCAGGGAGATGGGGAGCACGGGAGGGGGAAGCTTCTTGGCCAGTCGGATTTCGAAAGCCTAATGTTTCAGGAGTCTACTAAACCAGTAACTGAAGACCTGAAGGAGGCAGGAAACAGGAAGGACGGAGGCTTGTCTCAAGCTAAGATGACTAATCTGCTCATCGGAGTCTACCTTGTAATAAACACGGGTTTCCTCGATACTAGGAAAACAAACTGCATTTAGAATACAAAGAAAACTTACTACCAAACAGGGTGAATGAGCTCTTACGATATCTGAGGCAAGGACAAATCAATGGGTAAAATCCAATTAAGTTGGTGCTGGTGCAATGGTTCAACTGACTGATCCTCCATCTCCAAGCACCAAGATCCAATATGGGTACTGGTTCATGTCCCAATTGCTCCACTTCCCATCCAGCTCCCTGCTTGTGGCCTGGGAAAGCAGCAGAGCAGCCCCACATGGCAGACCCAGGAGAATTCCTGGCTCCTGGCTTCAGACAGGCTCAAGCTCCGGCCACTGTGGCTACATGGGGAGTAAACCAGTGGAAGATCTTTCTCTCTGTATCTCCCTCTTTCTGTAAATCTGTATTCCCAATAAAAATAAATAATTTTTAAAAACCAACTAAGCCACTCAAAGGGAGTAAACTATTCTTGAATTTGGTTATCTCATGTATGACATAATCAAATATCTACTTGGGCTTTAGGTCAGGCCAAATTTTACACAAATTCCTTTTGAATTACTGTAGTTCCCCACCCTCCCATTTAAGTAACCTAGGATCTCATACGCACAGGCTGTTACTTCATATTGCCACCCACATCTTAAATCACACAGATCTCTTTCCACTTTCTACATCCATAAACTGTGCTTGTGTTTCGCTGCACCAACAGTCCCACGTGTGATGACACACATCGCAGCTTGTTCTCCAGTGCCTCACACATGAAGCATCAGTCTCCCAAATCACATGACAAATTTCTTTAGGGCAGGATCATACTGTCCTCTGCTTTTGTACCGGTGAGCAGTTAACAGAGGGTTTGGATGTAGAACTGCTCCATATGCTTGTAGAATTAAACAGTGCTTTTATCACTACCATGCCTTTCTCCAAAGCACAGCTGAATAGATCCAACACTGTGGGGCTGTCAATTTTTATATTTCTCCCTGGTTCTGTGCCTACCTTGCTAGAAAAAGGTAAATTCAATCTTTACATCTCTTCAGCCAGCACTGCCCTGACAGTATTATCAACAATGGCAGCAGTGCTAGTTCAAGGGGCAGGTTTGATGTACACAAACCCGTCATCAAGAAGCTGATCCCAAAACCTCCATCAGCTTCATTGTCTGCCTTTACTCAAAACAAATGATATTCTTACATACAAGCCCACTGCTCGTGTCTTTCAAACAATAAATGGGAATTTTAAAAATAGCATAAAGCTTGCCATAGTTTGAACTTTTTCCCCAAAAGTTCACGTGTTGGGACCTTAATCCCCAAATTAAAGTCAGTGGCCCCTGAAGGTGGGCCTTGGGGAGGGGAGGAAGTTGGAGGAGGTCATTAGGGTACTGCAGGCAGGGTGCTCAGAGGGGTCGGAGCAATGGTAAAATTGATAGGCATCTATTTACTTCTATCGTATTTTATAAGGCAACAAAATAAACTACGCTATTCCCATCCCAAAGTGGGAGTCACAATAAAAGTTGTGTTTGTCACAGGAAGTGAAGCCTGCACATTCAAACGACCTCCCAGCACTGAACCCCAGCACGGACGCGCTCCTGCACCACTCCCACAGGACTGTGTTACCTCTTCAGGTCCAAGGGAAATGTGAACAAGAAAAAAAGCAGTAGCCTGTTAAAAAATTCCTCACTAAATCCATGTTAGTATTGAAAACAACTTTGAAGCATTTCTTAAAAATGCACAACTAATTTTCTTAATAAGAAAAATACTTACTGTATAAATTAAAGTGATAAATGTGGGATTTCCATGTTTTGCCTAAATGAACTCAATACTGACATCTAGCTTATGTTATTACATAAAGTCAACGACGTGAAAATTTTTATTTTTTGAATTGTTAAACTATAAACTCTGGCCTAGAATATAAATGATATCGGTGATCAAAACGTTGGTTCTGTGGCTGACACTGCTCTGAATTTCCTTTCTCCTAACTCCAAATGAAATGCTGAAAGCTCATTTCCAATCACTGCAGATACCTTACTTGACTGGAAAGCCTTTACCTGTAGCAGCCCCTCAGGGTGAGCTGGGGTCCAGGTTGGGCCGGGGACAGAGGGCACACTTGGGCAGGGTTGCAGCAACGGGCTGCAGGCACACGGGTCGCTACAATGGAGAGATCTTGTTTCCCATAAAAGGCTTTTAGCTCCACTCAAATGCACACAAATGAGTCTTGTTCTGACATTTCATTCCCACTCTCCCCTTGCTAACATTTCTGTGATGACCTAGCTCTGCTCAGTCACCGCAGTGGGAAGCAGCCGCAACCGGGACACGCTGTCGGCTCCATCGGCGCACATGCTGCCAGGGCGGGAGAACCACATCTCCTATCGTCTTTCTCCTGATGAAAGGCATGATAATGACTTGTTAGAATTCCTTTCTACTAAAAATTCAGAGAGCTGTGGACACTCAGAATCACCAATCGAGTAGGAAAAATTAGTCCTATATTAACATGAGAGGAAAAAACAAAAACGTACTGAAGGCAATCCCCTGGGAAATGAAGACACTAGGAATGAAATCACGTAATTGGGCGACCATGTTCCCCAGTCCTCACAGGTGGGAGGGCAGCAGGGGGCATATGAACGCAGAATTCCCAGAACACCATGTTAGTGTGGCAGCCAGGCAGCTACAAAGCTTCCCTGCAGCCATACACGACTAAAGTTATAACCCAAAAAGGAGCTTACTGGACCCAAGGAGCATAAAACAACTTGGAAAAGAGGATTTCTACAACAAAGTAATCGGGAATAAATGTGGAATCATCTTAATAAAATTTATAGGAAAGTTCTTACAACTATTGGTAGGAATTCATATTGAGATGTTCCATTTAGGAGAAAATGAGATCAGGATAAGATGATGAGGGTCAGGCAACAAGGAAGAAAAGTTGCCATGACTTTCACTGACAGCAGGCTGGGTTCAGCCACAACGAATGCCAAGCAGAGAACTCAGCTTGGAACTACAAACTTCCCCAAGGGGACAGGGAAGCTAAGTGGAGGCAGCAGCTTACGGGAGTGGTGGCAAGACCTCTGCTCTGGACCCACATTGGCAGTTCTGGTGGAAACCTCAGAGTAGCATGTGCCGCCGTCACATCACAGGGAACCATGAGGGACAGCAAAGCACAGCCTCAGCCTCCACCACAAGGTCGACCAGGCGTACTATGTAGAACTGCGTAGTACTTAGTGTCTGTACCAATGCTGGGTTCTCCAGTTACTCACTACTCAACTTTCAAAAATTCAAAAACACACTTTACCATTTCAATTAGAAAACACTCTGGGCAAACGCCAAGGTGAGACGGGCCGTACCAGATGTGGCCGCAGCGCCCAAACACACATGAGAACCAGGGGAAAGCCGGCAGGGGGAATGTGGAGGGCTTCCTTGCCGGACACTTCCTTCCACTCCCACTGCAGAGCAGGAGTTGGGATGGGGACAGACCAGACCAGGTAGGGCTACAGCACCTGTGGGCCTCATGTGAGCCAGATTAGGGAAAAGCCATGCTGGGCTAACTGTTCCGACTGGTGCAAGCAAAAACTGGAGTGGGTACGGGTTGGTTGGGCTTTGCCGCAGTATCAGTTGGCAGATGCTGGCACTGGGGGCTGGCACTGGGGACTAAATCTGTCAAGTCAATCCGCAGAATCACCTGGAGAGAGCAAGACCCAGGCGTGGGAGTGGCCTAGAAAGGAAATGGGGGGCTCCTCCCTCTTGGGTCACCACTCCCACCGGAGAGCATGAAAACCAGGACAGGGGTAGGGGTGGCTAGACAGAACAGCACCTGCCAGTATGTGTGTGGGCTGGATAACAGTGCAGGCTGGATTGCACTAGGCTTCAATGCCCATTGACATGTGCGAGAGCTAAATGGGAAGTGGGACAGACTGAACAAGTCTGCTGAACATACTGGCAAGCATGGGAACCAGGGTAGCGGGCAGAACTGGTGTAGGTTATGGAGAGTTGCCCCAACTAGGCTGCAGCTCCCACTGGTTTGCGTGAGGGCCAAGTATGAAGTGGGCAGGATCGGGCTGGACTGCAACACCCATCAGTTCACGTGGAAGACAGGGCTGGAAACAGAACTGACCCAGCAATTGCAATGACCAGCATGTGCATAAGCTGATTGGCGTGACAGACTGTGCTGGACCCTGCACTGGCAAACACACACAAGAATCAGGTCTGGGATCACCTCAGACAAAGTTTCTCTGGGGATCCCTCCAACTGAACTGCTGATCTCAGAACCTCAACCATGAAGATACTATGTCAGCCTGTGGATTCTGAAGAGAGTTCATCATGCTTGGAGTGGCGAGATTGGCAGCAATTCAGAACTGACAGAAAACATGCTATCAATGGATAAACACAGAAGAAGCCTCCACAGAAAAGTAGATATGTTAGATTTAAGCTTCACAGCCAAAAGATGGGTTAGTAAAAAGTACTAAATCCATAATGAAAGAGAAAAAAAGAGTAAAATAACCAGGATACCAGAAGCCTGTAAAATGATATGAAATGATCCAACACATGTATGACTACAACCTTAACAGGACGGGTGACAAAGAAAGAGAAAAAACCACACACATAAAAGCTGAAACTCTTCCAAATTCGAAGGAAAAATGTAAGCTGAGGTCTAAAAAAATTCAATCAAATTTAACTAGTATAAACTCAAGGAAAATTTCTCTTGCAAATAACAGTCAACTTGCTGATAGCCAAAGATAAACTTATCCTCAAAGCAGCCAAGGAAAAATTCTCTCCTTTGCCATAGGAGTAAAAATGGTGAGACTCAGTGAGTTCTCATCAGAATCTGTACAAGTTAAGGGCATTAAAATAACACACGCAAAATGCAGAAACCAAAAGTGTTGCTTCCAGAAAGGCCCCTTCACAAATAAACTGAAAATTCAGGACCATTCAGAAAAACAAAGTGAAGGGTAGGCTGCCATCACCCCTGAGTTGTCAGAGATGTTAACAGAAATCGCCAGTTCTCAAGAGGAGCACCGTGAGATGGCAACTCAAGACTAAGGGAAAGAAGATGCTGAGTAAACATGAAGAATATTTAAAGCTTGATATACATGAATGAGCTTTAAAAGTTATAACATTCTTTGGGCTTTATGTTAATGATACTGTATTAATATTCATCAACTGTAACAAATAAGTCACACATAAGATGCTGAAAAAATAAGAGAGGGCCTGTGGCGTGATAGCTTAGTGGCTTAAGTCCTGCCTTGCACGTGCTGGGATCCCATATGGGTGCCGGTTCTAATCCCGGCAGCCCCGCTTCCCATCCAGCTCCCTGCTTGTGGCCTGGGAAAGCAGTAGAGGCCCAAAAACTTGGGACCCTGCACCCACAAGGGAGACCCAGAAGATGCTCCTGGCTCCTGGCTTCAGGTCAGCTCGGCTCTGGCTGTTGCAGCCACTTAGGGAGTTATTCAATGGACCGAAGATCTTCCTCTCTTTCTCTCCTCCTCTCTGTATATCTAACTTCCCAATTTAAAAAGAGAGAGAGACAAAAACTGTGAGGAGGGGAGGATAGGAAATAGACAGGAACCCTGTATACTGCATACATTCTATATGTGTGTTTTATGTTATACACACATATATAATCCACACATCACATTAATTGTGCAGTGTTCCAAAGGTCCAACTTGCACGCAGATGTGCAGCCTTCTGAAATGCCCTTTTCTTTCTCTCCCAACTGTTCCAGACCACAGGCTCAAACACGCTCCTCCACACGATCAATGCTCTACCTTTCCCCGACACTCAACATTGGTGATGCTTTCTGTGCGCAAGAAGAGAAGGGAATGACTGAATCGCAGGTGGAGCTGGCCAGGACCAGCTCAGCCCCCCGCGGTGACCTGCTCCCCTGCCTGGGGGCTCCTGATAGAATCCCGGCCTCCTCTCTGCAGTGCCGCCGAGGGAAGTGGGACGTGGTTGAGAAGCTTTCGCTATCCAGGCTGTTTTCTGACACAGTACACCCCAATTTGCTCTGCAGGTAACCAAAGATGGCTTCAGGATGGGCCTTTTGTCTTATTATCTAAAGTATCCCTTTCATAACATGGCTCCTGCTCTTGGGCCAGCACAATCCCCTACTGTCTGTCACGGGAAGCTTCAGTTTAAATGCTCCTCAAGGTTGGCAGTCTGTCAGTATACTACATTTTTTAAAAGTTAGATATATTTTTACTCACTTACTTATTTGAGAAGTAAAGAAACAGAATAAAACAACAGAATGACACACACTAACAGAGAGCTCCCTTTTGCTGTTTATTCAATAAATTCCTGCCCCAGTAGGGACCGGCAGCTAGCCCAAAGTCAGGAGCTGGGAATCCAACGGGTCTCCCACGTGAGAGGCAGAACCCCAACTACCTGAGCCATCGCAGCTGCTTCCCTAGGGTGCACACTGGCAGGACCCTGGAATTGAGAGCAGAACCAGGACTCAAACCTAGGCACTTAGAAACCAGGTACAGACAATTTAACTGCTGTGCAAACCACTTGCCACCAAACAAATTCAACACAAACTCAAAACCAAAACTTTTACTTTTGAATGAAATTCCCAGGGTCCAAGTATAAGCACCAGTATCTACAGAAAGCTATTATTCTACCCACCATTATTCACAAGCAAAGGAGACAGAGCAAGGGACAAACCAATCACCTTCTCTGAATGGGTTTGGTGGGTATGCTGCAGAAGGATGTCACCAACAGGGTGATTCAAACAATGGGATTTATTTTCTCACAGAAGCTCAAGTCTCTGCAAGATCAAAGCTCCACTTGGCTTGGTTTCTCCCAGGCCTCTGGCCTCGGCTTACACCATCTGCCTTCCCACAACCTCCTCACAGGACATTGTCCCTGTGCAAGCCCATCTCTGGTATCTGCTCTTTTTCTTATAGGGACTTAATCATATTAGATTAGTTCTCTCCAAATACAGTCACATTGAGAGTCAGGGCTCCACCACAAAAATGCTGGGAAACAAGTCAATCTATAACAACATCCTCTAAGAGTGTTCAAGCAGGTGTAGAGCCATGGGGCCAAGACACATTCATGTAGGTTCTTTCTGTGCCCTTACTACTCTCGCATACCCAAGATGTCTCTTAAGGGGTCCTCAGAGTTCCTACTGTTTCCTCTAGCTCATCTCACCAAGGATATCCTTCCTGGAAAAATGGAGCTACATTCTCAGCTTCTGGGAAAACTGTGCCAACCTGCATCAGAGAAGCACCTGCAGCCAGGCAACAGCCTTGCTCTGAACAAAGAGCAGGCAGCTAGCTCACCATGCTGAGCACTTTCCAAGGACAGCTGTGCTTGGCTGTCACTAGCAGCATCCTCAGAAAGTGTGATGTCAAAACTGCAACTTTTCTTTAAAATGTACTCTTTTATTTCAAAGTCGGAGTTACAGAGAGAGGGGAAGACACAGAGAGAGAGGGACGGAGATCGAGAGAGAGGGAGAGAACTTTCACCTGCTGCTTCACTCCCTAAACGGCCAGAAGCCCGAAGCCAAGAGCTTCTTCGGGGTCTCCCATGTGGGTGGCAGGGCCCAAGCACCTGTACCATCTTCTGTTTCTTTTCCCAGGCCACTGGCAAGGAGCTGGATAAGAAGCAGCATAGCCAGGATTAGCACTTGTGCCAACATGGGAAACCAGTGCCACTGACCGCAGTCTCACCCAACAGGCCACAATGCCAGCCCTCCCTAAAACTGCTTTTCATAGTGAAAATTTACAAACAAGCTATATCTATACAGCAGTCAGTATTTATATTTTAAAAAATTAACCATTAGGAATGGTTGGTTTGCATAGCATTTAACTTTGTATCTTCCAAATCTTTCCTAATATCCATCAGCTACTTTGAGAATTTAAAAGCTTTTATATCTGCATTTCAGTTTATTAATGACTGCTTACTTAAAACACAATCATTCATAAACTGAAATGTGAGGTTATTAAAATTTATCCCTCAGAATATGTATCTAAATTCTACAATCCTAACAGAAAAGTCTTCCCCTCTTTTGAATTAGAAACATAGTGAAAAAATTAAGAAGGAGATGGAAAATGTTTACAAAACTGCCATTTAGAAATGACACAGTGAATTTGCAGCCACTCTAGAATGGTCTGCATGGACATGTGTAACATTTGCTGGTGATTATGTTTGTAACAATTTGGGTAGAATATGGGTCTTAGAAACATGACCTAACATGACATGATTTCCAGGAGAACGTACGCTGTGTCTTCTACTGAATGTTGCCCTCTCTACACACACTGGATAAGAGCCACGTGTCGGGGTGGGCCACTTTCTCCTTTCTGCTCACAAGTGCAAGGTGAGTGAAACCAACTTCAGAACTAACAGAAATGCAGTACACAATATTATGAATCAAAACTCTGTAAAATTCAAGCTTTCTCCTCAATGTGAAGTCTCTCCATCAGTCTCCCCACAACAAAAACCTTTCAGAGTGGTTAAAAACAACGTGCAAAACAAAATGGATTTCCTTGATGATAAAAGTGTTTCTCCTGTGTGTAAAAACACTGATCCCCCAAAACCTCAAGACCTCTGACCTCCTTAATTAGAGAAAGTGATCAGTGTGCCAACGGTCTGGATTGTTTTCCTGCGCACAGCTGGCCGCCTGATAGCAGATTTTATAAATGTGATGTCTTTTCCTTTCCCACGGACAACTCTTCCATTCCCATCTCTGCTGTAAAAAGGAAAAAGAACTGCTTTCTTTCCAGGAACTCAGGATGTTTTCCGATGCCAGCTTCATAACTTTACCAAGCCATCCTTCCAGGGGAAAAAACCTCTCCACATTGGGTTACGTATAAATAGGAAATGTTGAAACTGTGACTATAAATAATTGAGAGTAAAGCAAAAAACTATTAAATATGCTATGAATATAATTAAGCACAAAGTATTTAATACCATATTTTGTATAGGTAATGATAAGATAAATATAATCAAATATATGAGTTAAGTAAACTCCATGAATTTAAAAAAAATTCCTCAAGTTTATAAAAGTTAGGTGTAGTAGTATTTGCCAATATTATACTCCCTCAATCAAACTACACATAATGCAAAAATACTCAAAATATGCTTCTAATGATACTTACATCTTTATAAAATATTTACTGTAATTTTAAATTTTTTCTCATATCACACAACACATAAATTTGATATCTATTTGTGGTATTAACCACTATTTCAAAATGAAGTCTGAAAATGACACGCTACAGAAGTGTAATTTTGACATTTTTTAAGATAAAGTTTTTTTTCCCCTTAAGGCACGAAACCAATAGAAGTAACAAGTAAAAGATGACCTTGGAAAAGCAATACAAACTGTTGAGAAAAATGAGGACTGGGGGCCTGGCACAATGGTTCAGTGGCTAAATCCTCGTCTTGCCAGTTCCTGGATCCCATCCGGGCACCAGTTCACATCCCGGCTGCTCCACTTCCCATCCAGCTCCCTGCCTGTGGCCTGGGAAAGCAGTGGAGGACGGCACAAAGCCTTGGGACCCTGCACCTGCATGGGAGACCCAGGAGAAGATACTGGCTCCTGGCTGCAGATCGGCTCAGTTCTAGCCACTGCAACCACTTGGAGAGTGAATCAGCAGAAGGAAGATCTCTCTCTGTCTCTCCTTCTCTCTGTAAATCTGATCTGCCTTTCCAATAAAAATAATTTTTTTTTACAAGAGGATTGGTGCCCACTGCTATAGAACCATTTCATGCAGTGATTTCCCACACCTTAGCCAATTCACAGCTCCCTCAGTGGTGACCAGCACATGGGAACTGTGATTTCACTTAGCTTCTATATGGAGCTACAGAAGGAAGCTACTTCTCCTAAATAATTTGGGGCTTTCCTTGCAAACAGGCTCACCACTGCAGGAGACGGGAGCACACACTCCACGGGGTGCTCCTCCATGCTGCGCAACTTCGGACTGGGTTCCTTGGGCCATTCATTCTTGAAATTATATCATTTTTAAAAGAATGAACAATATTACATTAATTTTTAATATTTACTTTGCCTTGATCACCTTACATGTGGATATCATATGTGTGTGTATTATACATATATACATATATATAAACACACACACAAATTTTCAGCCATTAACTTAACAACAGTAAACACAGAAATTAAAATGCCAAAGAGGAAAGGATCAGAAATGCATGGATTGTTTGTTTGTTTGCTTGTTTTTATTGAAAAGAAGATTTACAGACAGGAGAGACAGAAAGATCTTCCATCCACTGGTTCACTTCCCATGTGGCCACAACAGCCAGAGCTGAGTTGAAGCCAGGACCCAGAAATTTCTTCTGGTTCTCCCATGCGTGTGCAGGGTCTCAGGCTTTGGGCCATCCTCGACTGCTTTCCCGGGCCACAGGCAGGAAGCTGGATGGGAAAAGGAGCAGCCGGAGTATGAACCAGAGTCCATATAGAATTCCAGTGCATGCAAGGTAAGGACTTTAGCCACTAGGTTACCACATGGGCCCATGCACAGATTTCAAAGCAATTTAATTTAACAAATTCTGAACAACTATTTTGCACATGAAATATTTTGATCAAGTTGCTTGACTTGTTACTCATTCAAACAGCAATGTCACTTTATTTCATGTTTGTAAAGGTCAAAAGAGGTGACATGCAGACACGCTGCGGCAGAGTAAACACCCGATGAAGGACTGTTAGGCCTAATAATTTTATTAATTAATAGAATTAATGTGCTTCCTTTCTTGGGTGACAAAATAAAATTTTGCTTCAAACTTTAATTCCTAAGTCAGCAAAATCACTTCACATTTGCTCATTAATGTCCTTGGTAAATCTCATCATAGTGGGTGCTGTAATTGAGAAATAAATTATTCAATGCTTAGTTCAAAAATACTCATTAAGGTGAGACTGCAATTGCATTTTCTAATCCTCCCCCTACCCATATGAACTCTCACTATAACTCCATGTTCTGAGAAGTTTTCTCCCTTGGCAACACAAAGATCCAGGAAGGAACAGCAAAAGCTGTGTGATTCCACTATAAGACCCAACTCAAACAGAATGAAATACTCCCAGATACTCACAACATTCAAGTCGTTTAGGCTACTCCATATACTGTATTACTGTTTTCTGTACGATAATGCTTTATTTTTATAGAGTGAGCCAGGGTTACATAATTGAATTAAAACAAGTATTTTTTTAAATATGAAAACAAAAATTCAAACGAAATTTGTTCAGAAGTCTTCTGCTCCATAAGAATGGAACGTAAGATATGAAGAATCTCTTTTCCCCTTTAACAATGAATTTGGTTATAGAAATGATAAAATTACAAAAAGCATCAATTCCACTTCACTGATGACATGCAGCAGCACTGTGTTTGCACTAAGCTGTGAACTGATATTAAAAACAAAACCTACACACTCTCAGCTCATCACGATGGCTCAGCTGGCGAATCCTTCACAAACAAGTGCCAGAATCCCATAGGATGCTGGTTCACGACCCGGCTGCTACATTTCCCATTCAGTTCCCTGCTTACAGAGTGGGAAAGCAGAGGAAGACGGCCTAAAGCCTTGGGACCTGCACCTGCACGGGAGACCCGGAAGAGGCTTTGGATCAGCTCAGCTCCATCCTTTGTGACCATTTGGGAAGTGAACCAGTCAATGTAAGACCTTCTCTCCACATCTTCTCTCTGTAAGTCTGCCTTTCCAATAAAAATAAATAAATCTTTTTAAAAAAGAAGATAAAAAATCTCACAAAAAAGCCATAAATTTGGGGACTATAAAATCAAAAGCATACATTGTGGCTATGTTTCTCCAGAAATATATACTGTTTACGAAGGAAGGTAAATAGCACACAGCCAACGTACAAGAGGGAACACATTCATTGAGTCTTGAGTGCACACCTAGACGCTTCTCAGAAAAGGCATGCATGTTCACACAAAAATATGTAGACACTCCAGGAGTTCCCTGGCAATTCTGAAGATGGAACCTACACAGGTGAGTCATCACAAAGACCTGAACTGACCACTGGCTGTCTGCACCGCGACGCAGAGCCTGGGCTGAGTGACACTTTGCTGAAGTCTACATCTGAATGACACAACAAACCTGAAGACTGAGGTGAAGTTAACTACTAGCAGCAAACCTAGCACGCCCTCCAAAGCAGTAACGGCAACTGTGAGACCTACTCACAGCACGCTTCAGTTCCCAGGACCACTAAAACTGCAGCACAGGGTAGCCAACGGTTATCCACCACGATCGTAATAAAGCAAACCATTAAAATGCAAGTTTTCTTAAAATAAATAATGCCTGGATCATGAGACTAAAAATGGGCGAGCAGTCTAAGGCTCCAGATCGTAACTTGAGCAAGCCATGCAGAGCACTACCTGGGAACATCCTTGCTTGTTTAAGTCACACATTCTACACACGTGTCACGTGGCTGACCTCTCCACTCTGCGGACACTCAGACCTCTCTGTCCAAGCCCCAACCCCCCACCCACCCCTCCACCCTCCCGGCACCTCCAGCCACTGCTGTCCACTCCCCCCCGCCCCCACTCCTCCTGGCACTGTGGCACTTGCGGTCACTGGAATGACATTTCTGACTCTCAGTCGCCTTCAAAGACCCACTCTGCACAAAGTCCTGTCCACCTCCTCTGCCTTGAGTGCATTTCGATGCCCCGTGGAAGAAATGGATGCCTGGGAAGGGGGTTACAACGCTTAGATCTGCTTCTGGCTTTTAAAGTTTGAACTCCGCCTATACTTTCCCATCAATGCTCTGTTTTACTCTATGGTACTATTTGTTACTCTAAGTTACATTACAAATCAAATCAACTATTTGAGAGCTGAAACAGAGACCCCTCTGATACTCACCAAGTTAAGAGCACTGTGCTAAGTAATTTACAAATACCCTCAAATAATCAACACCAAGAAGCAGGTTTTATTACCACTTTATGGCAAGTGATAAAAATGAGGCTCAAGTCCAGGGCTGGAATCCAAGGCAGTTCTCTGCTCCTAGTCCATGTTCTCAACCACGACCGGCCACTGCCTTCCCGTACTTCACACTTTAAATATCCTTGGATAATCATCTCACTTAACGAAGGGCTGGTTGCTGCCTGTGTTCACACTTTACTTGCACAGAGGCATGCAATAAACCGTTCCTGGGGGCGGCCATTTGGTGCAACTGATGATGCTAGTTGCAAGGGCCACGTCCCCAACTAGAGCACCTCGACTTCAGCTCCCATTTTGCTTCCTCGTCCGGGTTCCTGCCAATGGGCACCCTGACAGTGACAGGCAGGTTAGTCACTGCCTCCCATGCAAGCATCCTGGGTTGAGTTTTAGGCTCCTGGCCTTAGCATGGCCAGCCCCATCTGGTGTGGACAATGTGAGCACTTGGGAGGCAAAGGACCGGATGGAATATTTTTGTGTCTGGCTGGCTGGTTGTCCTTCAAAATAAATGAAACTAAATTACAAAAATTTAAAACCTCATTTTTTGAATTTCTGAGTTTAAAATTCTCCCTATGTTAAAAAAGTCATCTATGAATGTAATTTGATCACTACTAGAACATTCTTTGCGCATATTAATGCACTAATGAATATCAGACATGCAGAGTATTCTCAAGCTTCATTGAAGAATGTGTACAATGAAAAACCTATGCAAGTAAATGTATACTCTCTTGTAATAAGCCTGTACAAAATATAGCCCAAGCTATTAAGAATTAAAAAAAAGTTCAAAAAGATTCTCTATCTGAACAACATGAGTTCTGCTAAATTAAAGTTATGTATAAATACAAAATTCATGATGAATTTTCATGGAAAAACAGTGAAATCACTGATGCTTTACAAAACCCTGACGGGGCAACGCCTCCGCCAAATCCAGTTTGTGTGAGGAAGGGGTGAGGGGTGCTGAGGAGCAGGCCAGGGGCAGAACGCCGCGTTGAGGGGTGCTGAGGAGCAGGCCAGGGGCAGAACGCCGCGGCCACTTGTGAGAAGAGCCCTGGTCTTTGTGCCCTCCCTGAAGACAACAGATGACCACACCGAAGCAACGGCCTGCACCACACACATCTCAACCGCCCTGTGCGCACAATTCCGCGGAAACATCAGAGAGGAACCGAGCCTGCGCTCTGTGCCCGGACCAGCGGCAGGTAACAGCACAGCCTTTGACAGAAACGTTGAACAAGTGCGATCAAAATCCAGAGCGTTTCATCCCAGAAGGGAAGCAGCAGATGCACACAGCCTTAGCAGTACACTCCTGCGACAGGACACACCATGGCAACAGCTACGCTCCAGTGGAGGTGGCTCCCTCAAGGTCAAGGGCAAAGGGCATGGCAATGAACCCCAAGGATGCTGCAAGCACAGTAAGGGTTGACTTTCTACAGGGTGCTCAGAAAAAAGCAAAGCTTTCACAGAAAAATGTCTGGAAAGTTCCACCATGCTTCACCACAATTCTTCTGCTCATTTCTCGTGTCAAATAAAGGCAATTTTATCAGAGCTTCCACGTTAGAATCCTGGATGTGGCTTCTCATCCTTTAGTGTTCTGATCTCAAAAAAATCTTTCAAGGCATCCAATTGTTCTTCGGTTAGTAACACAGAGAGACTGCACCGACAGCTACACACCCGGGACGCCGAGTGTCACAGGTATAAACTCACTGGCTAGCACTGTCACTAACAGAAGTGTCTTGAGGGGCAGCAGTGGCCTAGCCAGTGGAGCCGCCACCTGCGGTGCCAGCATCCTGAACAGGCACCACTTTTAGTCCCTGCCGCTCCACTTCTACTCCTGCTCTGTGCTGCTCTGGATGGAACTAAAGTTGGGAAATAGCCCTTATAGTCTTTTTTTTTTTCACTTTAGCATTGATTTTATTTTATTATTTATTTATTTATTATTTTTAATTCATTAATTACATTGTATTATGTGACACAGTTTCATAGGTACTTGGGTTCTCCCCACCCCTCCCCAAACCCTCCCACCATGGTGGATTCCTCCACCTTGTTGCATAACCACAGCTCAAGTTCAGTTGAGATTCCCCCATTGCAAGCGTATACCAAACAGAGTCCAGCATCTTATTGTCCAGTCAAGTTCCACGGCTTCTTAGGTATACCCCCTCTGGTCTGAAGACAGAGCCAGCAGAGTAGCATTCCGATCAATTAAAAGCTCCAACATACCATCAGCAAAAATTTACATCATTATGGAATTAATTGACATAGTAATGAGTAACCAATATGTTAAAAGTAAATGCGAGTTCTTAACCACCTTCTGTGACCACCTCATTGACATTTCAATTTTAGTTTATACACAACATATAACATACATAACATGTTATACATAACATCATATCATCTTAAATTAAGGCAAACATGTGGTATTTAACCTTTTGGGATTGGCTCATTTCCCTTAGCATTATGGTTTCCAGTTTGGCCCATTTGGCCACAAAGAACTGCATTTTGTTTTTTTTAATAGCTGAGTAATATTCCATGGAGTAGATGAACCATAGCTTTCTTATCCAATCCTCTGTTGATGGGCATTTTGGTTGCTTCCATGTTTTTGCAATTACTGATTGTGCTGCTATGAACATAGGAGTGCATCTTGGTTTCTCATAAAACAAGTGTTCTGGATATATTCCTAGGAGTGCTATTGCTGGATCATACGGTATGTTGATTTTGAGTTGTATGAATGTTCTCCATACTGATTTCCATAGAGGCTGTACCAGCCTGCAGCCCCACCAGCAGTGGAGTAGGGTTCCCTTTTCCCCGCAACCTCGCCAACAAGTGGTGTTGGTGCTTTTATTCATGTAGGCCAGTCTTACTGGCGTTAGGTGGTACCTCATTGATGTTTTAATTTGGATTTCCCTTATTGCCAGGGAACTTGAGCATTTTTTCATATGTTTATTTGCCATTTGGGTTTGTTCCTTTGTGAAGTGTCTGCCCATTTCCCGTGCCCATTTCTTGAGTGGCTTGTTTGTTTTGGTGTTTTGGCTGTTTTGTAGTTTTGTATATTCTGGAGATTAGCCCTCTATCACCTACGTAGTGCGCGAAGATCTTCTCCCATTCTGTGGGTTGCTTTTTTACTTTATTGATTGTTTCCCTTGCTGTACAGAAGCTTCTTAGTTTGATGAGGTCCCATTTGTTTATTCTGGTCTTGATTGCTATTGCCTTTGGTGTCCTTTTTAGGAAGTAGGGACCTACCCCTAGATCTTGCAGAGTATTTCCAACATTTTCTTCCAGAAGTTTAAAGGTTTCTGGATGTAGGTTTAGATCTTTTATCCATTTAGATTTGATCTTGGTGTATGGTGAGAGATGTGGGTCTATCTTTTTGTTTCTACAGGCTATCAACCAGTTCAACAGCATTTATTGAACAGACCTTCCCATTTGCCAGGATTATCGTTTGTCCTTTTGTCAAAGATTATTTGGCTGTATCTGAGTGGGTTCCCGTCTGGTGTTTCTATTCTGCTCCATTGAGCCCTTATAGTCTTAATTTTTACCTTTCAATTCCATTTTCCATGAACCTTTTGAATTCAACGGTTCAAATGTACACATTTATATGTCAAAATATCTTTGAATAGCACTTGTAGAAGGAAATATATCAATGTTTAGAGGTTCATAGATTTTATAATGTAATAATCCCTGCCTTAAAACCACTAATTTAATGATGCTTTAACAAGTTAATATCTGGGTAAGAAAAATAAGCGACATGTAAGTGTTTTTTGAGTAAAGACTGGAATCATTAATTTCCCTGATACATACAAGGAAAAGCAGAACTGCAGATACAAGACCTTTAAACATCACTGCTTAAATGAAGCATCAGCTGCTCCTATAGCACAAATCAGTTCTTTTATTTTTGAAGAAAATCCATAAAACCTGATAATTCCACGATGAAGAAGTACATTCTAGCAGACAGAAATGATCTTTCTACTAAAAATTTTAATTTTCGAATCCTTTACAACATAGCCAATTCAAAACGGATATTAAAATAAGGCACATTTCACAATATAGTGTCAGCATTAAGCAAAATCTTTTTTTAAAGATTTATTTATTTTTATTGGAAAGTCAGATATACAGAGAGGAGGAGAGACAGAGAGGAAGATCTTCCATCCAATGGTTCACTCCCCAAGCAGCCACAACGGCCGGAGCTGAGCCAATCCAAAGCCAGGAGCCAGAAGCCTCTTCCAGGTTTCCCACACGGGGTGCAGGGTCCCAAAGATTTGGGCCGTCTTTGACTGCTTTCCCAGGTCACAGGGAGGGAGCTGGATGGGAAGCAGGGGCACCATTTTTAGAACCTGCGCCATATGGGATTCCGACACATTCAAGGTGAGGAGTTTAGCCGCTACACTGCCATGCTGGGCCCAAGCAAAACCTTTTGTCAGCAATGCAAGTACAAACAAAGCCACATAGCTGGTGTTGTTCTTCCATTCAGCATTATATCTACAGAATACAACAAGGTTGTCTAAAATAGCTCTAGTTCTTACAATCTTACGGATGCACAGCATTTTATTGTCTCACCACATCACAGGACTTAGCTAATCCTGCTGCTGACTGGGCACGTGAGTACAACAGTACTGCCGTAAACACTCCTGTCCATGTGTTTCAGTGAAATGTTTTCATTTCAATTGGCTGCACATTTAGATATGGATTTTCTTAATTATGCAGAATGTTAATAGTTGGTGTGAACACACATTGACAAGCAGTTTTCCATAATAGACAAGTGAAGCCTAACTTTTTGAATCATTAACAAACTTTAAAAAACACTTTAAGCAAAAAAGTTAAGGCATTACACTTGACAAAGTGGAAAACAGAAATCATCAAATCTGCAGCTAAATCCTCCCCTTGCATGTGTCGGCACCCCATATGCACGCTGGTTCATATCCCTGCTGCTCCACTTCCATCCAGTTCCCCTGCTCATGCCCTGGGAAAGCACTCGAGGATGGCCCAAAGCCTTGGGACCCTGCACCCATGTGGGAGACCAGAAAGAAGACCCTGGCTCCTGGTTGCAGACTGGCTTGCCTCCAACCATTGCAGCCACTTGGGGATTGAACCAGCAGATGGAATCTCTCTTTGTCTCATTCTCTCTGTATATCTGCTTTTCCAATAAAAATCTTGACAGGAAGCAAGGGAGGGAGGGAGGGAGGAAGGGAGATGCATGCTGGACTCGAGAACTGAGTCCCTGTCTGCCACGTGGACCCAGAGTCTGGCCTGACCCAGCTGCCGGCGGCACTTAAGGGTCAATGGGAAAATGCAGGCTCTCCGTCAGCCTCAGCGCAATGGGCTCACTCTCTCCCTCTTTTTTGCTATGTGTGTATCTTACAAATAAAATATCTTAAAAATGACTGATAAACAGATGTACTCAAAAGCAATTTTTAAGGACATAAGAACATACTCTTTAAGACATGTCTTAAAGAATTTAATTTAAAATGCTTTAATAAGCATACCATGACTTTCGGTAACATTTCACTCTGCGCTACTAAATGCAGTTGGAGTTTTAATGTTGGCCTGGTTTCTTAGTTTTAACTACAATTTAGGACAATTAGGAGGCAGATAATATGGGTTTCAGTTCAATAACTGAATCCTAGCTATATGAGTATATGTTTTTTAATTCTCCTACTCTTTTTTCATAAAATAAGAATGGCAAGGAACATCTTTAGAAGTAAAAACCACATGGAGTATTGTGTAGCTTTGGCTTCATCTGCCAAGAAATACTGTTTTGAAATCAATTGTAAAGGACAAATCTGGTGCACCAGGCTGGACACTTGGATCCTGAAGGCTCCGAGACTTGTTTCTCTTATAAACTAGGGAAAATGTTGGTGGCTAGCTTTCCAAAAGTTGGGAATGTACTTATCCAGAAAGTGTTGCCTTTAATCACATCGTTTTTTTAAAGATTTATTTATTTTTCTTGGAAAGTCAGGTTTACACAGAGAAGGCAATACAGAGAGAAAGATCTTCCATCCACGACTTCATCCCCCAAGTGGCTGCAATGGCTAGAGCTCAGCTGATTTGGAGCCAGGAGCCAGGAGTTTCTTCCAGATCTCCCACATGGTCACCAGGCTTTGGCCCATCCTCTACTGCCTTCCCAGGCCACAAGCAGGGTGTTGGAAGGATAGTGGAGCAGTCAGGATATGAACTGGCACCCATATGGGATCCTGGCGTGTACAAGGCAAGGACTTTAGCCACTAGGCTATCATGCAGGGTTCTAATCACGTCTTCTTGCAAAGGTCAAAGAAACACAAAAAGAAAAATCAAAATGTCCACACACCAGGCAGGCTTCGCAGTGGTTAAGGCTTTGCCTGGGCCATCCACCCTGTACTGGGGGGCCTACGTGTGCATCCCAGCTCTACTCTTGCATTCAGCTTCCTGCTACTGCACCCCTTGGAGGCAGCAGCGGATGGCTCAGTTCTTGGGCCCCTGACACCCACACTTTGTGACCTGGATTTAATTCTGAGGTCTTGGTTTCAAAATGGCCCAGCATCAACTGTTCTGGACACCTGAGGAACACCCCATGGATCAAAGATCTCTTTCAAATAAATGATTAAAAAAATTTAAATAATAAAATTCCCATACTGAATTAGAGGGAACAAAGCATTTATTAAATGAATCACAGTACAACACACGGGGCAGGCACTATGGCCACAGTGGTGAAGCCACCTGCAACGCTGGCATCCTATATGAATGCTGATTGTGTCCCAGCTGCTCCACTTCCACCAACATGGGGGAATGTTCATGCTGTATCATTGACTTACAAGCAAATCCACATGAAAAAGGAGATACACCACGCATGGACACATGTCTGCAAAGAGCGACCTTCTGCAGAACGAAGGGCCCAGGCCTTTCCTCCGGGAGGTGTCCAGGAGGGGCCGGCTCCACATGCTTTACCACGTGGAAGCTCTTCCCACAACCAAACCCAGAGCTGGAAGACAGTGTAGGTCTACAAGCATGGCTAACACATATGCTTGTGTCTTACTTTTTACTGGAAATGTTTTTAAAATAGAAGAATTAAAAATTTTTCTAAAGGGAGAAATGCTTACAAAATATGGGACAAGAATATTTTTAAGTGCACAAACACATATGTGTCTCAGTACATACATATATATCATCTACACACACACGTGCATACCAAGAAATGTATGTCTGTAAGCATCTGAGATAGCTTCAACAAGGCCTGAAGATATCTTAAAGAAAGATTAGAAAAGTTCCCCAATGAAACAACGCTCTAATCCCAACCTCAAGGTAAGAAGGATTGCCACACTGATTTCATTTGCCAACAAAAATGCAATTCCACCAGATGCTATTATAGGTAGCACAGCTAATTAAGATTTAATGTACTTTTCTGCTTCAACAATTAAATGGGGAAGGGCTGCAGGGAATTGTGTTATATTGCTAGGAAAATCATATGACGGTTAGAAAAGTAAAAATAAATTTCCATGAAAAACTTTGCTTGCCTTCATCCTCTCTGAATGCGTTCACTGTGAGATGATCCCCTGCTTGCCATTTCCGAGCCTTCGGAGAAGGAGGTTTTGTACAAAGCAGATGGCAGGACCGTCGAGGAAATGTGTGTTTAATGATAGAAGAGAAAGGAGCTGCCGGGCTTGGCATCCATTGTATGACTGTCTCATTTAGCAGCATCTATCAAAGATGGCAAATTTCATCAGACACCTTTAACTACCAAATTCACAGAACAAACAGAAGGCTTGCTATGGGAGGTAGAGAGTGATCAGGCCGCATCCTGTAGTTACTCTTCCAGTAAAACAGCACGTGCGTCTAAAATTGCTAAGGGAACCAGGGAGCTCATCAGAAAAACCAAGTCCTTGGTGGCTGTCTCCTTAATATCCTATGACGTGACTGCCACAGTAAATAAAGGGTTTACAGGCAGAGAGCCACTGTAAATCAGATGACTTCTTAACATTTAAGGGGTACAATAATGCTAACCTTGCAACTTATTTATGCTCTTAAAATGTGATTGAGCTCAAGTATTTCACTGTACCATTTTCATTTGCATGTTACTCTTGATTTTAATAAATTCTATAAATTCAAAAGAATGAAATGGAAAGAGAATTTGGACTTCAGTTCCTCTTTGTCTGTCACATTAGGAAAAGCGACTCCTGTCAGCCACTTCCTCCTTCATGGTGGTATTCCTCTTCCCATCCAGGACCATCTGAAACCGCAGCTAAAAGACAAACTATTCTAGAAGGTACAGAGAAGAATTGAAGCCACATTGGAACATTTCTTCATATCACCTTTCAGAAAAGTAGAATTTAGTGTAGTAGAAAGATGATTTGGTAGTTAAAATATTTAGTTTTGGGTCATACCTCTCTGCTTACACGTTGTGTAATTTTGGGAAATTCAATAATGTTTTGAGCTTTTATTTCCCAAACTTAAAGCCCAACTGTCAGGAGCCGTGCACTATAGCCACACTGAAGCCATTTTGAATATAGACCTATGGGACAGTGGAAACCCCTGGTTGGCTAGATGCTTGGGAAAGAAGTTATGAAGCTAATCACACGCTTAGCTTGAATTGTTCCTAGCAACTGTTTCAGAATGTGATTGATGCTGTACTTACCGACATCTTGTTACTGATTACCTACGCTACTGTCGATATGTTGGTTACTATTGTTGATATGGTGGCTGCTCAAGAACAATCGGTCTTGAGACCATGGCCTGCGTCCCAGCTTCTCTTTCCCTGAGCCTTAGTTACTGAAGAATATAAAAACCCTCAGTTGAAATCAATAAACTGACAGCTTGATCAGACCTACTGTCTTGCTGTCCATTCTTCGTGTCTCTTGTCCCTTCATTCTCTCCTAGGTGGCTGCGACCCCGTTGACTGTCCTGCTGGACGGGACGCCCAACCATGATTTCTCACTCTCTTCATTTAATGCTGCAGTGTAGTCAGTGTCTTTTTACAACATTAAAATCACATCCAAGGGGAGCCAACTTGGTGGCACAGCCAGTTAAGCTACCACCCGAAATGCCACAAGCCATACAGGTGTCAGTTCTAGTCCTGGCTTCTGGTTTCAGCCCGACCCAGCCAAGGCTGTTGCAGCCATCTGCAGAATTAACCAACAGACAGAAGGTGTGTGTGTGTGTGTGTGTGTGTGTGTGTGTGCGCATGTGTGTACGCCTCTCTCTCTGCAACTCTGCCATTCAAGTAAATAAAATTTTTAAAAAATACATAATTTCCAGGGACTTCACACATAAAAATCCAGCACATAAATAGCCAATCCACTATAATAGCAAGTAGAATTTTAACTACCTGAACAAAAGCAAATCCTCTTGGAAGCCTAGAAGTGAGGGCAGGACACACACTGCCTCAGCGTTGGAGACGTGAACAGATGCGTGCAGAGTCTCAACTTCCGGGAGCAGAAACCTCTACGGGCAGCAGTGCTACTGCAGCAAGACCCGACAGGGACTGGGAAGTGTGTGCTCAGTTTGTACAACTCTGAGGGTTGGTCCAGGGGATGCCCAAAGAGGGGCTCCTCGGTTGAACCAAGTTAGACCTCCAGAAGCCCAACCTGGCTGTCGTGGCAAACAAAAATCTTCCTGGCAAAGTTCACCCACAGGAGCAACTGAGTACAAGGAGCCTTCCCAGCTAGTTTTATCACAGCCTACCTGACCACAGTAAGGAAAACACCTTCACCGCAGCTGGAGTGAGCCTCTCAGGGGAAAGAGGAAGTGCCCACCTCCAGCCTAATCTACCACACTGTCTAAGCAAAGTGGACAGCAGCCAGCAAGGTCGCAAAGCTTGTTGAATTCTGACATGGAGTCGCAGGACAAAACTCTGTGCCTGCCAATCCTTACCAACACTTTTAAGAAGCCTGTTTACAGCCACGGATTTTGCCTGTTTTAGTTTTATCTTCGTTTGATTTGGTTTGCTTTGCTTTTCTACCCAATCTAGCAAGTTCAGCTACCAAGAAGAAATCCCAAAGTCTACTAGAAGGAAAAAAAAGGGCAGAAGAGTCTCAGAACCAAGCTCAGACGTAGCAGAGATGCAGGAATGCTGATAAATCAAAAGTATAAAGTAACTGAGTGTAAAGTAGCGTAGAGTAACAGAGTGACACGCCGAGGGCTCCGGCTAGTCAACAGGACAGAAGACAAGGAAACACAGAGAGCAGAGAGGTGGACATTCTAAGCAAGAGCCGGAACAAACCCCAGAGGTCAGAAGCACTATAGAAAAGCTAGACGGTCTCTCAGGAATTATCAGAATGAACTTCTGAGCTGAGGAATAACTAAACATGAAAATGCAAAACTGAAACTCAAGAGCAAAGATCCAAAACCTGTGGCTTACTACCAAGGCGAGGAGGGCACGTGTTGGCAAGTCTAGAAGGTGCAGAGAGAAAGAAGCAAGTAGAACAATATTGGAATCAACAATGACTGACAGGTTCCTCAAATTCAAAACAAAAAAAAGTTACTGACTCGGGAAGCTCAGATCACAAAGAAGATAAACACATCAATCAATCAATCAAAACCTAAAGCAAAAGATACCACATTTACAATATCAAAAATCAAAGATAAATACGTGAAAGAAGAAAGAAACAAAAAAGAAAAAATGTATTTCCTACAGAGTAACAAAGAATTACATTTGAATTATTTTTTATAAAAGGATTTATTTTATGGGCCTGGTGTGATCACCTGGTGGCTGGATCCTTGCTTTGTATCTGCCAGGGTCCCATATGGATGCCAGTTCATGTCCCATCTGCTCCACTTTCCATCCAGCTCCCTGCTTGTGGCCTCAGAAGGCAGTGAAAGATGTCCCAAGGCCTTCAGACTCTGTCCATGTGGGAGACCTGGAGGAAGTTCCTGGCTCCTGGCTTTGGATCGCCTCAGCTCTGGCCATTGTGGTCATTTGGGGAGTTATCAGTGGACAAAAGATCCTTCTCACCATTTCTCCTTCTCTCTGTTGTGTCTGTCTTTCCAATAAAATTAAAATATTTATTTTACTTGAAAGAGCTACAGAGATAAGGAGAGACAGAAAGAGATATCCTCCATTCACTGGTTCATTTGCAAATAGTCACAATGGCCAGAATAGGGCTGATGTGATGCTGGGAGCCAGGGTGCAGGGATCACAGCCTGCCATACTCCGCTGCTTTCCCAGGCCATTAGCAGGGAGCTGGATTGAAAGTGGAACATTCAGGACTCAAATCTGTTCCTGTAAAGAATACTAGCACCTCAGGCTGATGACTAGCTTGATATACCACTGCACCAGGCCCCTTACACTTGAATTCTAATCAGAAGCAACAAGCAGGAAAATTATGGAGGAACAAGAGTTTGGCTTAGGAGTTAAGAAGCCAGTAAAAGCATCTTGCATCCCACACTGGAGTGCCGGGCCTCAATTTCTACCAGAGCAGCTAGGTTCCTGCCCTCGCTTGGGAGACACAGACTGAGTTCAGTGGCTTGCACAAAGGGACATCCATCTCTCTAACATAAGTAAGTGAGTAAATACAAGGAACGATATATTTAGAAAGAAAAATCCACCAATCTGAAATTCTAATCCCTGTAAAACTGTCCTTTCAAAGAAAAAAAAGTGAAGAGTTCTTCAGGAAAACAGAAACTGAGAAAACTTCAGAAAAGTGGAACTGTCTCCCAAAATATCTTTTCAAAAGTTCTTTAGAGAAAAGGAAAATTATATGGGTCAGAAAGTTGGATCTACACAAAAAGATCAAGTGTCAGAGAAAAGAATAAATCAAAGTAAAATAAAACTTTTTTTCATTAACAAAAACTTTATTACAAGTGCAAAGCTTATCTGAAACTTGAAGAGTCATATTTTGGAAAATAAGACCTTTATAAAAAGCCAAACCAATTTTTTAATTTTTATTTTAAATTTTGAATTTTATGATACAATTACATAGAGTCAGGGATTCCCCATGTATCCCAACCCTGGAGACTACCAGATCCTCACCAAGGACTATCAATACAGGCACCAAGGACTACATCCCAACTGCCAAGGAGACCACGGGGAATTGGAGTGCCTTCGGAGGCTGAGAACTCTGAGGTCATCCAACCCCCGTTTGGATCTACCACATGGGATGCAAGAAGCCCAAATCCTTCCTCACAGGATCCAAGGTCATCGGAACAACAGCCAGGAACCCTGAGCGGTCCACAGAAACAGAACAGTAAACTTCCTTTGGGACTAGGGAGGGGAGCTTTCTCTGGTCCTTACTTAGTTCCAACTTTGGATCCCCACCCTCTCTTGCAATGACCATCAGGGTCGCTCCGGAGCTCCCCCCAAACACACACACACACACATACACACACACACACACACTAGAATGTATAGTCAGAGAACAACAAGGAAAGCTTAGAACCAGACAGGAAATGGTCAGCGTGGACTCACACATACCTTACCAGGTAGGACACAAATATTAGTTACTCCTCACTAAGGTATTGAAGATTTCTCTGCACACCCCTCCTAAAACTGTTCTGCACCTCAATTGTTGACATATGCCTTGTTAGAGTTATAAGCCAGTTTAGACTAGCCTAAAATCTGCCAAGTTCAGCAAATTTATACTTCAACGCTATAAACTTCTAAATACTAAAATGAAAATAGACACGAGACACCTGAATAGAACCCTATAGCCATTTTAAGGTCTACAGATGCCAGTAGTATATAAACTAAATTTGAAATGTCAATGAAGTAGTCACAGGATGTGGTTCAGAACTTGCATTTTTTTTTAACATACTGGTTACTCAATACCATGTCAATTAATTCCATAATGTTGTAAATTGTTGTTGATGTTATGCTGTGGCTTTAAATTGATTGGGATGATATTCTGCCAGCTCTGCCTTCAGACCAGAGATGGTCTCCCCAAGAAACCGTTGAATTTATCTGGACAATAAGATGCTGGACTCTATGCTTGGTATACGCTTGCAATGAAAGAATCTTGAGTGAATTTGAAATGTAATACAGGAACAAGGTGGAGGAATCCACCATGGGGGGAGGGTACATGGAGGGGTTGGGGGAATCCCAGAGCCTATGAAACTGTGTCACATAATGCAATGTAATTAATAAAAAATACCCTATTATTAAAAAAATAAACACTGCTCTTATTCAAAATTGCACTAAGAGATAATAGCTACCTTAATACAATGGCAAAAATAATGTATCACATTATACATGTTCATAAGCAGGTATGTAAATATGTATATTTCAAAGCATTCACAAAAACGAAATTGAAATGTTTATTTTGCTTATTTTGTATATATGAATATATATGCCTATATGTATCCTTTTGTGTGTCTATACACTCTCATATATGAATAAATTAGATGAATTACAACAGTGATGCAAGCAACAGGAGGAGGAAATTAAAATTGCTTTGTTGTTTTGATGTTATAAGGCATTTACACTACTCAAGAAATAGTACAACTTTATCCAAAAGTAGACTTGAGTCCCTGTAAACATATCTTGGAATGCTAAGACAATCCATAAAAAAATAAAAAAGTTTGCACTGAAGTGTAGCAGATTTACTAAGCAATGAAATTGGAATATATAAAATGCTCACTAAAAATCACAAGTCAGAAAAAATGGACAAAAGACACAAATAGAACACAGAATAAAAACAATAAACAGAAAGCAATAATATGGAGTAGATTTATCCAACTATTAGGATATATATACATATTTTAAATGGCGTTGGCTATATACCATGATCAAAAGACAGAAACTGCCACAGTGGATTTAAGAAAAAGCTAACTATATGTTGTCTACAGGAAGCCCACTTTCAATATAAAGACATATATAGATTTACAGTAGATGGAGAAAAAAAACACATTAACATTCCTCAAAAGAAAGCAAATAGCCATATTATTTTCTGACACAGCAGATTTCCTAACAAGGAAAGTTACCAGGGAAAAAGGCACTGTATAAAGACTGAAAAGTCAATTCTTCAAGAAGATATAACAGCCTTTAGCATGTATGATCTTAATAACATAGCATCAAAATAAGGCAAGAACCGATCAAACTGCAAGCGACACAGAGGAATCTGTTATCACAGCTGGGGACGTCACCCCTTCCTATCAGACTCGGACAGAACCAGCAGGCAGAAACCGGCTAAGGCAATCATTTAACTTAGCAACATCATCAATCTACATGACATAGTCAGAATCTACAGACAACTTCATCCGACAATAGACTACAAGTCTCATCACACTCAAATCAAACACTCACTAACATAGACCACATATTGGGACGTCAAACAAACCTTGGAAAACTGAAAAGAATGGAAACCATGCAGGAACTGCTCCCACAGCACAGTGATGTGAAAGACAGCCGGAAAGGCTCAAAATACTTGTAGATAAACAACATAAATAAAAATACATGGATAAGTCAAAGAACAAAGAGAAATTAAATACATTTGCTAAGAAAGGAAGAAAAAGCTTATCCAAAGTCATGGGAGATGGCAAAAACATAAGGAAATGCATAGCATTTGACTCTGTGTATTAGAAAACAGTGTCTAAATCAACAATCTGAACTCACAACTTTAAAAAGTACACAAAGAAGAGAAGAAACAAAAATAATGACAGAAATCAATGAAACTGAAGTGTGCTCTCCACCCCCTCACACACGGTAACCATGGAGGTGATCATTTTGCTAATTTGACTGTGGTAATCAGTACACAGTGCGCGTGTGTGCAAAAATAATCGCACTTTACACTCTTAATAGATACAACTTTATTTGTAATTACCTCTATATATAAATTTTTAAAGATAGAAAAACAATGAGAAAAAATTAGCTAAATCAAGGGCTGATGTGTCAAAAAAAAGTCAATAAAATCAAGAAGTCTTTAACCAGGCAAACCAAGAAACAAACAAAAATACACAAATGACTAATAACTAAAAAAATGCAACCCACAAATACAGAAAAGATAACAATGGGATATAATGAAAAACTTTTTCATACACATTTGATAATCTAGATAAAATGGAGTACTTGAAGTCACACAAAAGAAACAGATCATCTAAACAGGTCCATATCCACTAAAGAAACTCAATCACTAAACCATAATTTGTAAAAAAAGAAAATCTTAGCAGACAAGTTCACTGATAACTTTTAAATGAAGAAATTTTCCATACCAATTCTTTGCTTTCCTTTAGAAAATAGCAGAGAATATACTTTCTAACTCATTTTATGAGACTAATATTATCATAATATCAAGATTAGATAAAAGATATTACAAATAAAAAACCATCAACAAAATAAACCTCCTGCTTGTACAACCATGCAGGATACAATTTTAACATACAAGCATATCTGCAGTGAGCAAGCAAAATTTTAATTTAAAAATAAAACATCACTTACATAAGCATTAATGTGTCAAACCATTCACAGACAGACTTAGTATTTCTGTGGCTAAAGGCCAAATAATAAAAGCTTTTCTTAAAAATTAGCCATTACAGGGCCTGGCATGGTAGCCTCGCAGCTAAAGTCCTCACCTTTAATGTGCTGGGATCCCATAAGGGCGCCGGTTCTAATCCTGGCAACCCCACTTCCCACCCAGCTCCCTGCTCGGGGCATGGGAAAGCAGTCGAGGACGGCCCAAAGCCTTGGGACCCTGCACCTGTGTGGGGGACCAGGATGAAGCTCTTGGCTTTGAATTGGCTTAGCTCCGGCCATTGTGGTCACTTGGAGAGTGAATCATCAAACAGAAGATTTTACTTTCTGTCTCTCCTCCTGTCTCTGCATCTGACTTTGCGATAAAAAATAAAATATATCTTTTTAAAAAATTGGCCAATACAGTGTCAACTCCATAGTCCTAATCATTAAGATCATAGGACAGTACACTAACCAAAGCAGGCAAAGAAAGCCTAAGAGTGTACTACAAAATATTTTTATAGCAGAACATCATCATTAAACTCTGTGTGCCTAAGATTATTCATTAACTTATTCCCATTGATTTAGAAAACAGCCAAAATGGTCAACAATTTTTCATATATGTACTTGTGACTTCAATGTATGTGTGCACACTGTACTGTCAACAGTGTCACACACGACAGGCTGGCTTGCCCAGCCAGTCGAGGCAGCCTGGCAGGCTGACACAGCACAGATGTGTGCCTTCCAGCAAGAGCAGCCTCAGGACAGTGAGCAAACGGTGTCAAACTCAGCACCTACGTGCCCTAACAACATCTTCTAATGTTGAGCCAATCAGCGCAATACGCTTAAGGGCCACACATTCTGATTTCACTTTGAAAGTGAAATAATGAGCAGTTGACTATAAAAAGAAAATGGAAACTTTGTAATGTCATCTGAAGCCTAACTAGGCAAGCCACAGGATCCCCAAACGACGTGTTACAGTAGTCATCAGCCTCTGTAAACACACTCACGCGGCAGGCTTCACTTGAGCTCAACTGTTCTGTTAACCAGCTTCTGAACCCTGCTTACGTGACTGCTTGAGCCCACAAGAAGCACTGCTACAGACAACACGAACAGCACAGCCAAACCTCCCCACAGAAGGAGTTACACCACAAAACAGATCTTCTTCAGGATGGAAAAAATTCAAAACCCATATCCTCATGGAAACAATGTTATAAAAACAGGAGTAAGACTAGTTTATAAAATTTAATGTGCCCCTTAATGTAGCTAAGCTACAGAGCACTTTTGAACTCTTTTTTGGGTAATGGGGCATTTAGGAACGGGGTAGCAAAACGGCCATTTCTGTGATAACTTTCACCACCGGCAGGAATATCAGTTATCATTTACAGAGCCCTCACCAATCCCAGGGCCTGTGATAAATGCATTATGTATTTTATTTAACGTTCCCAACCACTTTGTATGGTGTTCATCTTTCAGGTTGAAAAGTCAGGCTGAAAAACTCAGTAGCTTACCTGAGGTCACTCGGGGTAAAAATGGCACCATCTGAGGACTCACGCCAGATGTGCGTACCTCCCGAGGCTCACACTACACTGCCAGGCTTCAAAACAGCTACCTTCTTTTTCACATCCTTAATCCCCAAATTAAAGTGATCACAGCTACTTACTAGAAACACCACTGTGAGCTAGCTTACACTGGACAGGAATGGAATGAGTCAATCCTGCCAGAACAGACTGCACTGTTAAAAAGACATTGCCATCAAAGACTAGGGAGGAAGGAATGGGGATACTGATTACCACGTACTCAGCTAGCCAAGAGCAAGATGTTTCAGGGTTCTATTACATGCAGGCTGACCACAGAAAATGACCTATATAAGGAAAAAACAAAAAACAAATACTAGGAGAGGGACTGGACCAGTGGATACAGCTGCATCCCATATGGGTACCAGCTGGTGTCAAAGCTACTCCAGTCCAATCCCACTCCCTGCTAGTGCACCGGGGAGAGAAGCAGAGGATGGCCAGGAGACCCAGCAGAAGCTCTGGGCTCCTGGCTTAGGACTGGTGCAGCTCCTGCTGATGCAGTCAACTGGGGCATCAATGAGCAGGTGGAAGACTTCGCCCTGTCTTTCATAAATAAATAGATAAATAAGATTCCTTTTACAGTGTTAACTCACATTTAGGCTTTTGACAGCTGTGGCTATCTTAAAATAGGATGTATTTCCAGGTAGTTAGGATTAAGAGCAAGCCTTCCCCACAGGTAACTGCCGAGTCAGAGCTCCTGGGTGCAGAGAACAGAATGACCTCTGGCAAATGAACAGACAAGGTCTTGGGCCCAAGAAATGATGATGCTTATGGAAACAGCCACGGGACACCCGTTAGGCTCTGGGACTGCACCAGCCATGCCCAAGGCTGAGTCCGCTCAGCACACCTGTGTTGACTGCACAGCACCACCCGCACTGCTGGCTGGTCCCCGCCCCATGAGGAGACACCAGATGCTGATGCTGCTGCAGGAGGCGACACTGTGCCCAGCTCATCCAGGAGGGCTAAACTGATGTCAGGTTGCATGAACAGATTTTTCAGCTGGTTAACAGCAAGTCATGTGGTCAAAACTCCAGCTGTATCAGGGGACAGGAGTGACTATCTGGTCCAATAGGCTCCATATTCCACTGTGGGAGCAGTTGGGACTCAAACCGGTACCTATACGGGATAGCATTTAGTCAATAATATATATTTTTAAGAACTCTCTGAATACCACATGCATGCATGGATTTCAAAGATTGTTGCATAAAAATAAACCTATCTCGGGCCCGGCGGCGTGGCCTAGCGGCTAAGGTCCTCGCCTTGAAAGCCCCGGGATCCCATATGGGCGCCGGTTCTAATCCCGGCAGCTCCACTTCCCATCCAGCTCCCTGCTTGTGGCCTGGGAAAGCAGTGGAGGACGGCCCAATGCATTGGGACACTGCACCCGCGTGGGAGACCCGGAAGAGGTTCCAGGTTCCCGGCTTCGGATCGGCGCACATCGGCCCGTTGCGGCTCACTTGGGGAGTGAAACATCGGACGGAAGATCTTCCTCTCTGTCTCTCCTCTGTATATATCTGGCTCTAATAAAATGAATAAATCTTTAAAAAAATAAATAAATAAATAAACCTATCTCGTAATTCCACAAACCTGCTGAATTATCTTGGTATATTCAGGTAGAAAAACACAAAGCTGAATCTCCGTGGCCTCTTTTAAACATAAGGACTCCTACAGTGTTGTTTAGGTTTCTGTTTTATTTTTTAGAAACTCAAATGTGTCTATATTTTCATTTTTATCTTAAGGGGACTCTATAGGACTTTCTAGCACTTAATAAATATTTTATTTGATTAACTTAAAATGCCTTTAAAAACAAGATCTTCAACTTCTTATTAAGGATGTTTAAAATTATTATCACATATCTCCTCCTGTTTTTAAAGCAGCAAGCAGAGGACAGTAGAGGAAAATTCCAGCTGTTTCCACTGAAAAGCTGCACACACACCTGGCTGCAACTCCCAGCAACTCTAGCACGGGGGCGAACAATTGCATGTCACATACAGGTCATTACGAGCTGACGGAACAGAGCTCCAGTAAGGTCAGGAACACAACTCAAAACACTGAACCAGGGCAGGGGAAAGTTGGCAACTTAGTCGGTCACTTCTTCCACAAATGTACTTGCATTCCCTGTATCAGTGTCAGGTCCTGTTTCCAGAAAAATCACTACTGTCTGGATGCTAACATTAAAAGACATGAGAAGACAGAAGCAGATACTTACTGCAAATGAGGCCCAGGCTATGAGGAGGAGGCATAAAGGAGGGCATGGCCGGGCAGGACAAACCTTCAGAGCTGGGTAACTGAGGGGGCAGGAGGGAGCTGCGGAAGGAGGAGTGGATTTCCCAGATTGGAAACAGGACCTGTAACAGCTCAATGAAGGGGAAAAGAAAACCTCACAAACTTGGTGAAAGGAGTGGGGCAGTACTCTTTCACAGGCAGGGATGAAGGACGCTATCATAAGGTGTGGGAAAGGCACCAACACTACGCAGGGAGACGGACCAGTCTGTGAGCGCAGCTTGGGTTACAGGAGCAGGTGGGGGGGTGTACAGGAGCAGGCGGTGGGGCAGCGGGGCCGGGGGCGGAGTGGGCAGCACTGGAGTAGACTAGAAAGACCATAAAAACAGAAAGCTGAAGCTTGGCCATGAGAAAGCGAGAAGGAAGGAGGTTTGTGGCTCTAACAGTAGGCTGAAATGAGGGACACTTGCATCTGAACCTTGGATTAGAGTGAGAAGGCTCAATATTGGCAGTAAGAAGCCAAAGGGAAGATCCTGCTGCCATGCGGACAGGAAGGGGAGCTGCAGGGACCTAACCGACCCGGTGTGTGGATCTCTCCCACTGTGCTAGACCACAGAGGGAAGGACACTCATCCAGGTGTCAGAGAGCAGGAACTTCGCGGACCCTGAGACCAGGGGCAAGTGATGGGAGGGACAAGCAAAACAGGAAGGGTCTTGGGGCCAGCACCACGGCACAGTAAGCTAAGCCCCCCATGTGGTGCCAACATACCATGTGGGCACCAGTTCAAGTCCCAGCAGTTTCACATTCAATCCAGCTCCGTGTTTATGGTCTGGGAGAATGAACAAAGCAGGGATGATCTTTCTGTTTCTCTCTCACAGTCCCTCCTTCTCTCTGTACTTCTACCTTTCAGATAAAAATGAAATCTTTAAAAGAAAATGAAAATTGAAAAAAATAGTAAAGTTGTGATAAAGAGGTCTCAGCAGAAACGGGTAGGAGGAAGTAAGGATAATCTCAATATCTAAACCTGATACTTTACAGTTGGAAAGTTTCTCAAGATGACTCAAAATGTACCTCTCCCTGGGGAGGTTCAATTTAAAAAAAATTGCAAACCATCCTGTCATGCTTGCCCTCTCTCTAGTTCTACCGATTCCCACACCCTTGAAAAGGCCCAGGAGAAGGGGGACCAGGGCAGACACCTGAGAGAAGCCCAGGACCTGGCTGCTTGAACTTGCTTTTGGGTGACACACAGACCCCTTTGTTCAACCGAATCTGCCAGGGAAATGAAGAGTGGTTCTGCCAGCGGGCGGGCCCAGATCAGGTTAACCCGTGGGCTCGCCCTCTTCCTTGCTCACTCCCACCAGCCACCTAGGATCTCAGAGTACAAACAGACCTTCTGTTCTAAGTGAACAAAAAAGTAAAGCCTGCGTGCTTGCTAAAAGAAACCCAAGCCAGCCTCATTGAAGTTAAAACAATGGAGACCCATGAGCACACAGCTTTAGCAATTAACACAGAAGCTTAACTTACAATAGGTGCTTTTCTTTTTTTTTTTTTTTTAAGATTTATTTATTTTGTTACAGTCAGATATACAGAGAGGAGGAGAGACAGAGAGGAAGATCCTTCATCCAATGATTCACTCCCCAAGTGACTGCAACGGCCGGTGCGCGCCGATCTGAAGCCGATCTGAAGCCGATCTGAAGCCGGAACCTGGAACCTCTTCCGGGTCTCCCACCCGGGTGCAGGGGCCCAGGTGCTTTTCGTCCTTAGTGGCAAGTCTGCTCTTCTCGAGGCAAAGTCCTCTACGCGTCAGAACTTTTCATTAGGTGTTTGCTATATGTAACTGCATCCTAGCCTCCAGAAATTCTGGTCACACAGTCATATCACTCACATTTTTCAAAACAGAAGTTGAGATCCAGCAAGGTCAAGTGACTTACCACACACTCACACAATTAATCAATGACAAGCCAGGGTTCAAAGCCAAGGCCCATTAGATCACCAGTGTTACATGGTTCCTGAATTACTGTTGTTAAACAAAATCCTCAGCTAAGAGCCCACACATACGGTTACAAGGAGCCCAACCCTTGAACACTGTCACATAACTGCTTTATAATAATGGTGCCTACCAAAGTCTACATTTTAGACTACACTCTGCCCGAACTGTTTGGTGAAAATGGATTCTCCCCACTGCCACTGGAGTGAAAGCTGATGCTGCTTCTTGAGGCTTGGTTTTCACTAGATCTTTTTTTTTGTCTTTTATTTCTTTTACTTCTTTATTATTATTATCATCATCATCATCATTTTATGATACAGTTTCTTAGGCCCCTGGGATTTCCCTTACTCCCTCCCCTATCCCCTCCCCACTTACTGAAATCCCCTATACTATACTATACTATACTATACTATACTATACTATAGTTCTCCATAAACAGTCTATGTCCATCATTGCAGGCATGGACAATGGCAGAGTCCAGCATCCTATTATCAAGATATAGTAAATAGTTTCATTGGGAGTCCATCTTTGGCCTGGAATTAGAGATGCAAACTGCATTGTATCCTTACATCTGGATAAGACAGTCTCCATTTTGCTGCATCCTACATAATGGCACCTGATGTGCCACTACTAGAGTTCTTGATCTGCTGGCTGTCAGGTCTGAGGGCTACCCAGATCTACAGAACCTGTAGGATGCCACGTTGATGCAGTTCACTGAGTTAGAAATGAGTTCACTCCCAGCACAGTGCATGTATAACTCTGTCCATAGCCTTTGCCTCCTTAAACAAAATGGCACCTAATTTGGCTCTAGGGGGCAGACTGGGCTGTGAAATCCACACTGTTCTTGCACCATCTGTCTGGGATCTGCTGCTCTATCTCAGCTCCTGGTCAAATCAAGCAGACCAGCAGGACGAGCAGTTCTTTGTCTGGGTTCACCTCCTGAGCTTCCAGTGAATGTCCACTTTGTTGCTGGTGGAGTTCCAGCTTCTGGTGCAATTCAGATTACCACTCACTGAATGCTGCTGGAGTATCAGTCAGTGTAACACCACACCACTGTGTCCACTGCTTTCCCGTGTCTGTCAGTCTGCAAGTGCCCCTCTGCTGCTGCTCTGTCCTCTCTATTTCTGGAATGTGCCCTCTCTGCTTCATACTGGCTAATGTTTCTTCATTTATCTAAACGTGTCCTTACCCTATTCCACCATCTTGATTCTCCCTAGATCTTAATTCTATACCACATGGGTGATGAGTGTCCACCCTAGGAAGAAGTGGCATCCAGTATTACCAACACAAAAGGATACACAAAGTTCAATCTGTAGCCACTAAAGCATGTCTCTATGTACGAAACAAAGCTCATGAAGCAAGTATGTGAGTAATAATTGTTAAATAACAAGATCATAAGAAAAAAGCGACCACATGAACTCAAGCTATTGTAAAACTGACTGTAGGGGCTGGCAGGGCGGAACAGCACGCTAATCATTCACTGGTGGTGCCATCATCCTACATGAGTGTTGGTTCGTGTTCTGGCTGCTTCACTTTTGATCCAACTCCTTGCTAATGGCATGGGAGAGCAGTAGAGGATGGCCCAAGACCCTGTAACCCTGTGGGAGACTGGGGAAATGTTCTTGGTTCCTGGCTTAGGACAGCTCAGTTTTGGCCAATTGGGGAATGGACCAGCAGGTGCAAAATCTCTGTTTCTCCTTCTCTCTGTAACTCTTTCAAATAAGAATAAATACTTGTTTTAAAAGCTGACTTTAATCAAGAGCTTCAGGAAAAAGTCATATATTAAAAAGTTATGAAGAAGAACAAAATGTAGCTACATAGTGAAGTATTATATACAAAGAAACTAAAAGCAAGATTAAAAACAAAAGACGAGAGAGGGCAAGAGAACTATGGATCAGACAGGAACGGCTGTCATCTGTGTACACGTGACTATGGCAGGAAGCAAACTGACCAGAATTGCAAAAATAAACATACATAACAAAAGTTCATCTGAGATTCACAAAACATTTTTCAAGTCATTAATGGTCCCCCAAGTATCATAAACTCAAAACTCTGGGATTTGGAACATAGGAATAACACAATCAACTATGATAATTAACCTTGAAGAGGAGACTGACCAAAACAATTAAAACCCAAACTAAAAGCAATTTATACTTGACTTAAAGTCTCAACAGTATACTCTATAATACAACGAAACATGCAAGCTCAGAAACACCACACCCCGATTCTAAAAAGCACCAATCCTACTCAGGGGAACTCTGCTGCCACCCACACCCCAATACAGCAGCATGCACAAGTGAACTGCCTTGTTCATGCTTCAAAACTTTTGCAATAACCCAAATCCAAATGTAAAATTCATATGCATACATCCATTCAGTCGGTATTTATTAAAAGTCTACTGTGTGGCTGGCACTGTGTTAAGCACAGTGAACTGATGGGGAACAGAAATGACCTATTTCATATGCAAAGAAACCAGAACACCAACCATGTCACAGGCTGAATCAAACTCGGGTAGCTTGCGCCCTCAGTAACAGGAAGGCCTATCACTAACTCAGTTGCATAAGGATAAGGATTCTTTAAATTCTCCCAACAGTCCCCTAGAGAACTGGAAAATATTACATTAAACATAAAAACAAGACTTTAATTTTAATAAGTTACTATCCAATGCAGTCCTTGAAATTCTAAAACATCAGCTTGCTCCATTCATTTTCAAAGCCACTTCAGGCACTGAAACTTGATGTCCAAGGGCTTGCAGAGCCCTTTAACTTGTAGAACTCTGGTTTTGCAATCAATCCTGCCATTGTCCCTCTGTCCCTTGCATAAACTAACATTTCCTACTCCAGCTACAATGTGAGAGTGTATGCCTACAGCAATCAATTTATCTACATTTTCTGATGAGCCATACACACCCAATATATATGGCTTTCCTATCAATAATCTCTTTAGGACTAGCTATTTTGTTTATTACTTTCACTCACCTGGACCATCTACCTTTTTCCACTTGGCTAGAATGCTAATCCCCTTTTATTTGGCTTTCTAGTTTATTAATCTTCATAGATGTCAACATTCCTTTAAACTCCCCTAATTGATTGCTTCCTCTTAATCCATGATAACCTTGCTGATGATAACACTGCTTTGTTTCCTCAAATTGTTAACATCTGGTGAAAGTATTCTAACTTTCTGAACAAAGTTGCTTCCCTGTGGATTCTCACTTTAACACAGCAGCAATTTTAATTATCTCAGCTGACCTTTGATGAACTTCCCCAACCACACATACAATAAACTCCTACCTACTTCACTCACTTCTCTAAACCAGAACTGTAAGGATTTTTCTCCTCCCTTTCCTCTCTCTCCACTGTCCCCCACCCCCCCCATTTGGCACCTTACTTGCAGGCAAGCCAGTGCCTACGCCCATTAGTTTAGTCTCTGCTAAAACAATACCCCTCAGGGAACCTGGCTGCTTCTCTTATGTGGGTCTCAACCTGCAGGTGAGCCCCTCAGAGATCACCCTGGATCCCTCACATAGCTTACCCCTAACTTGCCCATCAATTATTGTAGCTGGTAATTCCATAATGTCACTGCTGACCTATTTTTGTCCATATGTGGTCCCTAAAAGGATGTCAGCTCTGTGAGGGCACGAAGCAGGTCTGCGCTGAGTGAATATTTCCTAGACAAGTGGCTACACATCTGATGAAAATGCTGAGACGCTAGGTAACTTCATAATGCACTCCCACTGTGATAAGCAAGACCATAATGCTAGAAGTTAAAAATCTCTGCATTTTTTTAAGTGTATGAAAAAAAATGTAATGTATAATACAAAAATTATATAAGTATTAATGAAGTACTATGTGATTTTCAGTGCATGTATATGCTGTATATGGACAATCTTGTTCTCTCTAGGTCCTCAAATATCTAGCATTTCCCTATGTTGAAAACACTCAAAATCCTATCTTCTTGTGTTTTTAACAGAGAAAGACATATACAATTATCTATAATCACCCCAGAACCTCTTATTTCCACTTAACTATAACTTTCCCCACCTTCCCTCTTCAGCCTCTGGCAAACATTATTATATGCTCAACTTCTATAAGATCATGGATTTTCAGATTCTATGCAGGAGTGAGAGGGGTGATACCCATCATCCTGTGCCTGGCTGCTTTCACTTAACATGATAGCCTCCAATTCCAACCAAGATTGGTTTATTAAGATTAAAAAAAAAAAAACCTCTGCCTTGTCATTCTTATTCTGATGTCAATGGCTGCACTGTAATCTGTAATGCTGTTCTCACCATGGTCGACAACAATAGTTCCCACATGGCTCCATCACAGCCCATAATGCTATTTCTTAACTGGATCCACCATTATCTGTAACGGTGGTTCTCCGAATATGATCTCCAAGCTAACATTGTTTCTTTAAAGCAGTAATTCTCTAAAAATAAAAATATTTGTTTTGTGTGGCTTCTGATGGGTAAGCAAGCTTTGTACTTTCAAAAATCTATGGACACAGAGAACTCAGGAGCAATAAGGCCTATAAGATTTCTTTCACATTACTGTAGATCACAAGCTGTGTTTAGGTGACTTTCACTGCTATTTCATACAGCTTCAGAATATGGCAAATAAGGACACTGGTAAAGTCTTCCATAGACATAAAAGTCAGAGGCTGGACATTGGCACAACTAGTTCATCCTCTACCTAAAGTGCATCTCATCCGGGCATCATGAACTGGCTGCTCCACTTCCAATCCAGCTTCCTGCCCGTGGCCTGGGGAGGCAGTGGAGCACCTGACTGGGATGAAGCCTTGGGACCCTGCACCCATATAGGAGAACTACAGAAGGCTCCTGACTCCCGGCTTTAGATTGGCTCAGCTCTGGCAGTTACAGTCATTTGGGGAATGAACCAGCGGTTAGAAGATCTATCTTTTAAAAAAAAAATAGTATTTGGAAATTACAAATTGAACACCTAAAGACCATATCCAAACTGGACCATATCCAGCAATCTCAGTTTAATATAACTGGGAGCACACCTGAGAAGTAACACAGAGAAATAAAATAGAGTTACAGAAGTTGAGCACATAATGGAGGTACAGCAACAATAAAATAAAGCCTTTTAAAACAAACACCTCTCCATTTTCCTCTACAAATTACCACCAAAAAATTTAATATGAGATTAATAAAAACATAGTCAGAAGGGGGTCAAGTACCATGGTACAGTAGGCTAAACCTCTAACTGCAGCACTGGCATCCCACGCTGGGCACTGGTTTAAGTCCCAGCTACACCACTTCTGATCCAGTTCCCTGCCAATGCAGCTGGGAAAGCAGCAAAGTACAGTCCAAGTGCTTGGGCTCCTGCACCACGTGGGAGACCTGGAGGAAGCTCCTGGCTCCTGGATTTAGACTGGCACAGCTCTAGCTATGGCAACCATTTGGAGAGTGTACCTCTGTCTCTCCTCTCTATGACTGCCTTTGAAATTAAAAATTTTTAAAAATAATGAGTCAGTAATTGATGTAATACTATAAATATGCATAAACTCCTTAAATGCTCAAATCCAAAAGTTGATGTCATAAAGCTAAAATAAACCTGTGGATGCTCAAGGCTCTCCCATTCTACAGCAGAATTCGCATGTAAACTACATATGCACTCCTCTGTTTTAAATAATCTCTTCACTACTCATAACACCCAGCAGAATATAAACACATGGAGAGTTGGACTAGTGTACATTTTAAGGAATAACAAGAAAAATTTTGTATGTGTCCAGTCCAGTTACATTCTTTTTCAAATATTTTTTATGTGCAGCTGGTTTCTGACTGTGATTTTAGAGGGCTGAGTATACTATGAAAAACATAAACAAAAAAAAAAACACCCACAATGCATTAAAACAACAACCCACACCAGCAGCGCTGAAGAAGGTTGGTATGGACTAAAGCCCAAGCTGCTTCTGACTGTCCCCTCGCCACACTCAACAATGATGTCTGAATTTTTTTTAGCTTTTTAAAAAAATTGTAAGCTTATCTGTTTATTTGAAAGGCTGAATTTAACAGAGAGGGAGCCCTTGCAGGTAGGGAAATTGACTGATTTGTTTTCCATCAGCTGGTTCACTTCCCAAAGGCCTAGGATGAGCCAAGATGAAGCCTGGAGCCAGAATCCTGACCCACCGAGCCTAGCCCTTGGACCATGACCCTTGCTAAGGTGGTAAAGTAGCCGGGGTTCCCACAAGAGATGTGGGTGTCCTACACAACCTGCTGTGCCACCCCTCACTATGAAATGGTAAGCAGCAAGATGTCATGCAAGAACTTTTAGAAAAATGGTATCAGACTGAGAGGCAGACGGTGAAGTGAGACCACTTAGGAGAACAGTGTAGTCCCCTCGGATAAATACGAGAAACACTTGAGCTAAAGCAATGCAGATGCAGAGACAGGGAAGGGAGATCGCACGGACGGTCCTTGGTATCTTAGACGCAGGCTGTTAGAACCAGAATGGTGAAGTGGTCTCTTGAGTCTTCATCGCAGCCCATCTCAAATGTGCCAGTTTATTTCTGCTCCTCCAAGGACTAGCAGCACCCCGCATCCCTTGCCCTTGTTCCTACTCCTTTACGCTTGAATCCAGTACTGACTCCACTCTGAGGGTCCCTGGACACAAACAGGCATGCGCAGGACCCGACCCCACACCTCTCCAAGCTTCTCCGAGGGGCCCAGCCTGAGAGTCCTCCCCCAGGAGGCTGTGCGCAGGCCTCCTGCAGGCTCCCAGCTCCCACCTGAGGAGCGGCTCCTTCCGTCTGCCCCAGCCTGCCCTGCACACACCGTCAGAGCTTCCTAGCTCTGTATTAGACTTCCTCCATGTACATGCCTTCTGACTAGACTCAGAGATGTTAACAACAGGCAACAATAATCATTTATTACTTGAGAACGATGACACTGAGACCTAATAACTGGGGACTTCTGAGAAACAAAATTAAAAAGAGTACAACAGGACATCAACATCAGAATATATGGAATGTAAGGCCTTAAAACAAAAATTTTATAAAGTCAATCAAAAACAGAGCAGCACCAGTAACAGGCAATGCAACCCAGGCCTGGTCCTGCTGTGAGCTGCCCTTTGAGGGCCGGTGGGGGAGGTGCTCCAGAGTCCCCAGGGGCAAGCCGACAAGGTCAAGAGGAGATTCAAACTCTGACCACCCGTTCTCAGGCCTGTTTTCCACTTTCCTCCTCCTTCTTATTAACTGCAGTAAAATTTACATAACATACAATTTGCCTAATGAACCCCTTGTGAGGTCTCTGTGCAACCTATCGCAAGCACCCATCTCTGGCACCCATCGCAGCACCCATCTCTGGCACCCATCGCAGCACCCATCTCTGGCACCACAGCAGCTCCCTCCCCACCTGCAGCCCTTCACTGCCACACACAGAAGCCCCAGTCCTCCCTCCTCTGGAACTCCACAATGACCACCCTAAGCTCTGTCCACAAATGTGGATATTCTGGGTCACAAAATTACGGTTATACAATATTTGTCCTTCCGTTTCTGGTCTGTTTCACATCCTTCGAGGTTCATCCAAGCTGCAGCACGGGTTGCAATTTCATTCCTTTTTAAGGTGGGCTAATACTCCACTGTACACACTGATCAAATCAACCCTTGCAGAGTGGTCAAAGGGAGGGCAAGCAGCTCGGCCAGCCAGACACCTGCCAACAGGGATAAACGGCACCCGGGCAATGCAGAGGACTGAAAAGAAGCACAACTGTTACGTCACATGGTCAGCCCACGTGCAGTTTTTCAACCTTCTGTACTTACTTATTCATTTGCAAGTCAAAAAAGGAAGCTGTGGGGAAACAGCCCCCATCCACGGGTCACTCCTCAAATGTCCACAGCGGTTGCAGCCAGGCAGACATGACCCAAGTGTCCCCTGTGTGCGGCAGGAACCCAGTTCCTTGAGCCAACACCTCTACTTCCCAGTCCTACGTTAGCACGGACTGGAGGCAGGAGGCAGAGCTGCAGGCGGAACCCACACACTTCAGCTTGGACCTGTGAGGCCAAAGCCCTCGCCTGTATCGACTTTTTCCTGACTCACTGGACTGTTTTTCAGTAAAGCTGTAGGATTTTCATTCTTAAGAGTAGTGCACTGGGCCCGGCAGCGTGGCCTAGTGGCTAAAGTCCTCGCCTTGAAAGCCCCGGGATCCCATATGGGCGCCGGTTCTAATCCCGGCAGCTCCACTTCCCATCCAGCTCCCTGCTTGTGGCCTGGGAAAACAGTCGAGGACGGCCCAATGCATTGGGACCCTGCACCCGTGTGGGAGACCCGGAAGAGGTTCCAGGTTCCCGGCTTCGGATCGGCGCGCATCGGCCCGTTGCGGCTCACTTGGGGAGTGAATCATCAGATGGAAGATCTTCCTCTCTGTCTCTCCTCCTCTGTGTATATCTGGCTGTAATAAAATGAATAAATCTTTAAAAAAAAAAAAAAGAAATAAAAAGTTAACCCATTACTATGAAGAGTTTCAAGTGCTCAGTAAAAATTTAAAAATAGGTTATTTCTTTACAGGGAAGCTAAAATGGGATACTTGAGGCTGCTGCCTTGGGTCAACACTGAAGCAGAGTGGCTACTATTTGGGGAAGAGCCAGAATAGTGTTTCTGAGAACACAACAGTAGAAGATGTAATTTGTCCAGGTCAACTCTGAAGTCACCATTCACAACTCTCCCAAACTCCACTCCTGGGGACAAACCCTGCCACCTTCACCTCCTGACTGAGTTAGAGTAGGCTCTTTGCACATGTGGGAGACCCACTTAGGTCCCTTGCTTCCACATGGCCCAGGCCTGACCCTGCGGCCATCTGGAGAGTGAATCAGAGGATGGAAGATGGCTCTCTCTCTCTAACACTGTCTTTCAAAATTAATAAATGAATCTTTAAAGAAAAAAGCCATTTGCATTGTGTTCACTGAAAATAACTATTGGCTGCTTGAATATATATATAAACTGTATAAATTAAATTCCATGATCCAGCCTGCTAAAGCAAAGTAGAAAGTGAAAATAGTAAATGTCAGAAAATTCCAAAATTTATACTCCTGGTATTAGATCGCCTGACTTACATAACATTTTAGAGGCTATTCATTAGTAGCAAGTAACTCAAAGTCACTACACTTACAGAAACACTGCTGAAATATGGTTTCCAGAGGAAGTCTAACTTTGGGATTTCCTGATCTCATAGAAACCAGGTTTACCATCAGGGCATTAGCCTGGCCGTTCTCACTTATAAACTGCTTTAACAGTGAAATAGAGAACAACAGGGAACTGCGAGACTGTACGACTTTGTCCTGATGTTAACATTTATTTCCTGAGTCTTTTCATTACATATTAAAAGAAAACACACAATATAAAACGGAGGGTTGAATGTGTTCTCATGAGCTTCAACTGAAGACAATAACATTGCCACTATTTAAAGTGATTAAACTTCACAGACTTTAGAAAAGTCAAAGATCTGATGTTACATGAAGATGTCCTTTCATATTAACTCAATATTGGTACTATTCAACTTTGTGTAATAATAACATAGAAATGCCATTTAACAATGAATTAAACCGTCCAAACCTCACTATTTGAGATGAGTAACTTACGTCAGCACAACACCTTTCATCAGAGCTACAACTGTGCAGTCGGAACTCAGGAGCAGTCCCTGTGGCTGGCTTCCCAGGGTTCCTGGTCCTGAGTTCCGACTGCACATTTGTGCAGGACTGGGCCTCTGCAAAGACACGTTGGAATCACAAATTCACACACAGATCACCCCAAGTAAAACTTCTCAAGTCGGAACTCAGTTCTGTTTTCTAAAGAAGCTGAAAATTCTTGTGTGGAGCTCTCCTTGAGCAGGGAGGCTGGGACCACCTGTGAAGTCCTGGTGGGCAGCACGGGGCAGGGTGAGGCACTGGGCTGCTTCCACGGTGTGATGCCCACGCTGCCAGACACTGCCACACTCCTGGCTTTTCCGCAGCAGCTTTCTTGCACAGGCTAATTTTAACTTCCTACCTAACAGACACCTAGCAGCCTGGACATTCCTCTCACCTTGGGCACTGCTCCCCATATGGGATCAGATGACCCAGACTTCCTTGATGAAACGTTCAGCTTAGCAACTGATCTGCCCAGCTGGGCTGAGACAACACGCACACGGTCTTACAGCAAAGAAATTACCAAAAACTACCAGGCTGGATCATAGTCTGGTGTGGTGTCTTGGAGGCTAAGTAGGGACAAGTAAGGTTATAGCCCAAGCCCAATTACGATTTTATATAGAAACTCACACTATATATTTAGAGTGGGCTAAATATCTATACCACTAAATGAGTCAATTTGCATGTTTTGTCCAGCTGAATGGCTTTACATGCAAATCTTCAGGTGTTTAAAGCAATTTGAAAATGTTCTCTAAAATACATTAATCAGAGAAAACTTTCTTGCTCATAAACCTGAGAAGGATATTGCCTGGGCTCATCCCAGCTGTCCACAAAGGAAAGACCGCCTTCAGACGACTGTGCCCGCTGCCATGTACATCCTGATGCAGCGGCTCTACCGTATGGCAGCGGCTCTACTCACTTTGGAATCACATGGTGCTTGTGTGACTCTGGGGAGATCATTCTCTTTTACAAAACTCTCAACTTATAAGCAAAGGATTATAATGTCTGATAGGAGACAACAGAAAAAAAAAGGAAAATGCTTTAAATGCCCTAGGTCCAAATAAAGCTGCCTTTATCAGAAACAAAAGCAACAACAGCAAAGAAAAAAGAAAACCATGCTAGCTTTCTTGAGTTCTCTGTCACTTACCAAACAGGACTAACCATCTTGGCTTCAGTTATCTCTTATTGGGAAATGGAAACATAAGGCTTAGACCATACCATACATAGTTAGAAGCATTCATTACATAAGGTATGAAAATACGCTAAAAAAAAAAAGTAACACATATTTGGATTAGTATATACTATAAATCATGACACTAGGAAAATTTGCTTCTAATATTTTATAAAATGACAATTGAAATAGTAAGTTCATTACCACAGTATTCTGTTCAGCGACAGATTCATTTAGAGAAAAAATACTCATATCTCCATTTAGAGATAATAAAAATTATAACACACAAAGAATTTAAACCATGCATACTGAAACCAAGGTCTATGATCTTTCTACTAAATCGGTAGTTCCTAGATTCTTTTATTTCACAGATCAGCATAAATACACACAGAAATACACACAGACACGCAGACCTGATGCATCTGTGGGACAACAAACACTTTTTTAAAGGATTTTTAAAGTTTGACTTTAAAGGTAGCATTACAGAGAGAAGGAGAGACACACAGAGATATCTTCCATCCACTGGTTCACTCCCCAAATGGTTGCAAAGCCCAGATCTGAGACAATCACAAGCCAGGAGCCAGAAGCCTCCCGCAGGTCTCCCACAAGGTGCAGGGGCTATTCTATGCTGCCTTTCCAGGCTATAAGCAGGGAGCAGGCTTAGACATGGAGTAGCCAGGACTCAAACTGACACCCATATGAGATGTTGGTGCTACAAAGAAAAGAATTAGCATGCTACACTGCCATGCGGGCCCCCAACATTTAATTTTTTTAGTGTAATATATTTTTCAAATATGTCTGATCTACCATCAGCATTTTTCAAAGCAAAATGATATTAGCAAGAAAAAGAATAAAGATCATAATCTCAGAATAGGAAACAAGTGACAGACTAAACAGCAGCCAACAGCCTTCTACCAATATTTTCATCACAGAACCCAACTACGCTGAGTCCCACAGGTCCCCAGAAGGCAGAACAGATCCAGAACCTACAGACTTCTAATTCAGTGCGGGGGGATTAGAGTGTAACTTCACGGGATTCATGAATGTTACAGACCAAGGTGCCAAGGGGAAAGACAACCATAGCATTAAAAAAATAAGTTAACTACAGCTGTGTGGTTCTCGTATTACTTTAAACTTCCACAACACTTCTTCCTTCAAAGAAAATTTTTATATCAGAGAATCCAAACAGCTGTTAAAGAGACAGATCCATCATCCCCTTCTGAAGAGGCTCATCCATCCTCCACTGCTTTGCTCTCTCTCCAGCCTCATCCATCACACGTAATTAAAGAGAAGCACCTCATACTATTGGAGAGTCAATATACGATGAACTTAGATCATTACCAACGCAAGAACTTGAGCTGAGCTTTCACAATAAATTCATTTTTGAAAAGTCATCATTTGTCCCTAAAACAGTGAGCCACAGCCAAAGCCCTAACCGGTGTGCAGCACATCCACCTGAAGGGTTACTGCAGTCTCACCTGTACCTCTATTTCTAGTTTTGTCTACTTAGTGGCTTTAGAAAGACGCCTGCTTGTTGCCATGGCGCCTCACTTGGAACTCAAGTTCATATGCTGAGCATTCAGGTACTGTTCTCGATCTGGCCACTAAGTCCCATTAAGGTTATTACACAATGTTGTATGCAAATCTTCTCATTGTAAACAAAACACTTCCTACCTGTATAAAAGAAACACCATCAGGAAGGTGAGCTAAGTACTGAGTTCAGCCACTGCCTCTGCTCTTCCCTCTCCTCAAACAGTCCATGCCTTTTTACCCTATTTGGAAGCCCTAAGCCAACAACACTTTTGTCTTTGGAACCTTTCGGGTGCATGTAACGAAGCTCGTCCCATGCACCAATGTGCTCACGCTGTACTGGCACAAACTCCACAGTTCAGCAGCCAGTAGCCCAGGCACGACTCTGGGTCCTTAACACACTTTCCAGTCACTAAACTGCTTCGAAACCTTTTCCTCTCACATCACTGGGGAGTCTCAGTACCTCTCTGATTCAGACAGACAGTGGCAGGAGTGATCCTACAATTATCTGCAATGGGTGCAGGAGAGGCCTCCCTCTGCTGAGGTGCCATCAGAGCAGGGACCAGATGGAGAGGAAAAGAGCTTGTGGGTGGTTATCTCAGGAAGAAGCACATCAGAGGAGAAACCAAACAAGCCAAGGCCCACTCAGCAGGAACATGGCGACGGTATTCCAGGTAAAACACAGGAGAAAAGTAAGAGACCAAGTCCGACTGGCAGCACAGGTTGAGATCACATCGGCTCCCCAGGCTCTGCTAAGGCCTGTGGGCTTCCCTTTGAGTTGCATGGGAAGCCTTTAAAATACACAGAAAAAGAGCTGCTATTGGGGCACAGCAAGATAAGCTGTCGCCTACAATGTTAGCATCCCATACAGGCACCGGTTCAAGTCCTGGCTACTCCATTTTTGATCCAGCTCCCGGCAATGCTCCTGAGAAGATAGCTGATGATGGTCCAAGTCCTTGGGCCCTTGCCATCCTCCCGGGAGACAAAGTGCAATTCCTGGTTCCTGACTTTGGCCTGGCCCAGTCCTGGCCAGTGTAGCTATCTGAGAAGCAAACCTGCAGATGGAAGATTTCTATTCTCTTTCCCTCTTTCTGAAACTCTGTCTTCCAAATAAATAAATCTTTTTTTAAATCTATTTTTATAAACATATACAGGGGAGATCAGTGCTGTGGCACAGTGGGATTGACTGCTGCCAATGATGTTGGTATCCCACAGGAGCATGGGTTCGAGTACTGCCTGCTCCACTTCCAATCCATCTCCCTGCTGACACACCTGGGAAAGCAGTGGGAAATCATTCAAGTGCTTGGTTCCCTGCCACCTTTCTAGCTTCTGGTTTCCAGGTGGCCCAGCCTCAATCTCTGTGGCCATGTAAGGAGGAAACCCAGCGGAGAGAGCCAGCTCTCTATCTTTGCCTCCCTCTCTGTAACTCTGCCTTTCAAATAAATTCCTTAAAAATCTCTAAAAAATACATAAACAAAAAAATTATACACTGTAACTAATGAAAATATGACACAGAGGACAAGAACAGAAGCAAGGCGCCTAGAAGCACAGGTGTGTGTCAAACATAAATGATTAGCCACAGGAGAAGTAAAATGTCCTGGACTGAATTAGTGAACATGGTGACCTAGACTCTGTAGTCCCTGGGACAAGACCTTCAGATATGTTAGCACCTGTTCCTTGTCAAGCATAACAAAACTATCCAGCACTAAATGAGCCAAGACCTAAGGAAAACACAATGGTTGTCTGCAAGGCCACAGGAACCTCCTCTACCACAGCCTTTCCGTCAAGCACAGTAGCCCTTCCAGCTCGACACACGGTTCCCCCCTTCCAGCTCGACACACGGTTCCCCCTTCCAGCTCGACACACGGTTCCCCCCTTCCAGCTCGACACACGGTTCCCCCTTACAGCTCGACACACGGTTCCCCCCTTCCAGCTCGACACACAGTTCCCCCTTACAGCTCGACACATGGTTCCCCAAAACTGCCAGGTTCATGAAACTCAAGACAGGAATAAATATTACAGGAATAAAGACCAGGACCGACTCTCCCAATAAAGGTTAGTCACAAAAATGTAAAAATGTAATTAAAACAAACATTAAGAAGCATTCACCCAGTCACAGGAGAGTTGACCGCCAAGCAGTAGGACAGAATGGCGAACGGCCACGCCAGCACTCCTCATGGCCTCCTCAACACAGATCTTGAAAAGGCCAAGAAAAGCAGGCAACGTTAACCATCTCACTAGCAATCAAGGGGGAAAAGGGACACTTCAAACCTACATTCTTCACCCACCAAAAGCTTTCTCACTGTCCAATTCTAAAAATGACATGGATTGAACACAGCTTTTAAACATTGCTGGTGGACATGTGAATAGTATAACTACTCTAAAATTAAACAAATACATAAAAATGAGTATGAAAATCTGACTGTTATTCACAGAAGGCTACTCTTTGTTTCTTATTTTAAAATAAGCCCATGCTATAACTAGGAACATAATGCTGTTGGACTAGTTCTTATTACAGCATTGAAAATTAAATACCATTCTCCTACTCTCATAAGAAAAGAAAGACTACTATACGCCTGTTTCAAAGGAGTATTTTGTAAAGCATTTTAAGTTAAGAGGCTGAAAGCTATTGCATAAATAAAGTATTATCACTAAGGAAGGTGGTATAAAAGCAAAGATGGCTGAACGGAATACAAAGCTACACTGAGTTGGCACACGGTCATGCTGCCCTCGTCAGCCTCTTCTCAGGCTGACTCTCCAGGACGGTCCGTGCAGGGGAGAGGATAAATCCCCTGGCGGTTCAAGCAGCCTACAGTGCAACGTGTGAAATTAAGAAGCCTGTGTTCTTCCTTTATATGCATTTAGAAATTACTTCTACAGTTAGGAGAAAGGAAATCCACTCCTTAAAAACAATGGCTATAGACAGCTTGGCTTCAATTCTGAACAGAAAGCAGGATATGCTTACCACTGAATTTTTTTTCAAAGAACAAACTATCGTATATCTGTCAAGTCAGTACTTGGTTATTTTTTAAGGTATTTCTAAAAACAGTTTCCAGAGTAGCACTGTGTGTTTAACATAATGTTAAATCATGGCCTGCAAATTCAAAGTCAATTAACACCAACACTATGTACCACAATGTGAAAGCCACCATGACAGGCACTTCATAGATATTATCTCAGTTAACGCACCTTAGAAGTAATACTAATCATATTCTCAAATTGCAAAATTTACCACAGGACAACTCACATGGATTTGACTGTCATGTCCCTAGTGATCAGTAATATTCAGCATCTTGTCACACACTTCATGGCCATTTATGCATCTTTCTTGAATTTGGAAAAACCTCTATCCACATCTGCGCATCTTAAGTACTTTCTGCTTTGTTGTTCAGAGGTGCGAGTTCTTCATATCACCCAGACAGAACTTGCTCACCACTTAAGATCCGGTCGGTCTCTCTCTCTCTCTTTCTTTCTCTCTCTCGATTGTCTCTCACTTTCCTGAATACATCCTTTAATGCACAAAAGCTTTCAATTGTTGTGAAGTCCAATCTATCTACCCTCTTCTGTTACTCATACTTCAATGTCAAGTCATTAAGAATTTATGTGAGATCTAAGATCTCATTTGGTTGGAAATCGCCATAAACCTTTGCTAATTCCATAAAGAAAATCATTCAGTTTTGTCCATTTTATTGCTGAGATTTACAAAGTATTCTATTTGGATATTTAGTTAACTGTCCTCATCAAGAAAGCAGTATCATTTTAAATTTGGTAAAATTATCCTTTTTAAGATGGATAGGTTAGAACTCCTTAAGATAAAATGGAATGTATCTTAAAGAAGCTACATCTTGCTGTAATATAGAGAATAAGGGTCAAAACAAAGTTGACTTTGAGACCTTGTGAATTCTCTCTTGGAAGCGCGCGCACACACACACACACACACACACACACACACGTTTCAAAAGGCACTCAAACCATGTGCCCAAACACATTACTACCCGGAAAGGCAGTTCACTGTTCACCTATGACAAAATCCAGCACTTGAGTAGTTACTAGAAATCTTAGGGCAGTTACATGGGTACCATTTCTCAAATCTACCTCTTTTGCTTTAGTCAACGGTTAATATCAAGTGATCTAAACACAGCTTTAAAAGTGAAGGTAATGATGACCAGTTACTTGAAGAAAAAAATCATTTGGCCAAAACAAAATTATAGGTTTAAACACAAAAAGAGTAGAGAGTAGAACACTCTACAGCTTGTTTGTTTGTTTCACTTACCGTGATGTTTGCTTATTAATGCTCTGAGGGTCAAGAAGAGTCATTTACAACAGCAAGTGGGAAGGATGTACACTAGTGTCACCCAAGTGGTACTGCCACGATGGCTTGGCAGCTTTTATCTTCCTATTCTTACAGTCTGAACCGTAGGCAAATTTAGAAAAGTATGAAATAGTTTTAAAGATAAAATGAAGATTGCTTAAAAATAAAAATTATAAATAAGATTTTCTTTCTATACATATATTAGCTAGTATATTTTATCTTCCCTCAATAAACACGATTAGTAAGTAATATGTGTTGGTGAAGCAATCACACTACAGCAAACACATACAGTTTCACTGACGTTAGAACAGCACAGTTACTGACGATACACAAAACATACAAAATCCAGATGCCAACAGATTGTTTAAAGCTTTAATGTTTTCAAAACATGGATACAGAATGTCACTTCATTGACTACAGTTGGAAATCCAAACTTTAATTAAATGAGCAAGTTACCAGGGATTCCAAACATTATGTTTATTGTATCTCTATCTTCTATTGGCTGGTAGGACAGGGAGGGAAAATCAGTGGGATGAAGGACAATACTGCCTCCTCAACCCTATTTCTAACCTGTAGTCATCTACGGCTCTGGCTATGACTTGCTCCCATGGCCTTGTGGACTCCCGCTGCCGTCCTGCCATGAGGGGACTGAAAACAAGCCAGGCACAAACTGTTCGGCTGCCATCAAGACTCAAGCATGCCGTCCAGGGACAAACTGGAAACACAGAACTGACAATACTGGAAAATTCACCAACATGAGGACATCAGGCATGTTGGGCTGTCAGAGGTTCAATGGTGCGAGATGTGAGAATGCTTAAGGAAGTTAGTTTTGTAACATTCTAACGTAAGATTCTTGAAAAGTTGCAGAGGTTGGGCGCATAAGTATTAGAGACAAGTGAGAAACTTTTAAAGCAAAAATAGTATTGTATAATAGTATTGTATCAGAAAAAAGGTCCAATTTTTCTAAGCATGTAAAAAAACAGACAAGCATATCGATAATTTTTGGGGAAGAGAAACACATAGCAAACATTATTCCTTTCTTTTGCATAAAATTAATTTCCTCTAAAATTTGCAATAAAGGAAAGGAAAAACACATTTTCTCAAGTACAAACAACACTATACAAGCATCCATTAAGAACCCAGCACTGTAAACATCCTGAAAGTCCTACATAAACTATGCTGGGGTTGGAGGAGAGCGTGCTTGGCATGGAGGGTCACATGTCGCTTGGGTTTGAGTTCCAGCTCCCCTCTTCCTGTTAACCCTCTTGGGGTTCCTGTGTCCCCGCCACCCCTTGGGAGACCTAGAAGGAGCTCCCAGATCTGAGCATCCCATTGGTTGCACACACCTGGAGAGTGAGCCAGCAGATGGGAGCAGACTGCACTTCTCTCCAGTGTGTGTGCGTGTACATACTCTTGCCTAAACTCACACACTTAACTTACAAAGTACAAGTAATTGGTCTCTTAAAAAAAATAAAAGGAACAAAAGATTTTTAAAAGTTTTAAGAAATAAATAATAAACAAATCTATGCCAGGAAATTAAAGTGCTAGGTTTTTTTTTTTTTTACCAAAACAAATAGGACTGGGTTCAATATTTAACAATGCAATTTATCCACAAGAAACCTTAATGTAGCTTTAAGTATAAAATTTAAAGCATGACCTCCAAATCACAGTAAAATGTAATTTCAGAAAATCACCATTAATGTTCCTAACCTAATACAATTCAACCAAGATCTCTCTGGACTCTCACATTTTAACTGGATTCTGCCTAGAGCATCATGAAATACACCACAACTCCATTAGGTGCTGGTATGTTCTCAACCTAGGAAGTAATGCTGGAGGAAAGCCGGCCACCCATCATGATCTACGTGCTTCAACTACTTCAGTCTCCAGCTGACGCCGCAGTCAGAATTCAGACAAGACCAGCTACCGGGTTGTATTTGCACTCCCTCACCCCTTTTAAGAGATACACTGTACACTGACTAAGTTAAAAGTCTGAAGAAGTCCCTGAGTAGGGGCTGGCATTGCGACACAGCACACAAAGTCACTGATTACAATGTCGGCATCCCACATCCAAGTGCCTTCTGAGGCCTGCTCTGCTTCTCATCCAGCTGCCTGCTGGTGTGCTCGGAAGGCAGCAGACATCCAGCTTCCTGCTGGTGTGCTCGGATGGCAGCAGACATCCAGCTGCCTGCTGGTGTGTTCGGATAGCAGCAGACATCCAGCTTCCTGCTGGTGTGCTCGGAAGGCAGCAGATATCCAGCTGCCTGCTGGTGTGCTCGGAAGGCAGCAGATTACGGCTTAAGTCCTTGGGCCCCTGCCACCCCATCAGAGACTGGGATGCAGTTTCCAGTCCTGGCTTTAGCCTAACCCAGATTCTGCTGCTACGGCCATTTGGAGAGGGAATCAGAGGATAAGAGATTATCTCTCTCTCGTTCTCTGCCTGTGTCTCTCTAGAGATTTATTTTGACAAACATTTTGACATTTTATTCGATTATTTGTTACTCTTCAAGTAAATAATTAAGTAAAAATCTAATTTTAGAAGAAACCCCTGTGGGATCTTGGAATAGCATTTCCACTTGAGGCTCTTCCACACACACTCTCTCATAAGGCTACAGCCAAGGCTCTGGGTCCACTAACCTGACCCCATAACACACCCCAGTCTTATCTTCCACCTGACGCCGGTTATCTTCCAGAGTTAATCTCTAAAAGCCATTCCCTGTACTCCCAGCCAGCTTCCTTACCGCATCAGATGCACCTGGCAAAGATGAACTCCTGACTTAAATCAATTATCCACCTACTGCACATCTGCACCACAGCAGCTAAACATACATGAGGAAAAAAATCTACAACCTAACAAAAGTCCTCATCACAGATTCATGGCCACAGACTTCATATGGGCAATCAGGACTGTTGAGTAAAATACCCTCGTCAGCTCATTTGCCCAATATCCAAAATAATGCTTTCTGTTCCGCTCCCCATGCACTCAGACCTCCCCACTCTCCTGAGTGATGACCACACTGAGAAAACTGAAGCAATCAGAATCACGACCTCATCTTGCCACACTCTGCTTTCTCTAAGACAGTGACATGTTCCCACAGACATCCAAGAGCAACCGTGGCGTCTGTGCTCTGATCTGCTCTCGCCTCACTTTCTCAGGGAGCCGACAGCCACCTGCACTGTCACTCTGTCCCACTGCATCGGCAGCATCGGCAGAAAGCCTCTTCCAAGTCCCCGGGCCTGGTCCAGATTCCACAGCAACACGTCCCACTGCCCTGTTTCTTGAAGCGTTCCCCTCCAAGCTGCGTCCACCAGCTGCCCTGTGTCTGTTCCTTTCTTACTCCACCCAGGTTTCTTCCTCCTCCTCCTCTCAATGCACCTGAAATTACAACTGCCAAGGTCATCAGAGAAATCCACTCTCCAGCCAGCAGTCCCATGTCTACTCCGCACTTTGCTGACCTCCACTGTGACCCATTCCCTTCCCCATCCCAAAAGTGACCAGCACCGGTCACCCTCCACATCTCTAACTGCCTTGCTAAGCACCTCAGAGTGACCGCAAGGTCAGGCTGTTGAGTCAAGCCTGGCTCTAATCTCGGCCCCATCATGTTCTACTCAATTTGGGGAAAAAACCACCTCTACAGAGCCATAGTGTTTGACCTGTAAAAGATCAACCTCAGGCTGTAGTCACGTTACATCTTCTCTACTCCCACCCTCCTGTTACCTCTTCACAACATGTCACACGCTTCACCTCCAAGAAGCGCTCTTCCTCTGAGTTTCTACTGCTGTTTCCCAGTGACGGCCGCCAGCTCTCACCACTCCTCACTTCTCACTTCCATTCCCGTGACTCAATCTATATTCTTAAACCTCAGTGAGTTCCAAATCTCCCCAGCTAGTTTGCCATGTCCACCTGCATTTCAGACAGACAGGACCATCTCCGCCTGGACACCTGGAAACCTCACCCTTGGTGTAGCGCAGAGCAATCACTAGCCTTCCCAATGTGCTGCTTCATCCTGGGATCTCTGCGCCTGCCCCGGCCCAGGTCCTCACTGCTGGCTTCCACGGTTCCATGGAATTCCTCTGGCTAAATCATCAACATATTCACCAGCTTATCATCTGTATTTCCTACAAACCCATAAGCTCGAGCAGAATTCTATGAAACAGTGAAAAAATTACAAACAACCCTGCTTAAAACACTTCTAAAGCAAAACCAAAGCAAAATCTCAAGGGAATATTTCCAAACTCATTTATGAGATCAGCATTATCCTGACAGCAAAGTCAAAGACACAGCAAGATAACAACGTGCCAAAACCCTGGGCCGGACATCTCTGCAAAGGCCTCACCAAAAAAGTGGCAAATTAAACTGAACAGGAACACAAAAAACTATATACCATGACCAAGAGGGGTTAATTCCTAAATGCAAAAGGTGCTTAACATAAACAAATCAATCAACGTGATACTACAGGAACAGAATGAAAGACAAAAAAGAAAAAAACCCCATATGATCATCTTAAGAAAAGACAACTGACAGCAGAACACTGTCCTTTCATGACAAAAACTATCAGCAAAAGCTACTCGACATAATGTGGGTCATTTGTCCAAAGCTTATAGAAAAACTGAACATGTTCCCCTAAGATCTGTACAAGGCAAGAATGCCAGTTCTATCTTAACACAGTAACACAGCACAGGAAAAACAGCAAGACAACCAACATCTAAAAAAGGAATGCAAGCTGGAAAGGATGAAAAACCTCTTCCTACTTATACATTATATGATTCTGTGTGTTGAAACTCTAGGTTCCATTAAAAACACACCTTAAAATGAATAAGTAAATTCAGTTAAGTAGCAGAATACAAAAATCAAAGTATAAAAACTCAATAGCAGGACCAGCACAATGGCTCAACCAACTAATCCTCCACCTCCAAGCATGGAATACCATATGGGTACCGCTTTGGGTCCCGGTGGTTGCACTTCCCATCCAGCTCCCTGCTTGTGGCCTGGGAAAGCAGTAAAGGACGGCCCAAAGCCTTGGGACCCTGCACTTGCGTGGGAGAGCTGGAGGAAGCTCCTGGCTCCTGGCTTCTGATCAGCCTCTGGAACCAGTGCCATGGCATCGCAAGCTAAGCCTGTGTGTGCAGTGCTGGCACCCACATATGAGCACCAGTTCGAGTCCCGGCTGCCCTACTTTTGAACCAGCTCCTTGCCTGTGGCCTGGGAAAGCAGCAGAATATGGCCCATGTCCCTGGGCCCCTGCACCCATATGGGAGACCTGGTAGAAGTTCCAGGCTCCTGGCTTCAAATCAGCTCAGCTCCACCCATTGCAGCCATTTGGGGAGAGAATCAACAGATGGAAGATCTCTCTCTGTATCTCTCCTTCTCTCTCTGTTAACTCCACCTTTCAAACAAAAACAAAACAAATATTGGGGGGAAAGGGGAAGCCTCTGCACAGAAAAGGAAACAATTAACAAAATGGAAGTCAGCCTATTGACCAAGGAAAACGTTTGCAAATGACATATCTGATGCAGGATAATATCCAAAATAAAGAACATATACAACTCAACAGCCCCGAATAATAACAATCCAATTAAAATATAACCAAAGGACCTGAATAGGTAGTTCACCAATGAAGACAGAAAAATGACCAGCAGTTACATGAAAAACTGCTGATTGTTACCAACTAACAAGAAAATGCAAATAACAATGGTAATGAGAAATCACTTCATAACTGTTAGAACAGCTAATGTCAAAAGACAGCAGACAACAAGCGTTGGTAGGAGTGTGAAGAAACCCTGTATACTGCTGCTGGGACACCAAGTGGTACAGCCGCTACTTCCAGCAGTATGGGTTCATCATAAAATCACAGGAACAACACTATGGGACCCAGAAACCCCCTGCTGGGTCTATATCCAAAAGAAATTAAATCAGTATTCTAAACAGACATCCTGTCCCATGTGCACTATTCACAATGACCAAGATACAGAAACAATCTACCAATGGATTTTTTTTTAAAGATTTATTATTATTGGAAAGCTGGATATACAGAGAGGAGGAGAGACAGAGAGGAAGATCTTCCATCCGATGTTTCACTCCCCAAGTGAGCCGCAACAGGCCGGTGCGCCGATCCGAAGCCGGGAACCAGGAACCTCTTCCGGGTCTCCCACGCAGGTGCAGGGTCCCAAAGCTTCACCAATGGATTTTAAATGAACTCTAAGGCCAGTGCTGCAGTGAAGCAGTTAAAGCCACAACCACAGCACCCACATTCCAAATGGATCCAGTTCAGGTTCCAGCTGCTCCACATCTAAGCTGCTCTCTGCTGATGTACCCAGTAAAGCAGTGGGCGACGTCCCTCGGCTTGCGTCCCTGCACCCATGTGGAAGCTCCAGCTGCGCAGGCCTGGCCCAGCCGCGGCCACTACAGCCACTGTAATGAACCAGCACATGGAAGAGCTCTGCCTCTCCCTCTCTCTTTGTAACTCTGACTTTAAAATAATAAATAAATAAGTAAATAAATCTTTTTTAAAGCCATAGGACATCTGTAGGTGCACAAACACTCACACACACACACACACACACACACACAAACACTTTAATCAGCCTTAGAAAAGAAGGTGTACTATTTGTAACAACATGGACAAGTCCGGAGGACATTATGCCAAATGAAAGCAACCAGCACAGAGGGAAACCACTACAGGACTTCACCTGCGTGTGTGGAGCTGAGGTCTCCAGGGACAGAGCAGCAGAGGAAACAAGGCCAAAGGGCACAGACTTGCAGTCACCCCAAATGAATGAGCCTAGAGATCTCATGCAGAGAATGAGGCTGGTCACACATGTTGCAGCACATACAGAGCACACACTGAGAAAAGAGGCAAGATGATACACTGTACATGCTCTCAAAAGGCAAGGTGATAAACAGACTAATTTATGTAACTGCAATAAATTATTTTACTATGTATTTATATACCAGAACAGTATGGTATATACCTTCAAATTATGTAAAAAAAAAAAAAAAGCCATCTAGCAATATTAAATGTATGAGAGGCTGGCTTTTTTTTCTTTCAAACACTTATTTATTTGAAGGGCAGAGTTACAGAGAGAAAAAGGGAGATACAGAGAGAGAGAGAGAGATTGGCACGTGTTCTGTCTGCTAGTTCAGACCCTAAATGGCCGCCATAGCAAGGGCTGGGCCAGGCGGAAGCCAGGGACCAGCAGCTTCAGCCGTCTCCCCCGCGGGAGTAGTGACCCAAGCACCTGGGCCATCTTCCACTGCTTTCTCAGGCATTTCAGCAGGGAGTGGGATCAGAGCAGCAGCCAGGCTTGAAGCGGCACCCTTATGGGATGCTGGTACCACAGGAGCAGCCTAACCGACTATTACACTCGAATTATGTTCTGTCTGCTGGATTGTTACACTGGTATCATCAATTACGAATAAAAAAAGATTCTTTAGTGTGATACACACTAATAAAAATGTGACATGGGAAACCTGAAAAACACAAACTGGAAAATTTATACCTGTTCATGAAAATAGCTCAGGAAGAAAATACTTCAATAAGCCAATATCAACACCATCTTAAAGCAGATGAAATATTTTTCATTATGTTTGAATTATATAACTTAGTTGTTGCTTTTGATTTCTAAAAAACATTTATTTGTTTGAAAGACAGAACGACAAAGACAAAAGGGAAAAACAGAGAAAGATTTTCCATCTGCTGGTTCACTCCCCAAATGGCCTTTCACTGACGAACATGCAAAGAAAAGAATGGTATTTAGAATCTGCATAACTATAATCTTACGAAGAAAACAGAATGACAATAAAATCTTGCACTTAAAAACAGTTTTCAACACATTCAAACATATATACATTGTACAGAATCGACTGCCGGTAATTAGTTCGGCCAACTTAATGCAGTACCCAAGCAGTGAATGAGCACAGACTCCAAAGAAGCTGTCCAGCCTCAAATCCTGTGTCTGCTGCTTAATAGTTGTATAATTGGGAAAATCATCCAAGCTTCCATTTATCAATAAAATAAGGATAACAGGAACATATCTGGATGAGATGTCTTAAACATTATGCCTGGTACAGAGTAAACACTAGGAAATAGTTTTGTTTGGCTTTTTTCTCACTCTGGGACATTTAGACACAGAAGGCCAGGTATCAAGAGGCCTTTATTCACATAAAATCACAGCCACCTGTCCAGAAGGGACCTTCTTCCACCTGAGTATACTCCGCTGGACATGGAGAGATGGACATGTTTTCTTGCCAAGCTGACTTACTCTCATTTGCTGCCAAGGGGAGTGAAGACAGGGAAACACGGGCTCTTCAGAGACGTTGCTATGGCTTGCACAGGGAGGAATTAGGACGGCGGAAACTCAGGTCAAGGACAGTGTTCAACGGTGGTGATAGGGACGGAATACCCTCATGAAGGGGAGACCCCAGGACGACACGCTGGGACCTCTCACAAAGGGAGCAGGGCTGTAGCACACAGAGGCCCAAGGCGGCTCCTCTGTGAAGTCCTGGGCTGCCCTGGGCTCCAGAACCAAGGGTCAAAAGCAACCTCCTTTCTTTATAATTCACCCAGTCTGTGGCACAGCAGAATTTAATAGCAACAAAAAAAGACTAAAACAGACATGAAAAAAATTTCTAAAGCCATGCCTCAACAAAGCACAATTGTCCTGACTAGTGAATTTTCTGGGAAAGATTCAATAAGAGGAAAATTTAAGTGCATTAGGATATACACATCTAAAATGTTGATATCATTAAAATTATCAGTATTTGTTTCCTATAACATTGCTACTCTCTATGTAGAAATTTCAGAGGAATATAAACAATCTGGAAGTAGTTACACTTAACCTGTATGGCCAATTACCTTGGGTTTTTTCTTCATTGTTTTTTTCTCACAAATATATTAATACAAGTAACAGAATATAACAAAAAGGGCAACAGTGAAAAAGGATATTTTAAATCAACTTCCTTTTGGCATATGAGCCTATACAAATTAACAAAAGCTGAATCATAGTGACTTCATTTGTTTATTCTATACATATCTGATTAATAAGCATTAATTCTGCAGGTGGAAACAAGAGAACTCCATTGTTACATACAGATTAGAAATGGAAACACTTAACATTTTCCATAACTACTGACTTGACAAATTATTTTGAGTGCTATTTCAAACAAGGCTGTGTATGCCAGAAAAAAGAAACGGGCTAAGTAAAGCACTCTGCTGCCCCCTAATGAAACAGACCTGAAAAAGCAAGACGCCCAGAACACGTTTTGATGTATCTGTGGAACAGGAAAATAACTTAACCTTACAGAATGGAGCAAACAACCAACTGAAAACAACTAGAATATACATCAAAACACTGCAGGAAAGTTACAATCAGCTTGTTTGGAGATAAAATTAGTAGCAAAACAGGAAAGCCACGAGACAGAAATACTGTAGAAGGAGACCCGAGTCAGACAATGTTATCTGGAGCGATAGCCAGTGAGCCGCACTGCACACCCGTTGCCATGGGTGCAATGGAGGAGCAACAGGAGAAAAAGGGCTCCGTAGCAGCCACGCTCTGAACTACAGAGATGAAAATGCGGGGAACTCCCTAAAAAATTCCCTCACAACTTTCATGGGCCTTGGCCTTCTCAGAAGCATTTCAAAGTATGCATATTTTCAGGATAATTTCACCTTGTAAATTAAGCACATTTAAAATATTTTTATCTAACATTTTCTTGTTTCAAATGAATGCCAACTCCATAGGGATGACAAGTTTGTACTTCATGTTACTTTGTATTACAAACTTAGCATTGGTAACTTTTGATCTTTCTTTTAATAAAAGCTCTCTCTTTAACTGTTTTTTTTAATGATGTATTAAATCCTGTTCAATTTACCAAATATTTTAACCTGGTAAGAATTCCTGAATCCTCACTTTACTGAACACATCAAATATTTAAGCAGAAAACAGTTTATAATCCTTAATGAGTTGCATAAAAATGCACATCAAGGAACCAGATACATGAAGTAAGAAGACAAAGAGCAGGACAGTACATCATACGGAGACCCACAGCAAGGGCTAGGCGAGGGAGGCAGACGGGCGTGGTAGGAAACGTGCCCTGGCAGCGAGGGCTCCCGACATGGCTTGCACACGGGCAGGTTTCTCCCGAGGCTGACAGAGGGCTCTGATGCCACTGCGGGCTACCCCACTTGACACAGGGCCACAGCAGGCAGAGGCAAGACAAGCAAGCAGCGGGGTGTGCGCCCACGACGACAAGCACCCGGCTCTGAGACTTGCCTGCTGCTCTCCCTCCTGGGGTTGCCCCGCTGTGGAAGTGGGTCCCCGCTCTGCAACGGGGGAGGACCCAACAAGCACGGGGCTTCGGGGCGCAACACCCCACAACAGCAACATGCAGAAAAGGACCAATTTGCTCAAGTCTACTTCCCAGAGAAGTGGGGTTTCACATCTGTCCTGTCTTCCTGAATAACCTGAACTGAAAACATGATTGTTTCATGAGAAGCCTTACTCATTCATTCCTACTGCCTAAAGAAGTGAGACAGGCATCATCTGAAGCTGTAACAAAGGGGCTGCGAGGACCAGACCAAACCAAAGTCCAGCACGTCAGTCAGGCCACCTGCAGCATTCTCAATAGATGGTCAACACTCCACAGAGAAACCTCTTTCAGAGACTGGTCACAAGAAACGCAGCAGAGAAGCTGGCTGTTGGGAAGGGCAGGAGTGCATTTTCCCTCACAGAAGAGTCCCACTCCAACCACTGGGTTTGGCTCATTGTCCTCAGCCAAAAGCAATGCCTGCCCCAGCCACGGGACAAGCGCAGGACTTTCTGGATTGCTGCTTCCTTCCAAGTCCCAGTAAATATAAATACAAAAAAAAAGCACCCCCCCCAAAAAAAAAACAGGGAGTAGGAACGTAAGTAGGGAGAAACGGTGAGGACTGAACCAGAATTGAGTCCAGCAGGGAAGCTGGTTTGCGGCAGCAGGACGCCTCACTGCTGTTGCCCACAGCAGTTAGTGTTTGTTGATCACTCACTGATGACTGAGGACTAAGCCCCTTGGCTGGACTGCTCACAACAATCCCGTGAAAAAGGCGCTACTGCCCCACTCTACAGGTAAGAAGACCAAGTGCCATGCCCCGAGTGATTCCACTGTCAACTGCAGAACACAATGTACCAGCATGACGCTTAACCACAAGTTTAGGAAATGAACAGATGTGGTAAGCTCACATGTTATCTGAGATGAAAGTCAACCGATGAGCCTGTCACCACGTAACCCGGGCATGGCGCTGCACCTAGTTCTTCACGCAGACAGAAAAAATGCATGATAAAATAGGGCAGGGTGCGAGTGCTAACAGGGCAACGGCGCCCTCACCCTCAGCGCCCTCTACAACACACCTTCCCTCCAGTGCCCTCACCCTCCAGTGCCCTCTACAACACACCTTCCCTCCAGTGCCCTTACCCTCCGGCACCCTCACCCTCAGTGTCCTCACCCTCCAGCGCCCTCACCCTCAGTGCCCTCACCCTCAGTGTCCTCACCCTCCAGCGCCCTCACCCTCCAGCACCCTCACCCTCTGGCGCCCTCACCCTCCAGCGCCCTCACCCTCAGTGCCCTCACCCTCCAGCGCCCTCACCCTCAGTGCCCTCACCCTCCAGCGCCCTCACCCTCCGGCGCCCTCACCCTCAGTGTCCTCACACTCCAGTGCCCTCACCCTCCAGCGCCCTCACCCTCAGCGCCCTCTACAACACACCTTCCCTCCAGCGCACTCACCCTCAGAGCCCTCTACAACACACCTTCCCTCCAGCGCACTCACCCTCAGCGCCCTCACCCTCAGTGCCCTCACCCTCAGTGTCCTCACCCTCAGTGCCCTCACCCTCCGGCGCCCTCCCCCTCCGGCGCCCTCACCCTCAGTGTCCTCACCCTCCGGTGCCCTCACCCTCCGGCGCCCTCACACTCCAGTGCCCTCACCCTCCAGCGCACTCACCCTCAGAGCCCTCTACAACACACCTTCCCTCCGGCGCACTCACCCTCAGCGCCCTCACCCTCAGTGCCCTCACCCTCAGAGCCCTCTACAACACACCTTCCCTCCAGCGCACTCACCCTCAGCGCCCTCACCCTCAGTGCCCTCACCCTCAGTGTCCTCACCCTCAGTGCCCTCACCCTCAGTGTCCTCACCCTCAGTGCCCTCACCCTCCGGCGCCCTCCCCCTCCGGCGCCCTCTACAACACCTTCCCTTCCCCGATCAAACCAACCGCTGTAACCTCTCCGCCCTCAGATCACAACAACACCTCATTCTCAGCTTTATCTTATTGATCTTAAAATGAAAAAAATAAGCTATAAACTAGGAGGAAAAACTCCTTCTTTCTTTCTTCTCTTAAAAAGATAATCAAATACCAAAAACAACAAATAGATGTCATTAAATCAAAAGTACATATTTCTCCGGAAATTATGGTCCCTAGCTATTCTCCAATCTTTGATAATGCTAAAGGAAAAATCACCATGTGGTAGAAAATCAATGCAAACATCTGTTTTTTAAGAACTGCGTTTTACATGTGCACACACATGCCCATGGAACCACAGTCCAACCATCTTCAGACCCCAGGTACCGGCCGGCATTATTGCTTCTGCATCCGTGTACGGCAAACACCAAGACAACCAGGGACAGTCAAGAACATTCAAAATACTAAAATCATAATTTTATAGATTCTTGATCAAATCTTTACAGCGCATAATTTAAAGCCAAGACTATTAAAAACTGTTGTAAGAAAGGTATCTTACAGAATAAGCTATTTATTCAGCAAGTTTTAAAAAAAAATGATATTTAAATCTGACATCAAATCCTGACACAAATAAAGATACTTCAATAATATAAACCCTGGGTGAATTGTAACCATGTTACAGCTAAATTTTAAATCCAGCTGTCAAGGACCCTGTCAACAGTGAAGTACAAGGCCTAACAAACAGAAGATGCCCCAAGCAAGCCTCAGTGGGCCGCCTCACCACACCTTACCTTGGAATCCTCGCTGCTCACTCCCAGCTGTAGCACGGCCTGGGGAGCCTTCAGCTTCGTCTGAGCAGAGTGAGCCATCTGAAGGTTAAGCTGCCATCCCACAGTCTCCAGCTAAAAGGCAAGTACAGAATGGAGTCAGGTGGCACAGAAGGAGGAGGCGGTCAGTTTCAGGTAAGGCTCCACTCTCAGCAATGAACGTGCACAGGAAGCCGGATCCTGGCGCCTTCAACCCACACACTCTGTCCTTCTCCCTCGGAACTCACTGCACTGGCCTCCTCCCGTCTGTCAAAAGCAACAGTAAAAGTGATCCTTGGGCCCGGCGTAACAGAGTAGCAGTTAAAGTCCTCGCCTCAAACACGCTGGGATCTCATATGGGCGCTGGTTCTAATCCCGACGGCCCCGCTTCCCATCCAGCTCCCTGCTTGTGGTCTGGGAAAGCAGTCCAGGACGGCCCAAAGCCGTGGGACCCTGCACCCACAAAGGAGACCCGGAAGAGGCCCCAGGCTCCTGGCTTCAGATTGGCTCAGTTCCAGCCACTGTGGCCACTTGGGGAGGAGATCTTCCTCTCTGACTCTCCTTCTCTCTGTGTATATCTGCCTTTCCAGTAAAAATAAATAAATCTTTTTTAAAAAAGTGATCCTTAAATATAATCCATTCTAAAAACAAAACTGTAAGACTAAGCCAACAAGAGTCCTAAAGGAACCAACAGTTTTGAAATAGGAAACTGCTATTCTAAAAACCAACAATTCAAAAATAGTTACCAAATTTCAACTAGCAACCAACACGCACAAAGGGCAGAATGAAAACCAGTCTAATGACTTTCAATTATCTTTGAAAACTCTGCACCAGGTTGAATACAGAGAAGGCTTTTTTTTTCTTTATTAATTTAGAGGGACACTGAAGTACCCAGAGGCAAGAGGGGCGTGCGTTTATGCACAGGCAGATGGGCGCAGAGACAGGCAACGAACTGATACCCACGGGCCAGCAGGTGCTGCCCAACAGACTCACACTTCCCAGAGCACTCCACTTGGCCTTGTTATGGCAGAAACTAATTAGAATGTTTCTTTTCAATTTATTAGTGCAACAGCAAAATTTAATCAGGTAAGTCGAAAACAAGCCAGGAAACACCATGGCAGCTTGGTTTTTCTTAGCAAACACAAAGCAGCACAAACACAGCTTATTGAACTTGACAACTCGCCGCTTCCTCCAACCTCAGAAGTATAAGGTTTCAGACAGAATCTCCTATAAAGCTCAAGTATCGGCATTTAGGGGAGCTGCATGAAAGCCAACTGTCACGGGCCTCTGCCAAGCTGACCCTAGTAATGGATTTAGTAAAAACCACCTAAGCCATCCTGAGGAAGAGTGCCAGCCTCCCAACAGCTTCTGCCTGACCAGAATACTCATCATGCAACATGAAAGACTTCAACAGCTAAACTCACAGCAGTGACTCAAAGCCAAGCTGAAAGAGAGAGCAATGGCAGCATTATCTATCCCAGAGAGAACGAGATGAGAAAATAAAGATACAGTTCTGCTCTTTCTGGCACTGAAGTTTTTAGAGGCTATGGTCAACAGGGGAGAAGATGTAGAGATATAATCCCTAATACCTAATCAGCAAGAAATCAACCTACTGGTGCCTGCCGGCTCGGCTCCTTCATCTGGCTTGCGCAGTGGTTACAGCAGCAGCCTCTAACAGCAGCCCACCACTATTTTTACAGTAACATACCATAAGACCTTCCGATGGAACAGGAATTAGCCGGGGAAGATGGCTGTCACGTAGGCACAAGCATCCTGGCACGTGCCATACCCTCACTGAAGAGCCCTTGCAGGTACTCCCGTGGGCCAGTATTCAAGGGGCTCCTACCCGTGCCCTTCAACATCATCGACCAATACTGTAAAGTGCACCCCTGTGAGGTCAGGCTTTGAATGAATGCCTGCAGTAGACACTGCACAGAGATGGGGCAGAGGAGCGAGAACGAGTGTGAGGCCTGAAGCCAGGGCTTTGGTTCACACTCAAGCACTCACCGAGCAGCGGCGTGACCCTGGCTAACTGCGGTCTTCCAAGGTCTTAGCCTCCCTACCCAAAGCAGAAGTGAATCTGGGATCTGCCCAGAGGCAGGAAGGGTCAAGCCACCACCTGTGGTGTCGGCACTCGACACCGCATAAGTTTGTGTCCAGGCTGCTCCCCTTCTGGTCCAGCTCCCTGCTTATCGCATGGGAAAAGCCACAGAAGATGCCCTAAGTGTCTGGGCCCCTGCCACCCGTTTAGGAGACCAGACGACGTTCCTGGGTCCTGACCTCCACCTGGCCCAGCCCTGAGTGTTGAGCCATCTGGGAAGCAAACTAACAAATACAAGCGCTCTCGCTCGCTCTCTGCCTCTCTCTGTCTCTCTGCCTCTCTCTGTTTCTCTCTCTCTTTCTGCTTCTCCCTCTCTCTCTGTCTCTCTGTAACTCTTTGAAATGAATAAATACATTCTTAAAAATAAAAGAAATACATCCACGTGAACTCCACTTCTTTAAGTCATTGATAACAACAAACACGAAAATGCATATTCACAGTATCACACTGAAAGGAATTTTAAGAAATTTTGGTCACCTGATTTTTTTCTGCAATACCAAAATGTTTTCCAAAAACAATGACCCGTTTCGGACTCTCACTATCTATCTCCTCCATGGACTACTTGCCTCCTATTTAAGCCCAATCTCGACATCCCATTTTTCTTCAAAATCTCCAACAGCTCCCTGATAAGAAGAAAATACAAGATCCCAACTCAGGAGCCTGGCACGCCAAAGCCTTCCGCATGCAGCGGCCACCTACCTGTCCGGTCTCGGGTTCCAACACCTTCCCAGCTACTCAAAGCCTCACACGCTGCAAATGTGGCCGCCATAGGGAAGGTAGTTTTTATGAGTCAAGACTTAACAAAGTGAGTCTTCTAAAATTTCCAGAGCCTTTTCTACTGAATTTTATGATGTAAAGAACATTTGTCCTGGGCCTATATGACACAATAATTTTTTTTAAAAAAAAATAATCAGCTAAAAATAAAATGGCTGAGCTCCTAGGACCAGGACCAAATATTCTATTACTATTTTATAGCTTAGAAACACAAAACAAACATAAACAATTGGCTGGGATACAAAATACGTGAGGGTTTTTTTTATATATACTACAATTGTAATCTTTCTCTAAGTTTCTCTAAGTTTGAAATGACATCAAAATCAAAAGTTACCAAATAGTAGTTCAAGTAAGAGACATCAGCCGACACTAGGTGGGGAAAGTTAGATTTGAAACTGGATAAATATTCCAAAGGATCGATCTACAAATACACTCTAGTTACCCAAGAAAGGAAGTAATTATGGAGTGGAAGAAGCCCCTCCTTGGGGAATATCACCAAGAAGAGGCCTTGAACTTGAGGTCCCTCTTCTAGGTGGGTATCTGGTAAAGGTTACAACCACTAGTTTATCCTTCTAACCAAAAAGTTGTACATGCAGTGTGAACATGAGGAAACAACAGAAAGATAAAAAATGAGAAAACTCCTACAAAGTAAGCGGACACATACAGGTCCTAGGCCCACTGAGTGGCCCAGTGGCTCTGCTCCCAGCTACCATGCCTGGGAAAGCAGCAGTCTGGCCTCAGAGCTTGGATTCCTGCCACTCAGCTGGGAGATCCACACAGCTCCTGGCACTGCCACCATGGAGAGGTGAACCAGCACACAGAAGTCCTCTGCCCAGACCTCCGCCAGCTCTGTTTCTCTCTCTCTCTCTCTGTACTGGCACCTCTCAGCAGCTGTTGCTGGGGTTGTGCTTTCTCTTCAGGATTGCACAGACAGAGCCAAGCTTCACTCCCTGCTCCAATTTCTGGAACAAATGCTTCAGGATCCTGTTCAAAGTTTCCATTGAAAGCTCACTATCATTTGTATTTGATCTGGGCTTGGCAGCTCTGGCGTCCACCAAGCAGGGTTTGTACCACTTCAAGTCTGCAGTGAGAACTGAGTCACCTGGACCAGTTGACATGTCCACAGTGTCAGCTACTATCTCTACTGCGAATCCCTGGTCCTTTCCAATTAGGGCACAAATGAGATGAGAGTTCTTCCTGTAAAGTGATGTGTGTGGTCTGTTGCCAAGGCCTCATCTTCCACATCACTCCATCCTTTCTTAAAACAAACCACCTCTTTGTAAAATGCTGACTTCTTTGGGGCACTGTCATCATGAACTTCTCGAAAAACATCAATGAGTTCACCATTCTTCTACCTTAGTTTTCCCATAACTTCAATGTTTGTGATTGCTCTGATTTAAATGAAAAGAATTCATATTTTCCTAAACTGATTCCTTTCTAACTAATTTCTAGTGCTCAGATTAGATACTATTCAGATAGTTTATCCCAAGCTAATATGAGTTCATTTGGCGATAAAAAAAATTTGAAATCTCTGCATACTTTGTTCACAGTACACACGTGTTATGAACTGTTCAAAAACTCCTCATATATTAAAACATTCAGAAACTATTTTTCTGTTTTCATTCATCTATCATCATCTTATCTGAAAGGCACAGAGACACAATCAAAGAGAGAGGTTCCACGTGCTGGTTTATTTCCTAACAGTGTGGGCCATGCAGAAGTTCTCCCATGGGGATGGCAGAAACCCAACTGCTTCCACCACCACCTGCCAGCTCCCAAGCTGCACAGCAGCCAGAAGGCAGAATTCACCGCAGGACAGGACCTGAACCTTAGCACTTCCACACTGGGGACGGCCTTCCCACATGGCACCTGCACCTCTGCACCAAATGCCAGTTCAAGACTCTAACACAATCTGCCTTCTTATTTCACTTTCAAATTTAAGTTTGAGACCCCCTCATTTCTCAACAAATGTGTTGGGTCAAAATTTTGCCAAAATAACTTAAAGTATAAGGAAAACAAGCCATTGGTATTTCTCATGTTCCAAAACCCATGTTGTAGCTGTTCAGTATGCTAGTTCTTATACATCTCACAATCCCATCTATTTTATAACTGGAAAATATCATTGCAGGAATCCTACACATGTACAGCTCAGCACAGAAACTGTATACCAGTACTTTCTCTTGTGAAATGTAAAAATTAGGAAGCCAATTATGTGTTTAAGAAGAATATATATCTAGCATTTTTTAACGTAGGTTTAAAATTAGCAAAATAATCTGGTTTTTTTTTCAACACTTCCTTTGGCTACTTATTCCTATACAATCTTGTGATAAATTATAGAAAGTTTTTAACTTAAAAAACAGCCTAGCTAGCCCGCCCTATGCCTGCAGCACCAACATCCCATATGGGCACTGGTTCATGTATTACTGCTCCACCTCCAATCTAGAACCCTGTTTCATGACCAGGAAAGCAGCAGAGGATGGCCCAAGGCCTGGGGACCCTGAATCCACGCAGAATCCCAAGAAGCTCCTGGCTCCCCACTTCGGATCAGTTCAGCTCGGGCAGTTACAGACATTTTGGGAATCAAACACGGAATAGAAGATTTTTTTTTTCTATCTGTCTCTCCTCTCACTGTAAAATCTGCCTTTCAAATAAAAACAAATACAGGGAGAATCCCAGTACCTATGAAACTGTGTCACATAATACAATGTAATTAATGAATTTAAAATAAAATTTAAAAAAAAAAAAAAAAAAAAAAAAAAAAAACAAATACAAATCTTTTTTTTTTAAGTCAACAAACAATACACATAACCTTTCAACAAAATACAAAAGCAGGTATCTGAGGATTCTCTACAGATCAAGAACACATGCTTGGGAGAATCTGTGCAAACGCCAGGCATCAGTAGTCCCCCAGGGGGTGCGGCTTCGCCCTGAGGTACAGGGGACAACTACAGCTTCGAGTCTGACATCTTTCTGGGTAAAAGTAGCAGGAGACCAAAACCTCCAGGGCTCACTGGGAATGAGGGAGGATGTGGAATAAGAAGATAAGGGCTGGGCTGCAGCATCTGTTGGCTGACATAAGAGGCAGGGTGGACCCAGCGATTTCAATTACCAGTGTGTGCGTAGGCTAATATGGGTGTTGAACTGAGCTGGACTCCAAACTGGCAAGTACACACTATAGTCAGGTCTGGGATCACTTCAGATAAGGTTTCTTTTGGGATCCCCTCCAACCATGGGGAGAATCACAGGAGCTGTGGTCTCAAAACAGCCTCCTCAGTGGCTCAGAGCAGTGGATGACACACGCACAGGCACATGGAGGACATCACAGTCCATTGGGTCTGCAGAGGACATCTGGTACCACAGCAGAGAATGGACGGCAGAACACATTGGTCAACTACCCCAGCCAAGCACTGACAGCAAATATTTGGGTGAACGAAGGCTCTAAGGTGGACTGTGTCAACCAATGGACCAGGTAGGACTTCCTCATCCTTGGAGCGGCAAGATCAACAGCACTTGAGCAGAAGCCTCAGAGCACACTCTACATCAGGAACCCTGGGATGACACGGGGTGGCCATTCCCCATCCCTGGGTACTGAGGCTTCTCCCCTTATCCCTCCCTCTTCCTCCCAGATACAGGAAGAAGAAAAAGAAAATTTGGAAGCAATGGTCTCACCTACTTTCCCCCAATCCTTGACTCTCCCCACCCTAATCAACTATGTAAACATCATAGTTAACAAAAGTAACTCGTTAAAAAATAAAGTTCAAAACGAGAAGAAAAAGAAGATTAAGGGAGGTCCTAAATTCCACATCCAAGCCACCCCTACTCTCCAGATGATTGTTAAGACAGAAGCGGTCGGGCTTGGCGGCGTGGCCTAGTGGCTAAGGTCCTTGCCTTGATCCCATATGGCCGCTGGTTCTAGTCCTGGCAGCTCCACTTCCTCTCTGTCTCTCCTCCTCTCAGTGTATCTGACTTTGTAATAAAAATAAAAAAAAATAAATCTTTAAAAAAAAAAAAAAAAAGACAGAAGCGGTCAACATAAAGCAGCTTGCAGCTCAGCGTGCCAGATTTAAGTCACCACTCGCCAAATAAATGGTAGTTTACAGTTTGAGCCATGCTGGGCTAACTGCCTTCAATGCAAAGCATCAGAGTAAAATAACAAGCTCGAGAACATAATGTTCACACTGTTGAAAACATAACCCAAAATTATCAACCTATGAGAAGTCAAGCAAATAGGACCTGGCCTCTAGGAAGAAAATAATAGAATCCAGAAGTGCCAACTCCATCAAGTATGTTCATTCAAGTAAGTGGAAATATGATCACAAAGAAAGAAAAAATAGAAAATTTCATCAAACAATCAGAAAAAGGAAAATCATAGAATTTAAAAGTAAAATAAGATGTAAAATTCACTAATTTAATCACAAGAAGATGGCAAAAATTCAATAATGAATGCAAAAATGCTGAAAACAAATTTTACAAAGAAAACAACATAGAAAAAAGCTTTTCTTCAAGTACATAGAACCTGAGACAATCAGTAAGGTCTACAATAGGATCATCTCTCAGTCCCCATGGGGGACTGGCTCCAGGATCCCCAGCAATACAAAAACCCATGGATGTACAAAATACTTCTACAGAATGATGTAGGATTTGCAAACAACTTACACACATCCTCCCACTGACTTCACGTCATCCCTGAATTACTTACAATACCTGCTTACATCACAAATACTATGCAAATGGTGACAGGTAACGTTGCTCAAGGAGTAACAACAAAAAAGAAAAGGCTGAGTGTACATACAGTCTTTTAAAGTACCTATGAGCGATGGCTGGTTGAATTCGTGGATGTGGAACCATGAATCCAGAGAGCCTGTTGTACATGCAATTGTAGTCGCACAATTAGAGGATGTAAATAGTTGAAGAGGAAAATATTTCAGGAAATAATGTAAGAAACGTCTCAAGTCTGGCAAAAGCATAAAGTACAGATATAAAAAAATTCAGAGAACTCCAATCACGGTAACTTAAAGAAACTCCATGCCCTGGTAAACTGTAAACCAACCACTGATGACCAAAAATAAAGGCACAAATTCCTGAAGGCATTTCAGGAGAAAACAATTCATCACGAGGCAAGAACCATATGGATAACTACAAACTTCTCATCAGAAACCAGAAACAACAACTACGGAGTGCTAGAAAAAAACAGGAACACAGAACCAATATGCCATGAAAATATCTTCCCGAGTGAAAATAAAATAGAAATATTCGCCTAACAACTTAAAAGATCTTTGTCACCTTCACACTAGACAGTAAGATACATCCAAGAATGTTTTTCAGGCTAATAAAAAAAATATTACCAAAAAACTCAAAACTTCAAGAATGAATAAAAATCACTCCAGGTGGCACATAAATGGGTGAATATAAAGCATATTTTTCTTTTAATTTCTACAAAACATGTGACTTTTCAAATGTCACCCTGTCATGTGGGTATGTACACATTTATGAAGGAACCTTCAAAGACTCACAACGTATATTAGATTTAAAAAACTATGCATGGATTTCAAAAAAAATTTAACAGAAATTCATTAGCTTTGTAGGATGCTCAAGCAGCCCAAACATAACACATGCATATGCAGACATAACTACAGCACCACGAGACTGCGCAGAACTACACGCATGCTCCTTAAAACAACGACTAACATGCAATGCAAAGAGATACCATTAAAAGCCAACAGAGAAAGTAAAATAAATTTCTGTTTTAAAACTCAAATAATGCAAAGGAAGACAAAAAGGAGGGAAATGAATAGCAAAACACAAAACTGAGGGAGAGAAACAAAAAAACAAACTAGAAACCACATCAATAAGCATTAAATACTCATGGTTCAAACATTCCAAATAACTTAACAAAGGACTGGATTTCAAAATGCTGAGACCCAATACATACAGTCCAAAAAATTTTATTTAAATATAATGGCACATACAGTGTGAAAGTAACTGGGTGGGGGCAAAAGGTATTCCAGGCAAACAGAAAGCAGACGAAGGCTGCAGCAGCTCTAACGTCAGACAGAACAGGCTTCCCATTCCAAAAGGCACTCGGAGGCTGGCACCTGGGATGCCAGCACCCTACAGAAGCACCTTTCCAGCCCAAGCTGCTGCACTTCTGATGTAGCTCCCTGCTGATATGCCTGGAAAAAGAGTGCTTCAACCCTGCCACCCCTGTGGGAGACACATGCAGTTCCAGGCTCCTGGCTGCAGCCTGATGGAGCTTTGGGTATCGCATCCATTTGGGGAGTGAACCAGCAGACAGATTCAATCAGTCTCTCTCTCTCCCTCTCCTTCTCTAACTCCGCCTTCAAAAAAACAAAAAACAAACAAACAAAACCCTTTAAAAGAAAAAAGCATTCTCCAAAAGATAATTTAAATCACTTGTATTTTTCTCCTGGATGACAGAGGAAGCCAAAGAAGGCTCTGCTTTAAATGCTGGTAGTCAAGACCTTGTGAGTCTCCTAACACATCTCCCAACAGAGGCGGAAGGAAGATCAAAGGCAGAATCCGTGATTTTCCACTTCCTATCCAAATTTTAAGAAGAAATTTCCATTGTTTTCTTCAGCACTCTAAGAGACGAGAGAGGAGGACTGAAAAAAAGAGGAATCTCAACAAAGGTCAAGACTTTGCAGCGACACTGGTAAAGACGGGCTAGCAGGACCAAGGGCTCTGCGACCCACATTCCTCAGCCATGAACTTGGCCAAGCATGAAAAGCTGCCCTTGTCACGTGACAGCAGTGGGATGAATCACTCCTCAAATGGTTGCTCCTCTCCTGAACTGACTTCCTTTTCAGGCTTACACGTCTGGATGTGGACTGAATCCACTTGATCGGATCCTTTTTCGTGAAGCCACTGAGCCTCCCAAATGAGAATGTCACTGGTCTTTCAGTCAACCAAATCTGCATCCCAATCCCGGTCCCAGAACTCCGAGGCTCTTGCCATGGTGCAAATCACCTACTCCTTGTAACTGTTGGCTTCTTAACATTAGGTAAGCTGGAGAAAATTAAATTTAACCACCACATAGGGTTTCTGTGGTGATAACAAACGCAAAAGTAGCAGCAGAGGACCTAACAAACAGCAAAAAACAAAACGTGTTACTTTCCAGCAGTCTCTCTTACTTCAAGATCAGTGCCAATTAGTTTCACAAAACTACTACCCTGTGCTCAACACATCTGTGAATCACAGTCCAGTCTCTGTGACCACGTCCCGGCAGCCCCTCAGCAGCGTGCAAGTGCAGCCTGGAACTCTAGCTTGTCTCTCACATCTTACTGCTTCTTTCCCCTTGTAATCACACACCTGCTTATCTGCAAATGAGTTGTCACAACGTTCTTTTGGGTGTATCACTTGTATAAATTTCTGGGTTGGTTTTGCTTTATTATCTTGTCTGAGCAATTTTCCTTCAATATTTTGCTCATTTATATTTACAGCTATAAAGAAGTTCAATCTTTGTTCTCAATGATTTTTAGTACTTTTTTTCGCTTTTATAACTGATTTAAAATTTCACTATTTGCTTTGGTATCTGTTACTGAAGTACTTTTGTTTCTTTGTTTTTATTATAAAATATTTTAAACAACAGAAAAATACAAGGAGTTCAATGAGAATATAGATTTAACAATTTTTCATATTTCTCCATTTTTGCCTCATATGCCAAACATTAGACACACACACACACACACACCCCGAAGCAATTTGTTCTGAAAACAAGGATGGATATATTAATACCCCACAATGTGGAATTTATGACAAAGATCATAAAATGAAGAATACATTATTAATATGGCATCTACACATTTTTTGACATCTACATATGGATATAAAAACAGGCATTCACTTTCACATAGGAGAGAAAACACGTGGTTTTTGTCTTTCTGTTTCCAGCTATTGTACTTGGCTGATTGATATTCCATTCTGAACATACACACACGAGATTTTCTTCATTCATTCAGCCGAAGATGGACAGACACCCAGGTTGGCTGCCTCTCTGTGCTACTATGAACCACGCTGCAGCCCACATGCTGACTTCAGAAGTGGAACAGCTGGATTAGACAGTGGATCTGCGATTGATCTCTTTGGAGTCCCCACGCTGCTTTCCATAATGACTGCGCACTCATTTACACTCCTGCCACCAACACTACACGGAGTCTGCTTTCTCCACAGACCTCAGCAGCATTTCTCATCTCTTGTCTTTTTCCTAACAGCCATTCTAACCAGGGTGAGATGATACCTCAGTGAGGTTTGGATTTGCATTTCCCTGGTGACACGGAGCATGGTTTCACATGTTTCCTGGCCATTTGTACTAACTCATCTGAAAATGCCTATTCTAGTACAAGTGATTCCACCTCAGCCTTTGAGCTCATTTCCTTCCGAAAGAACAAGCTGCGCATTTATAAGAAGGTGTTGAAGGTAAGCTAACACAGGTGCATTCACAAGCTGGGCTTATTAAACCGTCCGTCACCCACACATCCTCCAGGAGAACCCCGGCTCTGTTTTCCAGTTTAAGGGCGACTCTTCTGAATTCACAAAGTTGCACTCTCAAAGTCCCACTGTTTGGGAGTTGGAGTAATTTGAAAACTGGAATAATAAATGCTGAATAAATGCTGAAATAATTACACTTTAACAGAAAGGATGCGTGTAGTTCCTTTCTTTAGTTAATAGAGTCCTAAATACAGAAGCATCTAAAATTCAGGAGACGATAAAGTTGGACTACTCTCACTCCCAGGCTATAAACAAATATACCACAGCATGAAGACAAATCATCTAGTTCCCTCCTTTTATGCCTGCAATTTTCCTAACTATTATATTTATATATTACACCGATAGAACAATAAGCATCCAATTTGAGAAAAAGACTCGTGTTTTTCCAGAATGTTACGCACAAACTCAGTAACTAAAAGAAAAACAAATTTAAAGGCAAACAACCCAAAGAGAAACTTTTTCCAAGAAAGTCAAAAATTAACCAACAGATACAGATATTTTTTAAAAGTTTGTAGGAAACAGAATTAAAAGGTAATTTCAAAGTTAGTTTGAAATGCATTCAGATGTTTTCCATGAACTTCCTGAAGACCTCCCCTATGCATGGATTTCAAGCATTTTTTGCATCAAAATAAATCTTACAATTCCATTTTTATTAACTTTTTGAATTAGCTATGGAAAAAAGTGCTTAACATTACTAATAATCAGGAAAAAGCCATTCAAAGCCACAGCCAGACACTGCCATACCACAAGGGAACCTGGCTGCTCTCAGCAAGACCAGAACTAATAGGTGTTGACAGAAAAAGGAACCCTCACTGTGGCACACTGGGGTGAGCCTCCACCTGCAGTGACGGCACCCCCTGTGGGGGCCAGTCCAAATTCTGGCTGCTCAGCTTCCCATCCAGCCCCCTGCTCATGTGCCTAGGAGAGCAGCAGAAGATGGCCCACTTCCTTGGGCCCCCACCCCCACACAGGAAGCCCAGAGGGAGATCCAGCTCGGGTTTTATACCTGCCCAGCTCCAACCACTGTGGCCATATAGGGAGTGAATCAGGAAATGGAGGAGCTCTCTCGCTCGCGAGCTCTCTCTCTCTCTCTCTCTCTCTCTCTCTCTCTCTCTTTTTCCCTCCCCCACCCGTGTAAATCTGTCTTTCAGATCAAAATAAATAAACCAATTTTTTAAAGGAGTCCTATACACTGTTGGTGGAAATGCAAACTGGTACAGCCATTATGAACGATGTGATAATTCCCCACAAAACTAAAACAGAAGTATGCCACGACCCAGAAATCCCCAGCTGGGTGTACATCCAACAAGAAAGAAATCAGCGCCTACACTCCCAGGTTTACTGCAGTCCTGGTTACAATGATCAAGATAGGAAAATAACCCCTGGGGAACCAGTAACAGAGACAAGAGATTTACACAAAATACTTTTATGCAGCCACACACAGGAAAAAGTACAGCCATGTCTGTACTTGTTTCACCCAGTGAAATAAGCCAGAGGAAAGGAGAATACTGTATGGGCTCACCTACACCACAGTGGCATCCTCAGCCACAGTACGTGCATCTCACAGCAGAGGGTAGCATGGTGACCACAGCGCTGGGGCCACCTCCTGCCTTAGGGTGACGAAGCTCTAGAGCTGTAAGATACAGAGTGCTGACTACAGCTAGTAACACTGCACCCTGCTGACTACATAGGTGCCAGTTTGTATCCCAGCTGCTCCAATTCTAACCCAGTTTCCTGCTAACACTCATGGGAAGGCAGCAGAGGGTGGTCCTTGGGCCCCTGCACCCATGTGGGAGAACTGGAAAAAGCTCCCAGCTTCTGCCTTCAGATCAGCTCTCCTCCAGCCATTATTGCCAACTGGAAGAGTTGACCAATCCATGAAGATCTGTCTCCCCTTCCTTCACTGTAACTCTTTCAAATAAAAATAAGTAAACCTTTAAAAAGGATAAATACGTCTTTAAAAAAAAGTGACTGGCTGTGTCAAATCCCAATTCAGCCACATACTTAGCGGCACTAATCGTGGGCAGATATTTAATACAAGTGTAAATTTTCTAAACATAAACTGTAACTATTAACAGATTACTGAGCTATCAATCACTTAGTTTAATATTTATCCCACAATAAACAGAAGAAATGCTTACTATTATTATATGATTTTAATTAAGCATTTGAAGTATTAAAGTATTAGCTACCCCATCACGTTACAAGGAATTGACAAAAGATAAGCTCCCTTCTCAGAAACCAATGTATAATTAATCCAGTTCTTCCAACTTCTTCTTTGAATACTTTATTAGATACCGATTAAACATTTCTAAAACATAAAATAAAATTATGCAAGCTTTGGGAGGGAATACTATTTTAAAAAATATAAACATCATCCAGAAGATACTAAAAAATGGCATACTACTGGAAGCAGAAAAAAATATAATTTAAAATGCATAGTGTGACCGCTACAATGCAAAATGGATTCTATAAATAGAGAACAGATGCATAGTAAGAGGCAGAAGGGTTTCAATTAATCGAGGCAGTTCCAAGAACAAACTATTGCAATGGAAAACTTAATGTGTGTACAGGATACAGAAGAAATAGAAATTCAAATTATGAAAAATTAAGTAGTGAAGTGGGGAATGCTTGCAAATGGTTAGGACACAGAATTTAAAAAAAAAAAAAAAACCAACCAAGAGGGAGGCGAGCACAACCGAGGGGCATTTCCTAAAGCCTGACAGATGTCCTCAGCAGAAACAAACCACACGCTTCCTCAGAAACCACAATGCAGCCAAGGGGCCTCAAACCTATCAGACTGCAAGTCCTCACCAGCAAAACAACTCAAGAAAAATCAGTAACATCATAAAGACCAGAAGGCAAGAAACTCAGCTACGGGGCACAGCCAGTTACACTGCTACTCATCACACCACATCCACACATGGATACCCGCTCCAGTCCGAGACCCAGCTGCTCCACTGCTGAGCCAGCTCCCTGCTGACGGAAGAAGCTCCGGCCTCAGCCCGCCCAGCCCTGCTCAGTACAGTCGTCTGAGGATTGAACCAGGGATGAAGATCCACCTCTCTGTAACTAGGGCTTGCAAATTACTAAAGTAAATGTTAAAAGAGAGAGAGAAACTATCTCCATCGACGTAAGATGTACCTGCTCACCTAGAAAGCACAAGAATCTATAACAATGCTATCACACCTTAGTGTTTTTATCAAGCTCTCAGGACACAAAGTCAATACAGAAAAATCAATGCTAGTTCCACACACTCACAACAAACAAAAATGTAAGGCACTGCCACTTACCACAGTTCAGAAAAAGAACAAAATACTGAGATGTAAATTTAACAACATATTTGCAGGACTTACATGTGAAAAAGAAAAACATTGACAATTTTTTTAAAAAACCCTAAATAGATGAGAAGATCCAGTACTGTTAAGAAGCCATTTCGCCAAGGACCAGCCCTGTGGCATAGCAGCTTAAGCCTCTGTCTACAGCACTGCATCCCATGTGGGCACAGGCTCTTGCCCCCATGCCCACTTTCACTCAACTCCCCCCTTAGGGCCCAAAGCCCTGGGGCCTCGCCCCTGGCTCCTGGCTTCAGCTCAGCCCAGCTCCAGCCACTGTAGCCATCTGGGGAGTGAACCAGCAAATGGGGGATCGCTCTTTCTGCCTCTGCCTCTCTCTGTAACTTTGCCTTTTAAATAAAAATAAAATGTTAAAAAGAGAGAGAGAGAGAAAGGATGGAAGAGTCAGAGGGCATGGTGTCTCTTGGGAACTTATAAGATAGGTCTACTTTCCCTTCATCCTTAAAAAAAAAGTTATTTCCCCCATCAAATGACCTAAAAAAAAAAAAATAACAAAAACCTAATCAATTTCTCAGCAGGATTCTCTTATAGAAACAGAAAAGCTGATTTTCAAAGTTCTATCGAAAGGCATAGAAACTCAAACAGCCAAAGCAATTATCAAAAAAAAAAACAAACAAAGTTAGTGACTCCCACCTCCTGCTGTCAGGCTTGCTCTAGGTACGGCAACTACGCGCATGTGAGTGGACATCGAGACAGACGACCCAATCAATGGAATCATACAGAGTCCGGTGCAGGAAAAGGCTCGTACAAGTCTGTGTGGGGTGGGCTGGTTTTGTTTTTGTCTTTTTAACAAAGGGAGAAAGTAATTCAGGAATGAATCATGTTATCGATAAACAGCACTGGAAGTAACAGCCACCCATATTCCAAACCCTGACCTCCAAACTGTACCGCACACCACCCACAAAGCCAAGTCACAATGGACCTTAATCCTAAATCTAAACAAAAGTGTGCAACATTGAAAAGAAAACAAAAGAGAAAATCAGAGTGACACTGGGCTAAGCTATGATTTTGATACAAAACCAAAAAGTAGAACCCAAAACAGACAGATGATGCGACCAGCTACACCAGAATGCAAGTGGTGGCTTGGCAGAGGAAAGCCGCAAGATGAGAGCACACACGTGAGAGTCACGCATGTCACCATGGGCTCCCGAGGCCGCAGCCAGCACCCCTGCTGCACAAGTCACACATGTCACCATGGGCTCCCCAGGCCGCAGCCAGCACCCTTGCTGCACAAGTCACGCATGTCACCATGGGCTCCCGAGGACCGCAGCCTTGTGGTACACCCTTGTGGTACACCCTTGCTGCACAAGTCACGCATGTCACGCAGGCTCCCGAGGACCGCAGCCAGCACCCCTGCTGCACATGGCACAACAACAAACCACGCCCCTGCCTTTCCATAAGGCAGGTAGGATTTATTCCCTTGCTTGTTCCTCATATTATAATGAGATTTCTCAAAAATAATAATAATAATAATGAGATTTCTCTGTCCAAATGTGAAAAGCCAGCTAGACAGAAGGTTTGAGGGGACATGCACCACAGCAGACACAGACAGCACACCAGATCATCAATATAATATTAAGGAAATGCAAGATAAAAACACAAGATCTCACGCACAAACCTAAGCAAAACGCTTCAAAAACAGCAGCACCAAGTGCTAACAAGGATTTAGAACTACTGACACTCTCATTTACAGCAAGTGGAAATGCAAAGTAATACCAACACTTTGCAAACACTTTCAAAAAAATGCAGGATAAGGAAGAACACTTTTAACTCATTTTATGAAACCAGTCTCTTCCTCATACCAAAGGTAGCCAGAGACATCACAAGAAAACTATAGAGGGACAGCCTTCAAACACGCAGATGTAAGAATCCTAAACAAAATATTAGGAAATCAAATCCAGCAACTTACCCAAAGGATTATAGTCTAAGACCAAGTGAGATTTATCCCAGGAACACAACATGGAGCATCTGAAGATTAATCAACACAATACAAACTATCAACTGAAAAAAATGGCAAACTGCACATATTTTCGGAATCTCCACGAAAAGTGAACCGAAGGGCCCATCAAGATGGCCTAGCAGCTAAAGTCCTCACCTTGCACACGCCGGGATCCCATATGGGCACCAGTTCTAATCCTGGCAGCCCTGCTTCCCATGCAGCTCCCAACTTGTGGCCTGGGAAAGCAGTTGAAGACGGCTCAAAGCCGTCCTTGGGACCCTGCACCCACGTGGGAGACCGGGAAAAAGCTCCAGGCTCCTGGCTTTGGATTGGTGCAGCTCTAGCCGTTGTGGCCACTTGGGGAGTGAATCATCAGAAGATCTTTCTCTCGCTCCTCTTCTCTGTATATGTGACTTTCCAATAAAAATAAATAAATAAAAGTGAGCCAAAGCATGTGGAAGTTGAATGCCATTGTGGTTTCTGTACCTGTCCCAAAGGGACAGGTTCATTCGCTGCTAACCCAGTGCTGCACACAGGCACCAACGCAGACACCCCAAAACAAGGGATCTCCACAACTCGGTGAAACACGTGGACACACGTGAAAGGAATGACCATCTCCACACAAGCACTTCAGTTTCAAAAAAAGACCGTCTCATTCCTATTCTGAAGTTAAGAAGATACATTTTAAATCAGCAACCAAAAACAAGACACACTGTGGTAGCAAATATGTTAATATATGGAAATGATCTTAGAGGAATATTGTGCATATATTTTCTCTCGCCTGACTCTACCTCTCAACAAAACCTCTTCACATAGAATTCTTCAGGCCACAAGCAACCAAGAACGCCCTCTGGGACAGTCCACTCAGTACCTTGTGGGGCGCCAAGACGCCCTGCCTGAACTTCTCCACCGTGTCCTGGCCCATGGACGCCCAGGCGTGGACGAACACCTCCGCCTTGTCCTGCTGGAGCTGCAGGCTTTCCAGCTGCTGCCGCAGAGCTGCCGGCTTCACGCTGTGGTACACCGCCTGCCGTGGAGGGAAGTCACACAGACCCGGACTGTGAGCAACGCACTCACTGATTTACACGGCCTAAATCAAACACTGTTTTACATTCCTGCTGCTGTCACTTTTGGTTGTTTTGCAAATAATTATATACACAACCGAGGGCTGGAAGATTCAAGATTAAATGACCTAAATTATTCAAGCTAAGCTTTTTCATTCTTGCCTGTGGCTTAAGCAATCATAAATCCACTTAATAACCAGAACACTTCTTGGCTTTCGCTATGTAAATAGTTCCCTAATTAAAATTTCACTCATCTATTTCACTTAATTATTTTAAAGACATGTACAATGGTTTTGTTTCCCAAATAACACTTTTTTTCCAAGAAGCCCTTCTCAATTCTGTATTCACATGCCAGCTTCCTAGTTAATACATGCAGAAAAAAATCTCTGGATTTCTGAACAGCGATATCTGTTGCTCCTCACATTCCTTGGAACAGCTCTCCTACCAGCCCCAGCTGCGCTGGCCCGGGCACTTCCCCATCCTCTAGGGAGCGGCCGCCAGGACCAAGATCACGGCTGTGCTTGGCACCATGTCCAGCTCGGTCACACTTCAACTTCCACTTCACAAGCACCCCCTTATTCAACCACCAGTAGCATTAAGCCCAACAACGGGCTAGACTGAGGTAAGGTGCATAAACAAATAGGAGCCCGGCTACCATGTACATTCCCAGGCTAGCGCCAGAGGCATACGCAGCACGCTTGACATGGTGACAGACCCACGACGGCCCAGCCGAGAGGAGCCAAGGACGAAGCAATCAAGCAGGAGGACTGCAGGCACTGACAGCCACGGGGACTTACAGCAGAATGAGCTGAACGTGGAGAAGCAGGGCAGAGGGCAGCCCGGCAGGCCACCGCCAGGAGAGCCCCTTCTCCCCACGTCTTATTTATCCTCCTAGTCAAGTGCCCGTGTATCTCATCAAACAATTTATTTAATTGCTCAAATGAAATGAATTCATTGTTTCAAATTATTCAAATCTTATCTGTCTCAAGTTGATAAAGGTTAAATACATACTCTCAAATATCTTGCTGATACTACTCAACATTAAGATAGTTTTGTAGGGACCCAGCACAATGGTTCAGTGGCTAAATCCTCAACTAGCAAACCCTGGGATGTGATTTGGGCACCAGTTAGTGCCCAGCTGCCCCACTTCCCATCCAGCTCCTTGCCTGTGGCCTGGGAAAGCAGTAGAGGCTGGTCCCCCAAGGCTTGGGATCCTGTACCCATGTGGGAGACTCAGAAGAAGTACCTCATTTCAGATCAACTCAGCTCCGGCCATTGCGGCCACTTGGGGAGTGAACCAGCAGAACAAAGATCTTTCTCTCTGTCTCTCCTTTTCTCTATAAATCTGATCTGCCTTTCCAATAAAAATAAATAAATGTTGAAAAAGCAAAAGGAAGATGGCTTCGTATGATAAAATACAATGGAAAGAAATCACGCATTCAAAAAAAATTTTTTTCTACTACACTGACATTCTTGGCTGTAATAAACCTACAGCTTCTAGCCTGTACACTTTTTAAAAACAGAATGTTGTATATAGTTATCATAGCAATTCAAATATATAGTAAGCAAGTCATAGAGATTTGAGACAGTGAAAGTACCTGCTCTAAAATGAACGCCACCGTCTCCAGGATGAGGTGAAGATCCTGCTTCTCCAGAGAAAAGGCAGCTTGAAGTTTCTCTTCCTCTTCTTCACTGAAGCTGCTCTCAGCCTGAAACACAAGCGAGTCCATCAGCACACGCGGCATTCAGACCCACCCACACATTCCCCCAAGGACACCTGCACAGAAAAAACAAAGCCACGAGGAAGCGAAATCCATGGGTTTTCAAACTCCTAAATCGCAGGTGGTCCAACCTAGGGTTTTACTGGATCACAGTCATTTTTTGTGTGTAGGTTGTAATTATGAAGTCGGAGTTCTATGTTCAGTATCCTACAGAACTTTTAAGATACTTAGATGACTTTTCACCTCGTATGAAAGAAATCTCACACTCGGTGTTTTCTTTACTTCCGGCATGTTTTTCATAACTTCCTCGGGTCCCCTCACAACCAGTGGTGATTCCTAAAGCTGCCTAACGCCCCACTGAGAGCAGCACACTCAGCCCAAGCCCTGCTCACTGCTCCCTTCTGCCATGGTCAGGAGCCCCCACCAGCTGACCCCACAGGGCCAGGCACACAGCACTTACACCAAACGACTCTGGATGGAGCTACCTACCCGCTGGCCTTTTGTTTTTCCTGTGTGGGTGTGAGAGCTCTTTTTGAAGCTCAGAGGCACTGTCTATGGGAAGCCTTCAGGTATGGAAACTCACCTGACCTCCCTCTGTGTTTCCCAGGAAGACTACTTGAAAGCTAGATGGGACATTATAAGGTGTTTAAAAGTCCCTGGACATTAAAGGCTCACAACACCACATACTGCAACAAAGCAAACAAACTCTCCCCACATATGCACAGGTCACAGCACGGGCCAGGGAGAAGGCCAGGTCCCTGCTCGGCACACCAGCTGTCCTGGGCCATGCTGGCTCCAGGTCCTGGGGCTCACTCCAGGGAACTGTCTGGAAGTGCCTTCTGCCTGTCGGTAGAGTCCAAAGTGCCAAGCTGACCACCTCTACAGTAGCATTCGAACCTCTAAACCTCACCACTCACTTCCCTGTCTTGAGTCACACTGTGCTATGCGCTCTGCCCATCTCAAAGATGGCCTTGACACAGCCAGAGGACAGAGAAAGCAGCAAGTCCTGAAGTCTCTGCCAGAGCTTTCTCAACAAATCAAAACCAGTGCACGGTCCCTGATCCTGGCAGGCTGGGCTCAGCTGTGTGCCCATCCTCCACTGAGGCAGGTCTCACAGCACACCCTCCTGTCTCCACTGCCTCGCCTGAGGGCACAGCGCTGCCCTCGGCACCTCAGCCGACTCTAGGAGCTGTTACCTTCTTGTCAGCTCCACAGGCAACACTCAGGACACGTCTCAATTGGCCTGCAACCGTTCCATCCTCCCCGGTGAGAACAGCAGGTGCAGATGCGCTCCCTGTCCCGTGTCATTGGACATACAGCTGCGGAAAGCAGGTGGAACTCTGTGTCCGCCATGTCATTCACACGCAGGATGGTGCAGCCAATCCCTCCCACTCTTCCCTGAGCTTGAGGGTACTGGGCTCAGGGCACGGGCCAGGGAGCCAAGCTGCCTCACCAGGGATCTATAAGGCTGACTAAGTGATTTAAACAGTCTTGGCCTCTGTTCCCATCTGGATGAAGCAAGGACATCGACGGTACCCAGTTCTTCAAGTGGCTGCAGAGTTGAGACCCACTACTAATATAAAGCCACTGAACAGCACCGTTCCCGAGGGAACAAGGTCACTGCTTCTGAAGAGCAAACACACCAAGCATTGCTGAGGTTGGAGCTCCTCCCAGCTCTCCATCCACACACAAATTCCCAACACTGGAAGCTGCTGGCACCCACACATGTCCTGGGTTCCCCCAGCAAAGAATGAACTTCCATAGTGCTTACTGGACATCAGCCAAACACGCAGCAATGCATCCCACACGGGAAACAGGTGGTGTGTGAGACATGATCCTCAACACGGTCCAGGCCCAAGGCAGGGCTAGGAACTCGGGGGCCCCTCACCATGAAACAAACACACTCCTAGCAAGCGGTCCCATGAGCTCAGCTCACGACGGCAGCTCAAGGTTCGGGATGCAGCCTGTGGCATGCCATCTGAACAATTCTCAACTACTCCCCGAGGGCATCCACGGCCACAGGTGGATCTGAAAACTGTAAACATAGGGCCTTCTTTCAGAAAAATATCCAGAAAGATCACTGGAATACTATTAAGGAAAGGCAGCAGGGCGTGTGAGCCTGCCACATGCAGGGAATGGCAGGGGCTGTGGCGTGAGGCTAACTACCCAACCGGGGCTTGCATCACAGCCTGGATCTGAGAGATGCTTTCAGGCCACGTCCTGGCCAGGGGAAAGAAGAGGAGAGACTGGAAAACAGTCCCAGTTCTCAGCCTGCAGCAAGCTGGGCAGTTACTGGGCTACCCTTAAATGTGTGCTGCATAGAACAAAATTTCTTGACACTCCGACGTGGAATGAAGTGGGAGTGGTGATCATGGAGCAAAATGCTGAACGTCCACACCCCCCAAGAATCACACGCTTAAAACAGACAGAATTCACTGATCTAGGGCAAGTAGCACATAGTAATCCTTAAAAGTGAGAAGCTGAAAGCCATTTTCCCCACAGTACATTCAACACATTAGTCCCATAATACACATCACACTAACAGGCACTCCTAAATACATTTCAGAAACACCTCTAGAGAAAAAGCTGCTATATATATATATATATATATATACACACACACACACACACATATATATATATAAAACCTTGCAATGTTTCCAAACTTCTGACCACGGAACATCATCAAACCTTCCACGGGCTCAGCTCTCTGGAGAAGACAACAGTTCCAAAGTTCTCCAGATAAACCAAGCAGGGTTACTACAGCGAAATCACCAGGCGCCTGCGAGAACCAAACCAACCTTCAGGTGAAGTTTTTGAAGAATTCGGGTGAGCAGCCGTGGAAACCTTCCTATATCTATGGCATTTATCAGAGTCACCGCTTTTTTCATGCTAGATAAAAGAGGAAAAAAACGTTTTAATGGAGTGTTCCCATTTTTGCCACACTTGTTGGGGGGATCTGTGAGTTTCCATGTCAACCGGGAGTCCCATTTGGGTGAGTGGGAACCACAGACAGGACAGAGAAAGCCAGGGACGCTCTCAGTACCTGCTCCACAGACCCCCCAAAGCAACTCCTGCTGAAAAGCTCCACAGGGCATTTTCCTTTGAGCTAAGCAAGCTGAAGACTGGGGGAGCTCCAGCCCGTCCTGTGGGGGGAGGGAGGGATGGCAGTAGTTTAACAGGGGCCCTCCAAGCACCCACTTTACCCACCCAGGAACCGACAGGCCCCGGGGAACGGGTGTGGCAGCTGAAGCAGTGGACACCAGCAGCATTATTTAGGCTGCTGCGGGGCAAATGACGGCACTGGAGTAGGACAGCGTGTGCACAAGGTCCTGTGGGACAGGAAGCGCGCAGCGGCTGCAAAACCTTTTCAGCTGGAATCACGCCCAGTCCTACCGTCTGGGTGCCCAGGACGGCGTCTGGTGGCACAGCCCAGGGGACCCACGAGAACCGGGCCTTGAAAACGGCAACCCTGCCCCACTGGACACACACACACACAATCCCGCTGCCCAGCTTGCCCCTGCGCTACCAGGACTCACTACACTTAGTGCTTGCGCTTTAACCATCTGATGACACCAGGGAACTCTGGGGAGCAGCCTGGGGCGGCAGACAGGGAAGTGATCCCCGAACACACAGCTCTAACGCGGCGCCCCCGAGTCCGGCCGGCCATGGCGCAGGACGCAGCGGGGAGAGGGACACCGTCCGGCAGCCACGTCCCGGGCCCGCTCCCGGGGTCCCCTGAACCCGGCCGGCCCCGCGACTACCTGGGGCCCTCCCTCAGGATCAGAGCCGCGGACGCCGCCATGCTCGTGCGCCCCGCCCGCCGCGCCGGGACGGAAAGCCGGGAGGGCCACGCCGGCCTCCACCGCGGCTGCGCGCTCCTGCGGGCGGGGCGGCGCTGGGCGCAGGACGCGTGCGGTGCCGGGCTGGATCGCTAGGGGGGTGTGCGTGTATGTGCTGGGGTACAGCGTCCCGTGAGGAAGGTGTGCGGGGCAGGGCTGGAGAGCCATGGGGTGTGTGTGCGTGTATGTGCTGGGGTACAGCGTCCTGTGAGGAAGGTGTGCGGGGCAGGGCTGGAGAGCTATGGGGTGTGTGTGCGTGTATGTGCTGGGGTACAGCGTCCTGTGAGGAAGGTGTGCGGGGCAGGGCTGGATAGCCATGGGGTGTGTGTGCGTGTATGTGCTGGGGTACAGCGTCCTGTGAGGAAGGTGTGCGGGGCAGGGCTGGATCGCTAGGGGGGTGTGCGTGTATGTGCTGGGGTACAGCGTCCCGTGAGGAAGGTGTGCGGGGCATGGCTGGATAGCCATGGGGTGTGTGTGCGTGTATGTGCTGGGGTACAGCGTCCTGTGAGGAAGGTGTGCGGGGCAGGGCTGGAGAGCTATGGGGGTGTGGGTATGTGAGTCACTCTCCTCTACGGCCTGTGGTCATCTGTCACTTTTCTCTCTCTGCTTCTGACATTTAAAAAAAAAAATAAGTGTATTTTAGTGCAAAGGCATTTTTAAATCCATGCATTTTTTTCACATTTTCCACTGACTTTAATGACTCCCCATCTTACAGGCATTAAATGCTTTCAGGAAGGCTAGCTGAAACAAGTCCCCCTTCCATCTGGTTGCTGGACGGGGCTCCCAGCAGGCTGAGGCAGGACTGTCGCTGCCAGCCCTGTCTTGGCTCCGTACCATTCGCCCCTCTCCTACCTGCACCCTGGGCGCTCTGCTGGGCACCCACGGATTTGTTGCATGTCATCCAGGCCCTCCACCCGTGTCCAGTGGGAGCATACCTACTGTACTCTAGGCAGACAATTGACAGGTCAAGACCCCTGCCCTCAGCTTCGAGGTCGCTGAAGGTGATGCGTCTGTGTCCCCTCCCCCTTCTAGGGACAGCACAGTAAGGGTCCTGAACTGTCACAGAGGATGTTAAGGAGCTCATGGGAGACTCAAAAGAGATCTTCACCTCCCATGGGAAAACTCCATGGCCTGTCCAGGAGATCCAGGGGTGAGAGTGGACTTCCAGGGACAGGTGGTATACGCGGGAGAGGGGGCCAAAAGCCAAGGAGTAAGAGGGCCTAAATGGAGTCTGAAGGACAAACAGTACATGAGACGAAAAACCCTTGGCTGGCAGGTGCAGTGTGCACCTTCACCTGGTGAGAAAGTGCCAACTACTAAATGCTAGTGTGTGTATGTGTGTGTGTGTGTTTCCTCTGCACTTAGTGTTTTCAAGCTGAGAAATGTTGTGATGGGCACTGCTTTTTCTAGAGATTGTTGTCAGCATAGATGTGGTTGGACTGGGGAGGGACACGCAGCAGAACTGCACCGGAAACCAGTGCGGGAGCCCACGGGAGGCTTGCTGGCACTGGGACACGCAGCAGAACTGCACCGGAAACCAGTGCGGGAGCCCACGGGAGGCTTGCTGGCTAGAGTTCTCTTTCCACAGCAGAATCTTCAAGAGCCGGCAAGACCCTGAATTTAATTTTCCTCCTAATTCCGTTTTTACTTAAATTGTGATTTAAATTGGTTGGCATGGCTAGAGCCGTCCCAAAGCCATCCTGACTGAGAGGAGAAGCCAGATTGCAAATTAAAAGTGGATAATCCCCACGTGCATAATTGAGGCAATTACACAGTGTGCTGAACACATACAAATACATTTAGTTCCACAACACTCCACATACGCCTCAATTTATGTGTCTGGAAAAAAAAGAAGACGCAGGACTCTGCATCACTGTAGGGCTCCGATCCGGGCACACACTACCTTAGCCCAACAGCTAATTGATTGCAAAAATCATCTGATTTGCCTTTGGTCTTGATGCACTGCCTGAAGGAGAGTCACTGCCTGGCTTCAATGTCTCCCATTTCCAAAGAAGCCCACTTCCTTTTCCAGCCTCACTCGCCTTGGGAAGCACGCCTGGGGTTTAACCAGAGGAGCAGTGTGGTCAAGTGCTGAATCTTCGCCCAAAGCACGGAGCCCCACCAAGCTTCCATCCCAGACCTATAAGATGATGCGAACCAGGCACTGGGATGCACAGGTGCAAGATACACCCACAAGATTTCTAGAAACCGAGTCTGCTGAACACCGAGGTCTTCACGGCACTGCGCTTCGTTTGCGATGATGGGCTGACGACTTCTATTCCTGTGACCTTGAAGGCTGATGTCATTCTCACCTCAGAACCTCCTCACCCAAGATATTTGCATATGTTCAGGGGGTATGGACCTAGATGGGGGCACCTCAGAAGTGAAGCAGGGTACAGCTCAAAGATAAGTTTGTTTTTGTTTATAAAGTTTTTAAATTCTTGCATTTTTTTCATATGGATGTATTTTTCCATGCACTTCTGGAGAGTCATGGAAAAACACTCCATGTGTCAGGAAAAAGTCCCTGCTACAGAAGCAGGGAATGGGCCTCCTGGAGGCTGAACTCCATGATCACTAACCCTATATCCCAGCCCCCAACTCCTCCCCCCTTCCCAAGGGCCTCAGAGCCCCGGTGTGCTGTGCCTCATCTGTCACTGTTACCAAGGCATGCCGCATGCCCGAAGATTCTCCCAGGCCCCACCCTTCATTGCCAACTTCCAATTTCACTGTTCTTATTTTGTTTTGCATTCTTCCTTAATGTGAGTTACATGCCAGTGCCTCACACAGGAGTGGGGGTCACTGCAAAGTGAGGAAGGACAGGAGAGCAGGTGCAAGGTGTGTGCTGTCCGCTGCTTGTGGCTCCAGAACCTAGTTAATTTCTCAGCACCTTGGGATATTTTCAGACAGACTATTTCAAGACCTTGTGTTCCAGAACAGCCTGGGGGTGGAAGTGAGGAAAGAACTTCACAAGTCCTCTCCAGTTATTCTCTCCTGTTGATCAAACTTGTCCTACGGCTCACACCATTCCACCATTTGCAGTGGGGGTCAGGATGGGGGCGCTGTCATCTGTTTCCCCCACTAGAGACCCCAGAGCTCTCACACGTGTGGCAGAGTCAGAGCGGGAGTCCAGAGCTCCAGGAGGAGTGGGTCACCTGGCTCCTCCTTTGCCTGCCACCTCTGGACTCCAGTTCCCCAGCCAGCCACATGGCAGTAAGCTCCCAGGACAGTATTGCTGGCAAAGAAGGACAGAGTCCCCACGCCTGGGAAGCCGGGCGGGCTGGGCTGGGCTGGGCTGGGCTTAGGGCTGGGCTGGGCTGGGCTTAGGGCTGGGCTGGGCTGGGCTGGGCTGAAGGTGCACAGCTCACAGGCACTTCCAGGAGGACTCAGCTGCAGGGTGAGCTTACGTTGCCACCAAATATTTTTGAAACCTGTGCATAGTTTTTCCTGTGTCCGTCCTCCACGAGCTTGTGGGAGCATCTTCAGATTCTTCAATGACTCCTGCAGGTTTGTTCTGTGTTTTGCATGGACAGGTTCCAAGTCGTGTTCCTGGGAGATTTCCTCAGGAAAGCAAGGAGGGACCCAAATCGAGGACATTTTTCTCCCAGAAGTCTCTTGCAGGCTTCAGACACACCAAGAAGGCCCACCCAAAACCATCCCTTAATGTTCCAGTGCCAGGCACCAGCAGTTACCTGTGGAGGAGGGGCAGCAGCTCATGTACCCCCATTGCGGCAGCTGCTGTGCCACACTGTCTAGGGGATGTCATTGACCCAGTTCCCCTTCTCACCCCACACCCACACACCGCCCCCTCCACGCCACGCTCCCGCTCTGCCACCAGCCCTGCTTTTAGCTCTGCAGCCAGCACCTGCCGTGTGCGTCTGAGAGGCTCAGCTGCACAGCACTGAAGGACACCCTTCTCAGTGGCAAGCAGGGACCTGGTTCATTCCATGTTTGCTCCCCAGATTCCCAGGGGCGTTAGTGGCGTGTTTCGCTCACATCTTTTTAATCAGGAGTCAGTTCCATGGATGTCTTTGTCTGATGTGAGGCGCCTGTGGAATGAAGCGCGCTGGGGCAGCATTTACTCCTGAGCGTTTGTGTGATAGGCAGTGATGTGGAAAGGAAGCAAGAAGCTCAGGGGGAAAAATTAAAAAGGAAAAGAAAAAAGAGCATTCAGGGGGCAGGGTCCCATGGATGCAAAAACTATAGTCATTGATGTTCACTCGCCCAGAGTCTGCTGAAGGGTCCAGAGGGAAACCTTGAGCACAGTGGTGCACAAACACATCTTATCATCAGATGAACACATCCCCACCGAAGCCATTCTCACTTCAAGTTGAAAACCGTCTCAAATTATCAGCCCTCCGATTTAATTTGCACCTCTTTCCTTCGGCTCTGCCTCCCAGAGGCCTGGGCCGTTCCCAGGACTGATGTTTGCACAGTGATAGATGGAAGGTTCTTTGGTCACTGTCACCAGGTATGCTGAAAAGCATTAGCCTGTCCAAGGGAGTCACAATCCCAGATGGCCTTTAACCAAGAGCTTGTGAAAGAAATGAAGGCTGGGGAGCTCAGCTGACAGGCAGCAGGACAGAGGTCAGCAGGTATGGGGTAAGGGGTCAGGCCTTGGCAACACCCTGGGAAAGCAGCTGCCAAGGACAGAGGCAGGTGCAGGAAACCGCCCTGTCCTAAGTGAGGAGTATAACCTCCACTGCCCCAGGGGACTGTCTGCCCCGGAGGTGCCCAGGGCTTCCAAGCTGGGGCTAGTGCCACACATTTCTCTTCTGGTGTTTCTGAGTGAAGCCAAATAAGAGATTACACCTAGTTATCCCAGGGGTGGAAAGGAAGCCCGCAGACAGGAAGAGGAAAGGGAGCGTTAAGGGCAGACCCTCGGAGGCGGAAAGGCAGCGGGGTGGCTCCAGCCCTGACCAGCTGTTAACACAGCTGACACCGCCTCCCCACGTAGGAACGAGGGAAGCAAGCGTCTGTGTCCCTGGGGTCATCACAGGCTCCTGGGCTCCGGGCTTGCCACGTGTGTCACCAAGGGCCAGAGAGCCAGACCCTCGGCCCCGGCTTCTCCTTGGGCTTCTGTGCAGTCTGCTGACGGGTGCCACACCAAGCCATCAGACCTTCAGGCTGGACAGACAGACGGATCCTATGTTCACAGACCAGGGAGCCGAGAACACGATGGCCAAGTGGGCAAAGTCCTGGGGTGAGCAGATCGGCTGGGAAAATGGTCTGACAACCATGCAGCCGCCACACACTGCAAAGACAGACATGACACAGAGGACCACACCATTACACACAGACAATGCCCGGTGGACGCTCCTCAAGACAGAGCCTGGTAGAGCGGATGAATTCTGTGCAGCTGACAGCAACAGTGGGTGTAAGGAGCAAACTCAAAGACAGACTGAGGACTAAAACCTCAATGTCTCCCCACAAGCACACCAGATACCAACCAGGCACCAGTGTAGACTGGACCATAGCAGAGGTGAAGGGCAGGCCCCCTGTGCCCTGTCCCAGTGTGAGTGCTGTGGGGTGGTGCAAAGCAGGGGGGAAACAAAGACAAGCCAAGTGAGGAGTTGGGCTATTAAGTCCAACTCCTTCTTCTTGAGCCCCACTCCTGAGCAAAGAGCCCCAGGGCTCCTCCCACCCCTGACCCTCTGACACAGGAGAGAAATTCAAGCCACATCAATGTCTTCCTGCACCCTGCACAAGGAACCCCGCTAAGTGAAGTGCCCTGCCTCACTCCTACAGCCACTTTGGACCTGGGTGGGAGCCTGCTCTGCTCCCCCAGAAAGCCCCAGGAGTTGTGTGATGGGCCCTCCCCGCTGGCAGTGTGGCAGTATCACCCCGGACAGACAAGAGAAGACAATCATTAACAGGAGACAGCTTCCCAACAGTGTTGGACAAAATTCAAGCTGCAGCTTAATGAAAGAATGAACTGTTTTCCTGGGAACTGGGACAGACGCCTGACACTGGAACCAATTTGGTTAACTTCGCCACATTCCCAGGACCGAGACAAACCTCTGCCAGCAGTCAGGTGGAAAAGCCGGCACCTTAACAACCACCTTCAGCTTTGTTCCCCTGTGACTGCATTCACAGTGTTCACGGGTGAGCTCTTTTTAGAAAAGTCAAGAAATAAGTGGAAATAAGAACTAGCATTATGGCGCAATGGTTATGCACTCCAGCTGGGAGCGCCGGCTCCAGTCCTGGCCACTCTGCTTCCGATCCATCTACCTGTTAGCACACCTGGGACGGCAGCAGATCATGACCCTAGCATTTGGGTCACTCACATGGACACCGGGATGGAGTTCCTGGTTCCTGGATTCAGCCTGACCTGGCCACAACTATTGAAGCCATTTGGGAGTGAACCAGTGGACGCATGATTGTCTGTAATGCTCTAACCCTCTAACAGAAGCATTACATATATGCAACCAAATAAATGTTATGGTATTGGATAGCGTAACCTTAATATGTAGCTAAGAGAACTAATTTCAGAATGAACAAAATAGGTGGAATAAAGTCATTTTGCAGATAATCTGTGACAGGTAGAGTGATGATGAGGGAGGGTGGGGGAGCAGAGAGACAGAGAGATCTTACACCCGTTGCTTCATTCCTCAAGTGCCCACGACAGCCAGGGCTGGGCCAAGGCTTCCAGCAGAAGCCAGGAGCCCTAAGCTCCATCACGGTGTCCCACGGGGGCGGCAGGGACCCAGGCACGTGGGGCTTCCTCCATGATTCCAAAGCACATTAGCAAGAGGCTGGATCGGAAGCAGAGCTGCCAACACTCTATAGACGATCAAACATCTCAAATGGTGAGCTTAATGCACTATGCCATAACACCTGCCGAAATAAAGTTTTAAGTAAGTCATTTCTTTATTTTGCACATCAATGGATTCGTAAGTCCTGTGTCAAATGAAATACACTACTTGGGCCTGGTGTAATAGCGTAGCGGCTAAAGTCCTCACCTTGCACATGCCAGGATCCCATATGGGCGCCAGTTCTAATCCCGGCAGCTCCACTTCCCATTCAGCTCCCTGCTTGTGGCCTGGGAAAGCAGTCAAAGACGGCTCAAGACCTTGGGACCCTGCACCCACGTGGGAAACCTGGCAGAGGCTCCTGGCTTCGGATTGACTCAGCTCCAGCCATTGTGGTCGCTTGGGGAGTGAATCATCAGACAGAAGATCTTCCTCTCTGTCTCTCCTCCTCTCTGTATATCTGACTTTCCAATAAAAATAAATACATCTTCAAATGAAATACACTACTTCAAAGTCAACTGACTGTAACTTCATGAAGTTTTCCATAGTCTTTTGAAACACAATAACCTGCAGAACGGCGTTCTAAATGCAGCTCAGGGACTAGGGAAGCATTTTGCTTGTTGACTTTATTTCATCAACTACACAAAGGCAGAGGGAATGTTAGAGACGTTTATTTTGAAAACAGTACAAGCAACTTCCACAGCTCGCTTTGTGAATCATATGGAGTTTGTGACCCCTCTAAGAGGATTATTCAGGAACAAAACCTCTCTGGCTCAGAAGGCTAGTTCAGGAAGAAACAGTAGCCTTACCTACAGCCACTTCTGCAGCCTGCTTTCCTTCTTTTACACATGCCAAAAATGACCTGTATTTATATCACGTTATCCACATACAGCATATAAATTGTGATGTATGTCTCGTTATGCAATTACCAGAATTAAGCTTGGTCTGATGCTCATGGTAGTATTTTGTATTGGTAACATTGCCTGTAATTTTTAATTAATTGTTTATACCTCTTTGTCACCTAAATTTCAAATAATGGTAATGAATTTTTTCAGAAAAACAATAAATATAAAATTTTTGAATATATTGAACATGAATATTTTCAAAATATTGGAAGTAATGAAAACAAACAAGATTGGTTGTATGTCCAGCGGCTTTTTTTTTTTTTTTTTGGTGTTTAGTATTAAGATAAGTTATATATCAAAAGAAACACTTTAGAATGTAAACATCAATTTCATTTTTCACTATTCATTTATTTATGCTAAAGATAGAGAGAGCCAGACAGAGGAACGTCCTCCATCTGCTGCTCGGGGCGCAGACGCCTGTGGCAACCAGGCCAGGCCAGGCACACGCCAGGTCCTTGAGCTCAGCAGCCCCGTTCCTGTGCCAGTTTATGAACAACGTGAAGACACCAACCATTATGGTGATTCACTTGCCACATTTTCGTGTGTTAAAGGAAAGATCTGAAATAAATTATTCATATGAATGCGTTTGTGGAGAATGCAAATGGCGTACCTCTTCAGTCTACTGGTCTCTACATGGGATTTTAAAAGGCTTTCTCTCGACTGTTGGCAGAGATCAACGGACAGCATGGACTTGGTGGCTCAGCCATGGACGTGGTGCCCTCCGCAAGCCAGGAGGACCTGTGTGTCTCTGCCCGGGCTCCCAAGTGCGCCAGTGTGCCACAGCCATTCTTGGTGCCAGGGAGAGTCCAGGGCACCCCCGTTGTGAACAGCTCTGCTGAAGTTTCTTCCCTCTCCAGGAGACCTTAAGCAGAGCTGTGTCGGTGGCCAGGGGCCTTGGAGACAGTACTGACGAGGAGAGGGAACCGCAGTCTCATGGAATGACCAACTGTCCACCTGAAGTGCCAATGGCAGGCAGACAGAAAGCAAAAGAGACTTCACCCCACACCTCAGTTCACACGCTGTGCTGCCCCCATCCCCTTGTCACCCTCTTCCCTGGATCTCCCGGGGTTTATTAGACCAAGCAAACATCTGTGCAAGGAATCACGTGTGACCATGCTGCAGGCGTGTGTCCATCCTTACTGTGCCCCGAGAACACAGCTGCTAGTGCCACGCTGGTAGCACAGAACACACAGCTACCCCAAACCCATTTATAGCTAGATACACGGTGCTTGTAGACAAGGGAATTTGTGCATTCTACTCTGAAAGAGAAACACTGGGTGTTGTTAAAGACGTGATTTTTAAAAAATTCTTTGTGTTAGTTCATTTTTAAGTGAATGGTTTTTACTGGGACCCTGAAAAACGAGTGGAGACACCGCATTTGCCTTGTAGCTGTGTTTGCAGAACTCAAGACAGCACTTCCCTGCCAGCCCAGTGAAATCCAAGCGTTCTATTCCCACTTGTCCACAGAATATTCTTTGGGATTCCTTGTGGCCTTTTCTGTTTGCATTAACAGCACCTGTTTATCAAAGTCAAACACGGGGAAACGTGGAGCAGTGACCCTCGCCTTCACCTTAGGTTAAACAGCTCTCAGCTTTGGCCACACCGGGGGCACTAACACCACTTTCCCAGGAAAGGGTCAAGCCTTCTGGGTGAAATGGCTAGTTCCCTTTTAAAACAAACAAAAAAGATTGAGTTTTATTAATTTGAAAGCACATAGTTGCAGAGAGAGGAAGACACAGAGATCTTCCACCTGCTGGTTCACTCCCCAGATGTTGGCAGTGACTAGGAAATTCCGGGTCTCCCACATGGGGGCAGCGGCCCAACAACTTGGGCCATCTTCTGCTCTTTTTACCAGACCATTAACAAGGAGCTGGATTGGACGTGGAGCCACCAGTGTTCAAACAGGTACCCATGTGGGAGGTTGGCATTGCAGCTGGAAGCTTTACCTGTTACGCCACAAAGCCTGCCCCAGAAATGGTTGATTTTAGGACCAGGCGAGTAAACACAGAATAAGCCTGAAAACCTCTTGTAGTGGGGTAAATAAATATCAGTAAAATAACATATATTCTGGCCCTGCTGCCCCACATGGAAGACCCCACAGCACCTTTCCCACCAAAAAAAGAATGTATCTACCCAAACACTAAAGAACCAACTGAAATAAGCTATCGAGGGTAGTATTTTACTCCAAAGAGGATAAAAATAGTTTCTTGTGGCCAACTTCAAATAATCTTTAAAAATGAGAAAAAACTCCAAATCTGGACAATCCTGCTTGGGTTTTTCTGTCCTCCGTAAAAGCTGAAGTACATATAAATGGCCGCCAGAGGGAGCCAAAGCCATTCACGTGAGATTTCCATCTTTTGCAAAGCAGATTAAAAACTACACGCAGGTGACTCTTCGAGATCATACAGAAAAGTTACAGAGTCGACATTGTCTATTGCAGCGCTGCTGCAAAGTCCCATCCAGGTGCAGTGAAAGCTAGCTGACATGCTGCCTTTGAAGTGGCCCAAAGTAAGGGCCTCCCAGCCTGCCCTACCTGTCTGTTCCTCTCCCCCCTTCATCCTCCCATGCTGACACAGGCAAAAAAAAAAAAAAAAAGAAAAGAAAAAAAAAGAAAAGAAAGAAAGAAGAAAAGAAAAGAAAAGAAAAGAAAAGAAAAGAAAAGAAAAGAAAAGAAAAGAAAAGAGAAAAGACTGAAACATGTGTCCCAGCCACCTTCCTCCATATCTGACCCTCCCCACCCTAACCAGAAGTCCATATGGGTATGCAGCCCTCTCAATTATATAAACAATATTAAAAACCAAATTTTAAAAATAAAGACATGCAATTAACTCCGCAATGTTGTAAATTGTCGTTGATGTTATGTTGGGGCTTCTAATTGGTCGGGATGATATTCTGCCAGCTCTGCCTTCAGACCAGAGATGGTCTACCCAAGAAACTGTTGAATTTATCTGGACAACAAAATGCTGGACGCTATGCTTGGTATATGCCTACAATGAAAGAATTTTGACTGGATTTGAACTGTAATATTGCAACAAGGTGGAGGAATCCACCATGGGGGCAGGGCACGGGGAGGGGTTGGGGGAATCCCAGAGCCTGTGAAACTGTGTCACAAAATGAAACGTGATCAAAAATAAATAAATTTTTTAAAAATTAAGACATGATAGGGCCAGCACCCGCAGTGTCAGCATCCCATACGGTGCCAGTTCAAGTCCCAGTTCGGTTCACTTGTTTTAAAGTCAATGGTGCCCATAGAGGGGGACACGGAGAGGACCGCCATTGGCTGGCTTACTCCCCAGGTGGCTGCAAAGGCCAGCAGTGGCCCGAGCTGAAGCCAGCATCTTCATCTGGACCCAGGAACTTCATCTGGATCTCCCATGTGGGTGGCAGGGGTTCGAGCAGGTGGGCCATTTTCTGCTGCTTTTCCAGGCCATGAGCAGGGAATTGGAAGGCAAGAAGAGCAGGCAGGACACGACCCAGCAGCCACATGGCATGCTGGCATTGCAACTGGCAGCTTTACCCATTACAATGCATGCCTCTTGAATGTATTTACAAAACTGTTAAAATGGAACTGTAAGAAAGCAAATAATTCTACTAGAAAGTGAGCCAATGACATAAAGAGACATATCACCGAGCGTGACCTATAGATGGTAAGTACACACGTGAAAAGATGTTCTGTGTCATCACTTAGAAATGCAAATCCAGAGCACAGGTGCTATCCAGACACACCTTCCAGAACCTTCTGACACGTTACAGAATGACTCTGGCATGTGCCTGTCTAGACCAACACCATTCACTGCACAGGAAAGCAGGAGAGGGGGTGAGAGGCTTTTCTGTCCTGGCTTCTTGGGGATCTAAGATATTTGGCTTTCAGGGGTAGGAACGAGAGGGGAGCAGCAGGACAGTTGCCTCGGATGCTGCCATGACGTCCTTCTTTCTGGGCAGGTTGGATCTGGACAGCGGCGTCCTGCAGACTGAAGAGCTGGCACGCCCACGGTGGAACTGGCACAGGATGCCTTATGTTTAAATGGCCTTGCAATGTCTGTACATATTCACAAAGACACACCATCAGCACTGATAAACAGCCAAGCAGGGGAAGGAATGCTGTGACACTGAAAGGCCATTCCTGGGCCAGGGGAGTGGCACTCCTTCATCTGAAATCAGTACAAATGTTGAGGAGCTTTGTTCACTTCGTGATGCAAGCTAGACACTGCGAACTGGCTTTCTGACAATTCGCATGGGTGCACTTCACAATAACCATTTGGGGTAACGCACTAAACTGACATTAGATCACCTAGTGCATTAGCAGGCTTCCAACACGAGACCTCCATGAGTGGTTAGGTGTGATTTTACTTTTTTGCTTTACTGGGAAAGTCACCAACATTATTCTCCACATGTTTGAAACCAGACCATTTTAAACCAGATTCCTCTATTCAATCCTGAAGACCAAATCATAACTTGGAAGGGAAGGAGAATTCCCTACTGATATCCTAGGGTGCTTTCAAATGTGAGAGCAGGACAGCCGACGGCGTGACCCAGCGTTCCTCAGACGCCACTGCGCACAGGACAGAGCCACAGCGCATCTTACAAGCAAGGAAGCTTTGCACTCGCCCTGGGCTTTCCAGCTCCGTAAACTCAGGAACATGGTCCCTCCGAGTACTTGCATGAGTTCCAGGGTCTAAGATCTGGCAATCAGGACAGATGTAACCTCATGGGAAGAACCCTGCCTTGTTATTTAGAGTTGTCAAGTCATTTTCTCTCTCTGAGGTTCTGTCGTAAAAGTAACAAACAAAACTACAAAGATACCAGGAGCCCGATTTTAGTCCCTTGCTCCATCCCTGTACCCCCACTAGTGTCTGCTGAGAGACGAGCTATTGCGATGAGCCCACAGGTTCCTCTGGGCTTGAGAATGGGCATCTGCAATGAAGAAGCTATTCACGCTGCGTTTAGTCCCCGCTTAACGACTGCTCTCCTAGCAGGACAGCGCAGCTGACCCCACTCCTTTCTCATCTCAGGGCTGGACACTCCTGGTCAGCACTCAACACAAAGCCTGGCTCAGAGCAGGTGCTGCGTTGCACTGAGTGAAGTCTGGAAGCGTCAGTAAATCCCATGGACAGTCACACAGAGGAACACACAAGTTCTCTCCCCAACAGAGAGGTGTCCCGGGATGCCCGGAGGGGCTTCCGCTGAGTTTATCCTCACACCTGCTGTCAGGCAGCGTGTGCCGACGTCGGTTGGAGTCTCCTGGCTGATGTAGAGTGTGCAGAACCCAGAGCCTTGACTCTGATGATGGAGGCAAAATGGACTCCAGAAACTCCTATTTGTAATATTTCAAATTTATTCAGCAAAATGTTATTTCTTTTATAACTATATTAAATGACTGTGTTAAGTCATCTCGTGCTCCGTATGGATCTAGCACAACTTGGGTGCTTGTTGAAGCACAGTCCGCACATCGGGGCGTCAGCATCAGCCAGGAGCCGGCTACAAAGCCAGCTCCGAGCCCTAGCCTAGCCCTGCTGAGGCAGAGACCCTGGGGTGCGGCCTCAAGATCGGGGCTTTGACAAGCAGTCTAGGGAGAACCACAAATGATTTTGTAAAAAATGAATTCATAGAAGGTTGACTTCAACTTCCTATAAACTTCCAATAGTGTGTCAGAACTGAAAGGCCACAGCAGGACTTAATCAAGAGCATGCGAATATAGCGAATCCGCAAATGCAGGACAAGTCATTCTTACATAATAATTCAAGTTTCCTATTTTTGAAGAAAATTTGGAAACACTGATCCAGGCATGAAAATAGTCCTGTCTGCTCAATTTGACAAGTAAAACACAAAAGCAAATTTAATTTTAATGTTATTAGTACATGAGAAAAAATGGTCCCATGGATATACAGTGCAAAGTCACAAGTGTATATATATATATAATTTTTAAATTCAAAAGCAATTCTGACAGAACCGGCTGGTGATAGACCAGATTCTAAGGACAAGAAGGTACCATAAACTATCAGTCTACATTCTACGTAAGAGCTCACAGCTGCAAACTTCCAAAAACATTAAGCCAAGGAATTTGAGGAGACACAGAGAAGGTTCTAGAACTACCGCCCATGCTATACTATCCTGCGGCCTGAGAGCCATGAGTCAGGGATATTTCTCTGATAATTTCCTGCAGCCATACACTGCATCCAGGAGCAAGAGGTGGGCTTCCGCGTGCAGCAGCTAGCCAGCAGGGGACCCTAGTCGGGAATACTAAATGGCAGAGCACTGATGACCTCACCGGTCTCTGTGACGATGGCGTCGTACACCCACCGGCGGTTGCAGCGGCACTCGGGGCCGCACTTGTTGGAGTTGCACTTGGGGCAGGGGTAGAAGCAGCCCAGGCAGTTCTTCTCCAGGCAGTCGCACAGGTCGGCGTCGTTGTATACGAGCTTGCCACTTCTGTTGTACTTCTTCACCGCCCTGCGGGGGAACGAACCAGGGAGACAAGACAGGGCTGTAGTCAGCACTGGGGCAAACGCCTGCACAGCAGCCTTCACACACTCGGGCATCACCCAGAAATATGCCAGAATGGTCTACGGCTGGCTTGCCATGGAATGTTAGCCTATGGCGGCCGGACTTTGCATTTTTCCAGCTTTGGTGGGGTATGACCATCCAGTGAAGGATGCTATAAACAATAAACTGACTAAAGCTTCCTCCTGCAGATGTTTCAAACTTTTCTTTAAGATATGACCATTCTGGGACAGCTCTGCAGGATGAGCCTCTGCTTGCAATGCCTGCATCCCACATGGCAGCTGATTTGAGGCCCAGCTGTTCCATTTTCAGTGCAGCTCCCTGCTAATATTCCTGGGAAAGCACTGGAGGACGCTCTAAGTGTTTGGGTCCCTGTACTCCTCTGGGATGTTGGAAGACACTTGGGGATCCTGGCTTGAGTCCGGCCCAGCTTTGACTTCTGCAGCCATTTGGGAAGCAAATCAGTGAATAGAAAATTCTCTTGCTCTCTGTCTCTCTTCTCTCTGTAGCCCTGTCTTTCAAATAATTTTTAAGTCTTTTTTTTTTAAATGACTATTCCTGGGCCCGATGTGATGGCTCAGTGACTAAATTCTCGCCTTGCATATGCTAGGATCTTATATGTGCACTGGTTTGTATCCTGGCTGCACCACTTCCCATCCAGCTCCCTGCTTGTGGCCTGCGAAAGCAGTGGAGGTTGGCCCAAGGTTTTGGGACCCTGCACCTGTGGGGAGACCCAGAAAAAGGTCCTGGCTCCTGGCTTCGACTCAGCTCAGCTCAGCTCCAGCCACTGAGGCCACTTAGAGAGTGAACCAGCAGATAGAAGATCCTTCTGTATCCCCTTCTCTCTGTATATCTGCCTTTCCAATAAAAATAAATGAACATTTAAACATTTTATCTATTTTTTTCAAAGAGGCATATTGATACAATGAGAAAGACACACAGAAAGGGGTCTTCCACTCACTGGTTCATTCCCCAAATGACGAGAATGGCAGCAGCCAGATATTTCCACTTCCCTCCACAGTCTAGTGTGAGAAGGCACCACCAATGACTTCCCGTGCGCATTCCTGATGGGTGCTTGTCCCAGCAACAACAGCAATGCCAGGAAACCTCCTGAACATGTCTGCACACATGTGTAAGACTTTTAGCAGGACAGAAATCCAGGAGTGAAGACACAGGGGTCATACAGCACAGGGGTGATACAACACAGGGGTCATATGACACAGGGTCATACGGCACAGGACTGATATGGCACAGGGCTGATACAGCACAGGGGTCATACGGCACAGGGGTCATACGACACAGGGGTCATATGACACAGGGTCATACAGCACAGGGGTCATACGACACAGGGGTCATATGGCACAGGGCTGATACAGCACAGGGGTCATACGGCATAGGGGTCATACGACACAGGGTCATACGGCACAGGGGTCATACGACACAGGGGTCATACGGCAGAGGGGTCATACGACACAGGGTCATACGGCACAGGGGTCATACGACACAGGGGTCATACGGCACAGGGGTCATACAACACGGGGGTCATATGACACAGGGGTCATACGGCACAGGGCTGATACGGCACAGGGGTCATACAGCACAGGGTCATACAGCACAGGGTCATAAGCACAGGGGTCATACAACATGGGGGTCATACAACACAGGGGTCATATGACACAGGGTCATACGGCACAGGGGTCATACGACACAGGGGTCATACAGCATAGGGGTCATAAGCACAGGGGTCATACAACATGGGGGTCATATGACACAGGGTCATACGGCACAGGGCTGATACAGCACAGGGGTCATACTAAGATGTATATTATTTTTCATTGACTTGCAAGATTCCTTATAAATTTTGGTTAGTGATTTTTAAATATATATTATATATAATTATATAATATTTATATAATTATAATATAATTATATTATATTATGTATAATTATATCATATTTATATTATATATATATATATTCCCTCACTTATCCTTCATTGTTTAATGGGCAGAGATTTTAATTTTCATGTGGTAAAATTTATCAAGCTTTCTTTTGCTTAATCTCTGCCCTGATATATTAACAACCACTGCACTGTGGTTAGTCCTGGGCCCATATGATACCACAAATCCCTTCCATGGCTGGAGCTATTTCTCTTCCTAATGAGGAGAGACACACATTTCCCACTAAAACTGTTACTCAGGTCCAGAGCTGTCACACCTCTCTATGAAAAACAAAGCAGAAGAAAGCCACCTCTTCACTTGGTGCAATGGAGTGTTTCCTTTCTTTGCTGATTCCCAGATAATGCACTATTATTACATGTTAGGAAGAGATATTTATAAGTCATAACAGAGCAATTTTTAATTACCTGGCTTGATTAAAGGAAATGCATGTCATGACTCCACAAATCAAACACGATAGGCCATGGACTCACTTGTACTTTGGAGAAAAATACTCGTTCATCTTCGACATCCTGGCCCTCTTGTTCTGCTGCCGTGTCTCGGGGTTGAAGTCGGCTACCTGGGGCCCGGGGTTCTGGAATGCCAGGCATCTCAGCTGCCGCTCTATCTGTTGCTGTGAAATGAACAGATGTACTAGTAAGAAGAGCCTTGGGTATTTACACTGTCTCAAAGCAAACTTTCTGTAATTTCCACTAGGATGCAAGCAAGTGTGTGTTTTAGACAGAAGCAGCCGATCTGATTCAGTTTCAGCAGACGATGCAAACTTTCTCCAGTGAGGCTATTTCTTCTGAATAAAAAATTACAAAACTCATATAAAGCAAATGCCAAAAAAAAAATCCAATAAAGGGAGAACAAGATAACCATTTTCAGATCTATGGAGCATTCGTGAGCTTCCCCAATGTGACGGGCCGAGTGTCAGGATTTCCTGTTCTTTGTGAAGTCCAAGCTAGCAGCCTCACAGTGCAGGGGAAGCTGAAGCGCACGCAGCCCTGCCCTCCGTGCAGGGCCCAGGGTGGTGTGGCCCGGAGCGTGGCTACCAGCGGGACTGCCACACAGAGACAGTGACCACATACAGCAGCAGTGCTCCATCGGAGTCCGACCTCAAAGTCCTACCACAATGACCTTCTGCAGTGTTGGGGAACGTTTCAAAGTCTGCCTAAGGAGTCTTATCCAGGCAACAGAATGCTTCAGTCAAGTCCTGATGAGTCACTAAAAAACCGTACATGCCTACTCATGTATCTGCAAGATGCAGTGAAAGCAAGCCAGCAGCTCGTCCATCTGCAACAGCCCAGGGCTGGGCCGTGCTGAAACTGCCAGGAGTCGGACACTTCCTCCAGGCTTTCCACCGGGGCGTCAGGGACCTGGATTCTGGAGTGACCATGTGCTACCTCCAGGTGCGTCAGCAGGGAGCTGGAGGAGAAGCAGCCAGGACTCCATCAGCAGCTCTGCTGTGAGATCAGGCAAAACAAGAGGCGGGCTAACCTGGTGCACCACAGCGCTGGTCTCTTGACAACTCAATGTGAACAAGTAACACCTATGTCATGAGGGAAGCGGGTATTCCCTTCAAGAATTTCAGAAGAAAATCACCTGGAGAACCTGGAAACACACGGACAGGTTGGCCTGTCTATGAACTTGTACAATCAGAAACAGAGGGGCACACCCCCTGGGGCTTCAGCAGATGTACACAGACGTCCCTGTCGTTGACTGGGCTTAATAGTAGGTATTATACGATAATCACTTTAAAACATGACCCCAGTGTGTACATGGGTTTGCTTTATATGCTGAACCTTGCCAGTGCAGGTCCACTCTCTGGCAGTGCAGGCCCACCCTCTGGCACAGTGGTGCCATCTGTCACCCCCATGTTCTTTACAGCTCAGCCAGAGACTAAGAATGGAGATGGCAGGGGTGTGCCCACCATGTGCAAGTGCTGGCCTGGCCACCGGCTGCTGCTGTGCCTTGAGCAATTCCTGCTCCTCAAAGCCTCTTTCTGTCCTCCTGTAAAACAGGGCTCCCAATGCAGCTTGTGACAAGGCTCAGAGCAGTTGAAGTTTCAGAATCATGACATGACATAATAAAAACAAAAGGAGAGCTTGTTCATAGAAAACGCTGGAAGGTATTCTCCAGTAGTATTCTAGTCAGGGGGCAGGATTCTGTTCTACACAAAACACTGGGCTCACTGGGCTCAGGCTCACAGGGTTGTGAGACGCAAGCAGGAGACAGGTGAGGCAAGGCCCGACAGGGGTAAGCAGGGTGACAAGACACGCAGTGCCCCAGCTCGGGGAGAAGAGACCATCTCCTTGAGTCCTGACTGGCCCAGCTTCCCACAGGGCTCCACCTGCTGGGAACTCCCCTGACCTCACGGCGCCATACCAGTTGCTTCAGCTCAGTTTGGCAGGTTTTCTCAGGAGAACTTGTATCCATGGGTCTCTGTTGAGTGGAACTGCGTTTTGCTGCTTGTTCACTCATTTCTGATTACTAAACAATTGGGGAAAGAAATTGCATTAATTATTGACATCCCCAGCATCTTCACCTTAGGACTCTTCCCTGTTGTCTCCCATAATTCTGTTTCCAGGCCAGCCTTACCGAGAAAGCCATCTACTCCCACCACCCTTATGTCTACATGTGACCCCTGGACCATGGCTCCCATGTTCTTCCTCACCAGGTAGCCCGTCACAGGAGGAGGACTCTACCTTCCACTGCCCTTAATATCACATGGTTCCATGCAGGCAGTACTGGGGACCACCCCAGCTGCCTAGGAAGCCCATGAACTCTCAGGCCTCCGCCTTCCCCCTGGACACTCACTTCTTTGGGGAAACAGGAAGACATGAATTCACACATCCTCGGGGACTTGGTGAAAATCCCACGCACTCCCACAGGCTTAGCCAGCTCTTGTTCAGGCTACCTTTCAAAGTCCTGACCTCCTCACTCAAACTTTCTGACAAATATCTGTGCAATTTGTGCTAAGTGAAAGCCATCAGTTTTCCATAACATGCAGTTGCTAAAATGTCTATATTTCATTTCAGAAATACTTTGGTCTGTGCACAAAGAACTCTGCGGCACAAGGCGTGTGAGCAAAGTGAAGCCAACGCAAGAGGCTCGTCACGAGTCCCATTCAAGTGGCCTCAGAGGGCCTTTAGAGGCACACGCATGCACACACACACACACACGTGCAATGCACACACAGTCTCAGTCTTCCTCTTTCTCTAAGGCTATCAGATTAGATCAGAATCCCATCCCTGGGACCTAGATCAGTCTCATTTGTCACCTAAAGGCCTTACCTCCAGATTTAGTCACATCGGGTTTCAGGCTTCCAAATACAAATTTGGGGGTGTGGAGGGAGGCACATTTTAGGTGATGGGAATCACCCGTGCATAAATTCCCCTGTGAAATGCCTTTAGTAAACAGCCTGTACAGCTAGATATTCCCCCTTCCAGCTCCTTCCAGGCTTTTTCATCGGTCCATCAACTACAGGTAGCTGCCTTACGCATGGCAGGTGACAACTGAGTTACCCATGGTGGATGAGCCGTGTTCACCGCTGAGCCTCACCACTGTGTGGAGGCAGCGGATGCAGCAGCAGGCCCAGGTGTCCACTTCACACCCACCCAGGGAACAGGTCACTGGCCAAGCTCCAGACAGAACTCGCACTTGGCCCATGGCACTTACCTTAACAGTGCCTGGCATGTGCAGTTGAAACGATGAGCCAATCATGACAGAGTATCTTTCTGCCCTAACCTGAAGTCACTAGAAAATCACCAAACAAAAAAAGCTGACATTCTTATGCAAAGGTTAGTCTCTACTGTTACTCATTTCCAAATAAAGCCATTTTTCAGAGACACTATCTGTAAGACATTTCTGGAGAAACATTCACAGACCCATGCAAACCAGAGACTCAAGTTATTTTAATCCCACTCTGTCCCTAGCCTTAGTTCCTGCACTTGCTGGGAATGACAAGTCACTGAGTTAGTCGACAGGTGAGTCACATCCCACCTGGGGGATCTAGTGACAAGCCAGCCACTGCGCAGGTGGTCAATTAAATCAGCCCCTCATGCTCCCTCCCAGCTTAGGCTGCTGTTTTCAAACCAGAGGACTGCTTGTTCTAAAAAAAAAAATCACCATTGCCATGTGTCCAAGAGACAGCAGGCAGCTCTGACCTAAGCCTTGAGGGTGATGTGAGTAAACAACAATGGAACAGCGTGATTTCCACAGGTGCTTTTATTGCTGCACTTGCCTACACAACACACACACACAAACACACTTCTGAGGCTCCATATAAAGCAGTATGAAAACACACACAACATATTTAAAATAACTTGAAAATGTACTGGGCAGAGAAGGTGATTGTCTCTGAGACACAACACAGACAGACAGCTGTCATTACAAGTGTCATTAACGCCACCATTCGGGGTAGTTTTTAAACCAGTCACCCGACAGAGTCCATCAGGTCTGCCACCAACCTGCATCTATCAACACCTCTCCAACTGCAGCTCTTTTATAACAAGTCTCTTGAGTTGCACATCTTAACCCTCCTTGAAAGGCGATGAAAACCAGAAACCTGCCTTCACCTTTTCCCACCAATGGACGGAAGCAAACTGAGGCCAGAAGCTGGGGCCACTCTCCCTGCAGACACACTCAGCATCATCCTGATCAACGGCCTTCCAAAAGCACTCATTCCAAGTATGTAAGTGTGGAGATTTCTCCCCCCAGATCCCACAGCCCTTTCGGGCTTGTTCCTCAGTTTCCCTTGTTCCTTCAGTCCACAGGGCCAAGAGGAAATGTCATGGGTCTTCCACTCCTAACCACAACCCTGGAAGGAAGCAAAGTCACCGAGTCACCTCCGGGCGGCTCCTGCTCCTCCTCTTCTGAAGCAGAGGGCAGCAGGGTGATAGAGCAGCTTGGCCCAGGCTCTCCCCCAGCCAGGGCCTGTCCCTCTGCACTTGGGAAGGACAGGCCACAGCTGAAGCAGCAGGGGGTTAAAGAGAGGACAGAAGGCCTACCTGCAAGCTGCACAGAGAGGGAGAGGACCCCGGGAAGAGAGAGAAACCGCACTTCCTCCTTCCCTTTGTTTTGCCGAGAAACCACGAGTCCCTCATGGGAAAACCGTAAGGCCCCAAGGGTGTTGGTACAATTTAAGGCTTTTATAATAATGACTGGGAGAAGGAAAGACGAGGGAGAGTCAGCACGGGCAGAGGCTGGCTCTTCCAGCCAGCGTGGACACCAGCACCACACCAAAGCTGAGGAAGTAAGTCACCTCTCCGTTAGTTCACCCACCACAGCGATTCATCTAGAGTTAGTGTCTGACTCCATTGCTCAGACTCCTAGCTTGATGTCAAGTGCCTAACTCATTAATACCAAACTGTTCCATGACTATTTTTATACTTTGGCATAAACAATGCTAAATATACTTACAGGTTTTAGCTGAAATATATATATATATATATATATACACACACATACACACATATATATGTATATATATACATATATATACACACACATTTTATATATGTATATTTTATATAAATGTATATATATTTAAGGAAATATATATATTTAAAGGAAAAAAAAGCTATGTTTCCCCAAAAGAAAATGAAGCTGTTTTTAAGCTATGTCTAAGAAACAGGTCAAGCGGTGATGTAAACCCTCTGTGCACTGTCCTCTGCCACCTGGGCTCACATGTCCTGTTCACTAAGGTAGTGCTGGGTTTTTGTGATTACCTGATAATCAAACCTGATAATCAAACCTGTTTCATCTTGCCTGCAGTGGACCCACAAAACTCAGGGCAGGTCCAACGCTGACCAGACTGTTCCATAGTTAGTCACATAGTATGACAATGTCTACTCTTCCCAGTGTTAAGCTTTGAAGTCACATAATTGACAATAAATAGCACTCTTTGTTGTTGTGTTCATGTACAGTGCTACCTTAACCCCAGGAAGAACCAAACATACTAACGATCAAGTACAAAGGCAAGAATGAGCTGAACAGCAGGCTCAGAAAATCTCCTGAAGAATATGAATTATAACCAACATAAAACTCTCCTGGCCAGTTCTTTTGCTTATTAATGCTCACATGCCCAGATGTGTCCAGCAGGCATGCCACCATTTGGGACACGATAGCTTGTGCGTATTTCTGCATATTCTACTGAGCACCTTCCCCAGGGATAAAAGTGGTGTGGCTAGCAAGAGGGGGAAGCAGAACTATGCACTTCCTGGACCTCTGGTGGCTTCATTTGGGAAAATTACTAACATGATTTGATACAGTTTGCAACCTGGATAGAGAGGGGTATAAATGAGTGTGACTGGGCTTGGCAGCGTGGCCTAGTGGCTAAGGTCCTTGCCTTGATCCCATATGGCCGCTGGTTCTAATCCCGGCAGCTCCACTTCCTCTCTATCTCTCCTCCTCTCAGTATATCTGACTTTGTAATAAAAAAAATAAAATAAATCTTAAAAAAAAAAAAAAAAAGAGACTATTAAAAAAAAAATGAGTGTGACATACAGGCTAATTGGTTTAAAGTCACTATTCCTATTAGTGTTATTATTATGCTAATACTGTGTTCTGAATTTGGTTTTACACATATTATTTCATAGCCACCTCCCTTCTCAGGACACATTCTCTGCTTGCTGCCCCTCAGCCTGTTCCTATTGTTTTCCATCATGCCTCAAATGAACATTCTAGCTATTTACCACAAGAGTAAAAGCTTAAAAGTTGTCTGCCTTGACCAAGAATTCCCCTTTGGGGAATTTAGTAAAAGACAGAGATATTTACAAAATGTTAGCTGCAAGAGTCAACCTTGGGCCCAGCAAGATAGCCTAGCAGCTAAAGTCCTCACCTTGAATGCACCAGGATTCCATAGGGCACCAGTTTTAATCCTGGCAGCCCCACTTCCCATCCAGCTCCCTCCTTGTGGCCTGGGAAAACAGTCCAGGACAGCCCAAAGCCTTGGGACCCTGCACCTGTGTGGGAGACCTGGAAGAGGCTCTGGATTGGCTTTGGATTGGCTCAGCTCCGGCCATTGCGGTCACTTGGGGAGTGAATCAGTGGACAGAAGATCTTCTCTCTTTCCTCTTCTCTATATCTGACTTTGCAATAAAAATAAATAACAATCTAAAAAAAAGTCTATCTTGTATTAACTGCCAGATCGTACATCTACAAGGCTAAAAATGTGAGTAACACAACTTTATTTAACACAATATTGTGACAGGCTGCAGCCATTAAAATGATTTGTGGAAATGTGTTTATTGCATCAAAGTTACACATTTCATTTTCAGAAAACAGGAGAAGAAGGAAGGGTTTTAAAAACTTTCTTTGTGAGATAGTTTTTGGAAATTAGATTGTTCTAGGAACTTCAGTGTTTCCTCTTTGGCCTGTTGACAATATCATGTGTAACATATTCCTGCAGCAAGACACAGTCTGTGTTCTCTCAAAAGAATGCTCATCTTTTCAAAGAACCAGCTTTTTCCCATCTCATCTCCTCCTAAGAACTTGGTATATTTGGATGTCCTACTGCCCTAAAATGTTTGCTAATCTCAGGAGTTTCCACTTCCTTTCCCGCTACTGGAAGCACTTACAGATATAATCCTCATTACTCGGTTCACTCAGCTTACTTTTTATAGCCTCTCCTTTTTCCCATCTTATTTTGATTTGATTTCTTCTTTTAGTGTTTGCATTCTGCGGCGAATCTGGTTCGATTTCCTTCTGCTGTATTTGTTTTTCCTGGTAGGTCTGCAGAGGATGAGGGGAGCGGGGTCTGGGCTCAGGCGTAGATGAGCCTGGGAGCCAGATGTGTTGAGCAGACCCAGAGCAGGCTCACACTCACCCCTGGTGCTAAACCGAGTCTGAAATGGCTCTACCCTCTTGCTTACAAGCCCAGTGACTGCAGAGCTCACCTTCCCTGGTCTTCTGCCCAAGAGCAGGGCCTTGTGTACAAGGAGGTGCTCCCCCTCCATCACCTCTGCTACCCTAGTCTGTCTCTTGCATCCTGGGGACTTGCAGGAGCCTGCCTGGGATTTACAGTTCTAAGCAAATGCAATTTGGGGAGGTTCTGGGTACGCTTAAAAGATCCACAGACATAGAGGCTTGCTCTCACTTTACTTTCACAACCAAACCCAAATATTAGTTTTTTCAGCACTAAATTATTCGGAAGTTGTGTTTCCCCGGTTGTACTTTATTTCCTAGGTGCTTGGCATTTTCGTCTGTGTCACATTTCCCCCTCTTCATCAGGCCTACTTTTAACCCTCACTTGGTTTCTCTGCCTTCAGCCCCAGCAGTCCTCAGAGGTCAATGCCACCTTGTTAACACATTACATTAGGTCACCTGCCCCCTCCAAAGCCTTTCTGGTGGTCCTCAGCCTGACAGCTCTGACCCCACTGGCATGATGTATACCTGCCTTCCCAGCCTTGCCTTCACTGTCACTCTCTCTCAACCTGACACCAAGTAGCAGAAGACAGGAATGCCCCCACTCCAGCACCCAGCGGCCCTTGCCACACAATGTAAAAATCGCCCCTGGGAAAACTGCTGCACAGTCAGGACATTCCCCCTGCGGAAGCCAAGAAAATAAAACATGGAGACAGTAAGGCTACATCTCCTGAAACACTTCTGGGGTATGTCCATAACCCGGTATTTGCCATAACCTTGGGTTCTTGGAAAGGGGAATGAGAAACTTATCACAAGATGGTATCTCATTCCAGGATGAGATCTTGTTTTACTTCCACAGCTCATTCAGTGAGCTGACTGCCCCAAATTGGTTTCTGTGCATGGAATTGGAAGGATCTGTTTGCCTGGTTCTGTTTGCTATTAGGTAGGATGCAGTTCTTCCTGATTGGATGGTTTAAAGTCCACAATGCTTAAACTGATTGGGTATCTGTGCTCCACACCACCAGCTGATTAGTTAATTTGTGTTGTGCACTGATGTAAGCTTAGTGCATGATTAGTATCATGCACCACTCCTCTTATATGATTATATGATTGATGCTTAAAAGCCCCTGAACACAGCTGGTCAGGGCTACTCCCCTCTTCAGCCTGCAGTGGTACGGGACAGTCCACCGGTGGGCACTGGCCAGTGAGTAGACTCCTGAGATTCTAAGGGTCTGCCTTTGACTCATTTCTGCGATAGACTTGGACAACTTTGAATACCCCCATCCCAAAGCACCCCACTTCTAGGTCTCCCAAGTGTATTTCCAGTTACAGGAGTCCCCATTTATCTGCAGCTTCTCTCTCCATGGTTTCATTCACGTGGCCAACTACAGTCTGAAAACATGAAGTGGAAATTATCAAAAATAACTTGTAAATTTTTAGATGGTGTGCTGTTCTGAGTGGAGTAACAAAATCTCCAGCCATCCTTCTGCATTCTGCCTGGGATGTGAATTAGCCCTGCAGCCAGCATACCCATGCCGTATATAAGCCCACCTGCTGCTCTGAGCAGATGTTTTCATTGTCAGATCCACTATGGTGTCACTGGACTGCGTGTGTTCAAGAAACATAGAGTTTGGTGCTATTAAGGTTTTAGGCATCCATGGGGTAACAAGAGCCTTAGCATGTATCCCTATGGAGACGGATGGGGGCACTGTATTGACTCATACATTTATCTCCCTCTACCCCCAGACCTTTATTGCTCCAAGGCAGGATCTATAAAATCTTCATAGTTCCTGCCACAGACCTAGCTCCTTGTGCTCATGTATCCTCTCTAGTAGGAAGGATAAACAGCATTTTTTTCCCACCAGGCATAATAAATTAGAGATCTAATGTGCCTCCTATGAAACCCAGAAACAGAAGGCACTTTTTCAGGACCTCACCTTCCCCACCTCTCCACCCCTCTCCCTCCCACCTTGCCCAATTCAATCCAAGCCTAAAAGCCCTGCTTTGCATGATAAGCAAAGTAAATCCTAAGGCTCATAGTAGTCTTAGACACTGAACTCCAACTAGGTTGCAGTGTCTGTTAGTGTGTGTAAAGGCCAGGTCTAAGATATGCTGAAATGAGACGTGCCGCAGCACCCATTGGTTTGCATAGGACATGGGGCTGGGGTGATACTGACCAGGCAACTATAATCACCAGTGTGTGCCTAGGCTAGTCTGATGCAGGTGACAGACTGAACTGGACCTTGCACTGGCTGGCACATGCAACAGTCAGGTCTAGAGTCACCACAAGTGAAGTTTCTTGGGGGCACTTTCCAACTCAAAACCCTGGCCACAGAAAAGATCACAGGATTTCTGGACCAACTTTGGACTTCACGCATGTGTTGGGACTGGGCTTCCTCAGTTGCTTATGCCTATACAGTGATGGCACGCCAAGGTGCATGTGGAGGACCAAGATGGCCAGCTCTTTAGGCTTGCAAAGGACAGCGAATGCCATGTCAGAAGATGGAGAAAAGAATGGGTTGGGCAACTCTCATGGCTGAGCTTTGGCAGCAAGTGTCTTGGTGAGTGGATACACTCACTCTGTCAGCCAACGAACCTTGGAAGGATTGTCTCAGCCAAGGAGCAGTAAAAACAACAGCACGTCAGAACTATCAAAATCACTCCAGCAAAAGTCTCAGATAATTCTACTCCGCATCGAGGTTCTAAGATGACCTTATGTGGACCTCTCCCATCCCCAGGCACTGATGTAGTTTGGCCGCTCGGAGCAGTCTTCTCCCTCTCTGGCTCCCCTCACCCCCAGATACAGGAGAAAAGGGAAGAACTGGAAAATAGGCAGCATTTGGACCACCCGCCTTCCCTCACGCCTTGACCCCCCCCGCTCTAATCAGTGGTCTGCATGGGCACCCTTGTCAACTATGTAAACAACATCAAAAATAAAATAATTTTTTAAAAAACCTGAACCTCCTATCTGCATTTTTCTCCTCTTACTACTGCCAAGATTGAAATCCACAGTGCTGATCTCCAGCTAGTATTTAAAGAATTCTCCTGTGTATATGTAAGAACATACTTATACATGGTAATGGAAAGTAACTCTAATTTCTGTTTTGTATTTCATTTTTCTTATATCTATTCATCTCCTATAATCAAGCATGATAGTTTTAAAGGTAATTAATAATACTTCAAATGATACTTCTAAGAATAATAGCCTTCGGTTCTCTCCCACATGCAAAGTAAGTTATGTCCAGCAGATGGTGCAAAACCTCTAATACAGAATTAAACTAGCTCTAAAAAGAAAGAAAGAAAAACAACCCTTACTACCTAAAGAATACCATGAGTAGGGTACCTTTGGAATGAGCCAAAATGGATACTGGTCCCAGAATTCTTCTCTACACTGTACATCTAGTTACTTCATTTTCAATGAAAGCAAAGTCACTTCACAGGGGAGGGATCTCTGCAACCACAGACCTACAGAGACAGACCTGGAGAGGCTGAAGCACATGATGGCCCCCGTGGAGGATCCCCTGGGGGTGACACACGCATGTCAGCTTGTTGCAGCTCCAGCAAGGGTGCTGGAAATCTAGCCATCCACCAGCTTTAGGAAGGGTCTCTTCCTGTACGTCAACTACAGTATATGAAGCCAAGCAACGTGGAGCTACTTCAACTGCAGCAGGATGGGGAGGGTAGGAGTCACATGGGGCCTTCCTGTTCTTGGCTACCCCAACCCTCTGGGAGTTTGTCCTAGTTAACATGCGTGGGATACAGAAAATACTTCCAAGAGGTCGCTGGATAAAACCCACTAGTCCACGGCAAAACTCTCCTCTGGCCAGAAAAGCTCAGAGGATAGCTGCAAATAAAAAACACCCAAAAAGATTTTTTAAATTATTACTTTTAAAGGAAAACTTCAGTAAGAACAGTTGAAATACATCTGTAAGGTCATCGTGAATGCTTTTCACAAATATGACATCTAACACAGGAAGTGTCGTGTACTCAGGGGCTGGGGGTTTCGCAGTGTGGCTAAGATGCTGCTTTGCAAATGCCCACAGCCCAAGTCCAGCACCTGGGTCTGAGACCTGCATCCCAGCTTCCTGCTGAAGTACGCCCTGGAAGGCAACAGGTAATGGCTCACGCACTTGGGTCCTGGGCCACTCACCTGTGAGGCCTGCCAGGGCATCCTGGGTCCTGACTTTAGCATGCCCAGCCCTGGCTGGGCTCCACATCTGGGGAGTGAACCAGGGGATCAGGGGATGGGAGGTCTCTTCTATCTCTCAAACAAGTTAAGTTTTAAAATAATTTCTAATGTATAGTTTTCTCATTAATAACTGACATCCACTCACCTCCATTTTATGGTGGTATATGGTTTACAAATACTGAGAAGCTTGGCAGTTCAGTGAAAGCTAGTTTTCATGCATCACACAAGCATATTTCTGGGCACTACAATTACATGAAAACAGTCTCTATCAACAGCAGATCTTTAAAGTGTACTCCCTGTGTAGTCTAATTCTTTAAGGGACTTGCTGTTGTTGGAAGGCAGTCACAGGAAGAGAGAAACAGATCTTCCTTCCACTGGCTCATTACCTAAATCACCAACCTGGCCAGAACAGAGCTAATCTGAAGCCAGGAGCCAGGAGCTTTTTCCAGGTCTACCATGAGGGTGGCAGGGGCCCAACAACTGGCACCATCCTCCACTCTCCCCAGGCGCGTCGGCAGGGAGCTAGAAGGGAAGTGGAGCAGTTAGCCCTAGAACCTGTGGCCACATGGGATCCTGGCACTTCTGGCTTCAGGCGGAGGATTCCCGGCCCCTGTACATTTTTTTTTATAAGAGAAATCAGGAATGACAGGAGGCAGTGATCTAACAGGACAAGGCCGGGTCATTTTAAACGTCTAAAGCCTCTCTAAAACCTAAATCTGGTTGGCAAATGGAGGTGACAACGCAAACTAAGCCACACCTTAGTGCTTCTTACAGAAATCGCTCCCTAGGGAAGTGTTCCTTTGTGCTCAACACCACAGAGTACACCGGGGAGCCTCAGGCCTGACCGCCTAGGGAGGTGACCCTGCCCCAGGAAATGGCCCTGCCTCAGGCGGGGACACGGCCTTGGGCGATAGCCCTGCTCTGTCACCAGGCTTGGGCAACGTCCCTGCTCAGGCCAGTGGCCCCAGCTGGGGGTACGGCTCTGCTTCAGGCTGACCAGTGACCCTGCTCATGTCAACGGCCTAGGGAGGTGACCCTACCCGGGTGACAGCCCTGCCTGGGGGTGGGGCGCTCGGGAGGGGACACGGCCTCGGGCGAAGCCCTGCCCAGGCCAATGCCCAGTGACCCTGCCCCGGGCGATGGCTCCGGCCTCAGGCAAGGAAGGCCCTGCCTCAGGTGGGGGACGCAGGGCGTTGTCTGCCCTGCTCAGTCACCAGGCGACAGCTCTGCTCAGGCCAGCGACCGGCCTGGGGACGACCCGCCTCAGGCACGCCTCACGGCCCACTCTGCCCGCTGGCCTGGTCACCTCACGCCTGAGCCTCCCGACCTTACACTGACCTGGGTCGCTCGTGGCTACCTCAGTTTCTGGGTTCCCACCCCGCACTTGAATCCCAGGCGGGGGAAGGACGTGGGCGGGGCTAGCAGGGTCTTCCTGTGCCTTACTGCTTCCGCTTCCTGTCCTGGCATCTGCGCGTGGCCGCGGCCGTGACTGGGTTGTTTGTGCCTTCAGCCGTGGTTGTGAGAGTTGGGTTCGTGTGACTCCCCCTCAGTGGCCCCCCTACGTGCCCCCAGAGCCCCTCCTCAGAGGCCTGGCTCCACAGTTCTGTGAGCCTCCACACATGGCCGCCAGTTTGTTTTCCGGATGCTGGCAACCCACATGGGCTCCGCTTCCCACCCAGCTCCTGCTTAAGGCCTGGGAAAGCAGTGGAGGACGGCCCAGGTTCTTGGACCCTGCACTCACAAGGGAGACCCAGAAGACGCTCCTGGCTCCCGTTGCTACTACTGGGAGAGAGAACCAGCTGATGGTTCACTTCTCTCTCTAGAAATCTGCCTCTCAAAAATAAATTTATGTGTACAAATTATAAATATTATTTTTGAAATCTTAACCTAAGGGTCCTTTATTTAAAAAAAAATACAATATTTACACTTTTCGTTCTGTGCCTGTAAATCTGATTCAGAATTTTAAAGTTCTATTATAGCACTCAGGTCATAGTAATTTTTATTCATCTAAATCTTCTCCAGTGAAATAGTACTTAAAGATGGGTGATGTTGTATACCTACTCCTTTTTATCATTGCCTTTATTAAGACGTTAACATTTGGGCCCGGCACCGTGGCCTAGCGGCTGAAGTCCTCGCCTTGAACGCCCCAGGATCCCATCCCCAGGAACGCTCTGCTTCCCATCCAGCTCCCTCCTTGTGGCCCGGGAAAGCAGTCCAGGACGGCCCAAAGCCTTGGGATCCTGCACCTGCGTGGGAGACCCGGAAGAGGTTCCTGGTTCCTGGCTTCGGACCGGCACAGCACTGGCCATTGTGGCTCACTTGGGGAGTGGATCATCGGACGGAAGATCTTCCTCTCTGTCTCTTCCTCCTCTCTGTATATCTGACTTTGTAAAAAAAATTAAATAAATCTTAAAAAAAAGAAAAGACACTAACATTTAAGAATTTTTATAACTATATATCAGGTACTATGTAACATATCACTTATAGACTTACGCATCAATTACCACCAGATAAATTAAATGGAAATACATTATTTAGGTAGTGCTATCATTTAGGTATTATTTAGTACATTTTATATAGATATGTAAAGGCCTTCCTCAAAAAAAAAACCTTTATGTAAAGTTTTAATGACTTCAGAAGCAAAGATAATATGAACTCACAGAATTTGAGACACTTAATTCAAAGTGTAATGATTTATCTTTATTTCACACTAATGCACTTTCGGATACAAAAGTTTAAAATTTTTTAGTTCCTCTGATTTAAGATGGAAAATGTTGACTGAAATACAAAATTAAGTCTTTTGGGACTTGTACTTCAACTTTGGGTTTAGTAAAGTATTGATAGGCAACTTAGGACTGTGCCTTTTGCCAGTTTTGGGGTGGGGGAAGGTGGTTGCATGGCATTCCTGGGGCAGGCCTTCAGCCTCATGGTTAAGATGAGACCCTTGTGGCAGAACGTGGATTCAATCCCTGATTTTCCTCTTGACTTCGGTTTCCTGTTAGTGCAGACCCAGGGTGGCAATGGTGACAGCTGAGGCAACTGGATCACCAACTCCCACGTGGGAGACTTGGATTAAAGTCCCAGCTCCCAGTTTTGGCCCCAGTAAACCAGCAGCCATTGCGCGTTTGGGAAATGGACAAATAGTGCTTGGGAGTGCTTGCTGTCGCTCATCATCATCATCAATGCATTACAGTTCTGACAACACATACCTTTGTTTTTAAATTTATTTAATTACAAGTTTACAGAAAGTTGGGATTTTTATAATGGCAACTTTTTGTCTTCAGCCACCGAGACAACTAGAGCCTCTGATATGTGCTGCTGTAATCAAGGCTATCTCCTACACAAATGCCACGTTACCATCGGAGTGAGAAAATTAACACTGATGCATTCTCAGTGTCTGTCTTCCAGCTGCCCCGATAATATTCTTTACAGCACAAGATCCCATTCAGAAGGTCACACTCGTTGTCACTCATCGTTAATGCTTTTCATGTGAGGTAAGCTTCTTCCCTCTTTCCTGAACTTCCACAAGCTTGTCATTCTATCTCATCAATCTGGGGATCTGTTCTTAGCCCACCATGATGATGTCCACACTGACCGTTTGACGGAAGTGATGTGTTCCAGGCTTTTCCACTGTAAATTACTCATACACTTTCATTACCAGTCAGGATTCTGTGGGAAAGTATTTTAAAATTACACAAATCCTTTTCTCACCATCAGAATTTGAGTGTTTTCACTTCTGGGTAAATAACAATAGACTCATGGGTTCCTACTTTATTTCTTTAACAATTTTCCCAGAACTGACCTGGGGAGGGCTGGGGAGGGCAGCGGAGGACTCCATCAAGCTGGTTCTTCTGCCGACCCTCATTCTAGGAAGATTCCCTGGGATGTGGATACTAAAAGATGGTCCAGGGCCCGGCGCCGTGGTCTAGCGGTTAAAGTCCTTGCCTTGAACACACCAGGATCCCATATGGCTGCTGATTCTAATCCCGGCAGCTCCACTTCCCATCCAGCTCCCTGCCTTTGGCCTGGGAAGGCAGTTGAGGACGGCCCAAAGACATGGGACTCTGCACACGTGTGGGAAACTTCGAAGAAGTTCCTGGCTCCTGGCTTCAGATCAGCGCAGTACCAGCCATGTGGTCACTTGGGGAGTGAATCATCAGACGGAAGATCTTCCTCTCTGTCTCTCCTCCTCTTTGTATATCTGACTTTGTAATGAAAATAAAATAAATCTTTAAAATAAATAAATAAATAAAAGATGATCCATTTCTAGTGGTCTCCTTTCTGCCGCAGCCCTGACACTACGTACTTCTCCGTGAGGAGTGGCAGCCAGAGCAACGCTGTGTGTACCAGCTGTACTGAGTGTTAGTACAGCGGTCTGAGCACCAGCTGTTGTAAAAAAAGATCACACAGATGGGGGGTTGAGGCCCATACATTTATGTCTCCCATCTTTGGAACCTGGGGAACCCACTCTACAGATGCACGCTGACTGGGTTCCTGGAGAGGGTCCACTTCCTGGCTTGACAATAGCTGCCTTCCCATGGGGACTTCACTTACTACTGTACGAAAAAGGAATCTGTTACTTTTCGCACAAGGGCACTAGTCAGATCCAGGAGGTTAGAGCTTCTACTGGCAAATTTGGGGAGACATAGTGTGGCTCCCAGGCTCTCCTGGTGGAAAAGCCAGGGTCTGCATCTAAGTGTGTTTAGAGATCTCAAAACAAATCTACAGGTTCACAGTTACTTATTACCTACTTAATCTGCATATGGAGGAAAATGAGTCAACACCAGTACTTCCAGTTCCAACCACAACAGTTCATTCTAACCCCTTCCTTTTGAATATCTTCTTCAACAGGCAGGAACTTGGGTCCTCTTTTCATGTCTTTATCTTACTCTCTAATCCATACTCTTAAAACCAAGATCCCATCTTTGCCTTCCTTCTTTCCCAGTGGATGCCCTCTTCACCCCCTTCTGGGTGCCATGCCTCAGGCCACCACCTCCCTGCCAAACCCAGATACCCTCTTTACCCCCAAAGGCCTTTGATGCCCACTCATTTGATGCCCACTCTCCCTGCGTGGTTCCAGCTCACTGTCACTGGGCTCTGAAGTCCTAAATGAGCTGCTCCTTCTCCTCACTCAGCAACTTCCACCCACACAGGACCGTAGGCTGTCCTCAGCTCACTTTGAGGAGATGCCAAGATGGCTCGAGAATCCAGACATCCTGAAAACATGGTTGGCAACCATGACCTTGTTGAATTAGAAAAGACCATACTGACGGTTTCAAATGCCACTGACTGGTCTGCGTAACTGTGCGGGAGGCAGTCATGCTTGCCTTACCTGTGAGCACCTCAAAGCCTTGCTCTGGACGTCAGAATCCTGCACAAGTTTGGATGGGAAGAAGAGCACTAATTGATGTAAAGTGAGAAACAACGAAGGTGACCAACAAGAGCACCCATGTAAGCCTTGTCTCATTGCTTCTTTGTTTGTACCTCAGTCAGGCCCCAGAGAATTCATAACAGATGACCTTGAACCTGAGACCACAGTGTGTGTGCTCCACACCAACAAAGGAAAGTCAGGGGACACTTCTGAGCAGGAAAGACACATAGAAGAGTGAGGAAGATTGTCAAATTCTCATTACCAAATTGAAAAACTGAATGAATACATTGCCCATTTTGTTAGCTACTGGTTTTAGGAGAAATGGTACAAATAGCTGAGTATATAAATTTGTCTCAATGTTGGAATGCTAGCAGATAAGCTAGCTTCATTAGTGAAAAACATATTTTTGTCATTTTGACAAACCTACCCCAGTGTTTATTGCCTTACTGGTATCATAGCAATCAATTAATAATTACTTCCTTTTATAAAGATATAAGGCATGATATAATGCTCAGCTGGAGCAAGTTTAGCCAAGTAAGATAAAAAGCATGCTATTCAAATTCGTTTTTCTTAATATTTAAAGAAATTGAAAGAAGCTGAGTGATAATGGGACTTGAGTTTTCAACAGGTATTGCACAGAAACTTGCCTTGTGCTTTCCTGGCACAGTCCTTGGAGCTCGGCACCCCAGCCCCGGTGTGAGAGCTGCCCAGGCCACGTGTCAGCCTTTAGGTGCAGAGAAGATGTGGAAAGATGGGCTGGACCAGTGGTGAAGCACAGGAAAGCATCTCCACACAGCAGCTGAGAACATGAGGACAGTTCACACCCTAAAAGCTACATTCCTACATAATACAAATACAGCCTGGGGCCACAGGAAGCTCTTGGGGTTCAGGACTTGGCTCAGCTCCACTGTCATACCATCTGGGGAATGAACCAGCAGATGGAAGCTATCACTTATTCCTTCTCTCTCTCTGTGACTATTTAAAATAAATAAATAAATGATCTTTTTAAAAAGAATCCTCTAGTCAACTGAGAATAACAGCAAACTTCTGTGCTACATTTTAATTTGTAGCTGCCTTAACTTTTACAAGAAATAGAAAAAAAAAACTTAAACCACATTGACTTAAGTTTATACATCTTTAAGGACTTTTCACATCATTTTTTCTTAATCTGTAAGAGTATCTAAGTAAGGAAGCAAGAGCTCTTTAGGTTCACCCACATCATACAAAAAGAAAGAGTGAAAGAAGATAGCACATCAAGTCCGGGGAGGGGGAACGGTTTGCCTAGCTGCACGCTGACGAGATGTTTCAAGTCAGCCCACATCACAAGTAGGCTTGATTTGCAAAGTGAAATCACGGAAGTAAGCCTAGTAAGCCTAACCACTGAGTGCAAACCTGCAAGAATGATCCTCTGCTTAGCTTTCACCTTGTACTTTCCTTATTTGGTGATTTCCTTCTGCCTAAAGGTGTCTTTAACTGTGACTGGCTTTGGGCACCATTATTTTCACTCAGTCGTTGGCTGAAAGAGCACCCCCACACCTCCAGGATGAAAATACATCCAAGACCTTCTGGGCAGAGCCTCCGTCCCCATTTTGGCCATTACAAGGGCACAGCATACAATCACTTAAGACACCATGGACTATGATGCCAGCAAAGCATGATTCAGGTAGCACAGATACGGGAGAAAGAACCAGCCAAAGACATGCTTTCTGCTCTCTGACACTTAACATGACTCATAAGCTTGTCTGCTCTCCCCCTCTCTGGCTTTTCTCTCTTCTGGTGAATGTTCTCTCTGGTTTCTGCTGCTTTCACTATCACATTACTCTGTCATTACCATCCCAGTACCAAGCTATGCAAACCCTGAAAATTGCAGACCTATATTTCCCTCAGAAAAGACTGCACTCTTCAGCAATGCCAAGGATTTAATATTCTGGTGGCCTTCACAACAGAATAAGCTAGATTTTGTTAGGCGAATTTGCGTTTACAAGACGTTCAAAGTAAATCTTGTGGGTTTATTGCCCAATGCCAAGTAAAATCTGCTCCAGAGATCTGGCAGTGCTGAGAGTCCCAAGTGGTGGCTGAGCTGCAGCGTGACGCTATAGGAGGAACAGGGCCCTGGTATGTGTGGCTGAAATACAACAATCAACATGTGAAGTGTCCCAGACTCACAGAGCACCGAAAGAAAGCTGTGAGCAGACTCCATGGTAACACACAGGAGGCGGGCCAGAAGGAAGCAAGAGCTAGGTGTGCTTCTGTAACCAAGCAGCGATCCTGGCACTCCGCTGTCTGTTTTCCAGGTTTTCGTTCTTTATGGTCTGTAGTTTGGCATGGACTGTGAGTCTCTGGGGCTCCTCCAACATGTCACTGAAAAACTGCTGCAGCTGGAAGGAAGTACAGAGAAGGCTGATCGAAGTCTGCACCAAAACCCGACAGAGACTGCTGGAACTAGCAGATTGTGTCTACCCCAGGGGATGTCAGGTGGACCAGAAGGCCCATGCTGCATTACCAAAGCATGTCTGGGCAGCTGGTCTCAATATTTGCTGGACACATACCGGATGTGACAAAAGATTTGCAGACAAAATTATGGTGAGCATTTTTTAAATCTAAAAATAAACTCTGAAAGTATATTTCAAAATCTGTATGTAACATTTGTGTCTTTATAAACATAATTGTTTAGGGACCAATGCAATGGCTAAACAGCTAATCCTCTGCTTGCAATAATCCCATGTGGGAGCCACTTCATGTTTTTCCTGCTCTACTTCCTATCCAGGTCCCTGTTGATGCACCTGGAAAAAGAGCAGAGGACAGCCCAAAACACTGGGATCCTCCCTGCACCCTTGTGGGAGACCCGGAAGAAGCTCCTAGCTTTGGATCAGCTCAGCTCCAGCCACTGCAGTATTGTGGGGAGAGAACCAGCAGATGGAAGATCTTTCTTTCCCTGTCTCTCCGTCTCTCTGTAAATCTGCCTTTCCAATAAATAAATAGATAAATAAAAACTTAATCTAATTTTAAACAAATATTTAGAGAATGATTCATCCATTGGCTAAACTTCTTAACTGCATCATGACAAGCATTCTGTTCTTGGAATATGTACCAATCATTACACATAAGCTGGATTTCAACTGAAAAATAAGTTACATCTCAAAAGTCTATTAGAACTAAGAACTCATTTCATAATATGTGATTGCATACCCATACCAGCTCACCAAAGCTCACATCAATTCAGCACCCAGATGTATCTGAAATCCAACGGTAATATGGCTATCAAGTCTGATTTCAATGTATTCTTTAAAGATTTATATTTATTTGAAATATAAAGAGTGCTAAAGAGATAAGGGACACATAGGTTCCCTCCTCAAATAGCTACAACATCCAGAGCTGAGCCAAGCTGAAGCCAGAAGGCAGACACTCCCACATGGACGTGTGGGTGTGTGCACACAGAGGGAGAAGCCCTGGCCTTAGAGGAATGATTTCTCACAACCCTTCTAGTAATTATTTTGGATACTGTCATGTGAACTGATGTAATATAGTAGGGTCACTGGACATTAATACATTGTTGATAAGGATATTCATCATAGCTAGTCTATTTTTACAGTTGGAATAATTTGATAATTACTAAATTCATTTGTGCATTCTCTAAACTATCAGTGACTACAAAATTTTAAAACGGTGAGGTTTACCACACTTATTCCAACCTTCACTCGTTAAAACAACAAAACATGACTGGGTTCAACAGAGGCAAAGATGAACCGATGAGATCACTTGGTCTCCACCCTAGAGCCTTCCTCCCAGCAGGCTCTGAGTGTGCCCTCTTCCCCCTTTCCTGGGAAGTCCTGACAGCTAAGCCTGACATGGGCCAGAACCCAAACAGGTACAACACCTCCAAGCTGGTGGTTCTCCTGCTAATAGCAACGTGACTGAATGGCATTTAAATGCTGTTCTTGGTTTACTTTGTGCAGCTGTGTGTCTGTCTTTCTATAGGTGTTTGCTTCTGTTCCTTTGGGTTACTTTCTGGTCTTCATCTCCTCTGTTTCCTTCCAGAACGACTCCACTGCCTGTTCAGTACCTGACGTTGGGGTACGGCTGTTTCCCAGTGTTGGTACATGGCCTGGCCAGGCCATCAGAGTCCATGTGCACTACACAGGGATTGGTGCATGTGACCCGAGCAGGATCAACCCAAGCCGTCTTTTCAAGGTGGGAACTTAGAGTTCAGTAAGACATTTTCCCTCCTCCTGCAGCTCAAGTGTCAAGGGTCATGTGGGCCAGGAGGCACCGTTGCCTCCATGTGCACAAAGCTCAGACTAAAGGAATCTCAGCCCAAAGAGAAACAAAACCAAGAATGTACTACATTCCAGAATATAGGCTTAACTACAACATGATCACAGTTCACCAGGCGCCCATTGCAGTTCCGTGCCATTGACACAGGTCCAAGATGAAGGCAGATATGGGACAATATGGGAACATAAATCAGTTCACTAAAAAATCCGTAGAATGGGATCTGAAAGGGAAGTTAGGAATCGCTTTTAGGGAAGGAGGAGGAAGGTGGGCAGTCACTCAGCCACTAAGGGGATGAGGTGCTATAGACATAAGGCTAAATGGTCTTGAAATCTAGAAAAGGTGGACTGATGTGAGAGTGTGAAATCGTGCAAGTGGTGCAGCTGAGCTGGCAGGTGCGGGGAAAGGGATGGTGAACCGCCTGTGCCTTCTGCTCCCTGGTGCCTGGGGGAGAGGTGGGACAGCACGAAGCCAGAGTGAGGCGGGGGCCAGGTCACAAGCAGCTGCACGTGCTCGTCAACAGATTCTTTCATCCTTTTTCCCCCTTTTCTTTCCTTCTTCCCTCCTCCTCCTCCCTCCCTTTCCTTCCTTCCTGAAAGAGAGGGAGACAGATGAAAAAGCTTCCATCTGTCAGTTCACCCCCTGACTGCCTCTAACAGCTGGTCTGGGACAGAAGTGGGAACCAGGAGTTCATTCCAGGCCACCCTCCTGGAGGCTGGAGCCAGAGCAGGGAATTGAACTGGGGCCCTGGGACAGCGCGGGGGGTGGGGGGGGTGGGAGGGGATGCAGGCATCTTAACATTCAGGTGACACACTTGTTCTGAACGCAAAGACTCTGAAGTCCACACAGAGCTCAGACAGCCTTGAGAGAGGGGCAGTGGGAAGGTGGGGATGTGCAGGGACCAGAGTGAGAGACGAGCATGGCGCCAAAGGATAAAGTCGAGCCTTCAGGAGCAGGGCCAGGTGCAACAGAAAGGGTGGAGGGGAACTGACCAGGGGTGTAACAGATTTGACAGTTATGTGTAACTTTCACCACGTCCAAGCCACACGACAAGCTGTATGCAGTCTGTCACCGTATTCCACTCTAGTCAGCACTCACCTCTGTGATCTGTGCGTCTGTACTTACTGTCCTCCCAATTGTGTACATGAGAGCGATCAGCGACGGGGCTCCGTACCTGCAGAGCAGAGGAGGTGCTCAGGATGGGTGCCGCTCGGGGACCAGCGCCTGTTCGTTCTAGTCTCCCTTCTAAGCAAAACAGGTAGGCTCTAGCTCAGCTCAGCCTTTAGAACAAAAACATGCTGTGTAGGAAATTCTATCAACACTGAAGAAACATTTATAGTTAAATGCAGATCCGTGTAACATGCAATATTACAATTTTATTTGACTGCAAAAGCTCCTCTTTTTAATGAATTTTTTAAATTATTATTTTTTTATTTTGATGATCTTTACATAGTTGATTAGGGCGCAAAGGGTCAGGGGCTACAGGAAAGTGGGCAAGACCATTATTTCCACATTCTCTCTCTCCCTTTTTTTCTGTATCTGGGGGAAGGCGGGAAGGGGAATAGATAAAGGGAGAAGCCCCACCCAGCCCCCACCCAGCCCAGGGTCCCCTGTGTGGAGCACGCTCCAAGGGCACTGTTCAAGTAGCTCTGACAGTTCAACTCAGCTCTTCTTAAAAGCAAAAATCCACAGAAGTTGGCAAAGTGCTGTAGCAAGCTTCTCCTCCACCTGCACACAGCCCCCATGACTCCTCTCCATACAGTTCTGACAAGTGCCTAGAATTCCATATTCAAATAAAACTAGGCTTTTCCTGTAGTCTGTGAATCCACTTACAAAGGCTGATAAAAAACAAACAAACAATTCCTACCACATATTATACTACACTTGATCTTAGCCAAAAGGCCAAGAAGCGATTCTTACCACATATTATAAAAAGCCACAAAAAATACTCTTGCTTCCTCTCTGTTGGTACTCTCACAGGCTCCATCTACAGCAGCATGTCCACTTCCTAAAAGGCCAGTAGAGCCTCCATCGATGGTACCAGTATTCAGAAGATCATCTCTGGCCAACACACAATAAGTCACAGCAACCACTGACCAGCACATGGCAATGAGGGGCACAGCCAGGCCCAAAGTGATTTTACTCCATGAAACACCACAGAGCACGCCCCTGATTAGGCCTCCTAGGCAGGATTTGGGGCCTGGTAGAGAAGCAGGGGTCCCCAGATGCACTGGCTGTGTACTCGACTCCACACAGGACCATGAAGGGGACGGCATCCCCACGTCCGTGTGTCACTGTGAGAAGTAACCCCACAAGGGCTCTCACAGTGAGAGGTATCACACCTAGGACCAGACCTGAATGGGAGAGGATGTGGACTTTCTTTGTAAGTTTTTTCTCTTTTCACATTTAGGTGAGCTACCTCTGTCCCTGCCAGACTGTCCCTCACCCACAACCAAGGAACTATCTTCCCAAGGACCAGGTCCCAGCAAGGCAGCATCTGATGGGGATATTTCAGAAGCTCTTTGCCCAGGCTTACCCTGGTTCCATCCCCAAAGTCAAGCCCCAGCCAAAGCTCAAAGCTCAACACATTTAAACAATGAATCAAAACCTTCTGAAAGAGGTAAATGATTCATTAAATAAAGCTACTGACTGGTGGGGAAAAGGGAAGAACAGACAGGATTCTTAGGGTAGTAGGATTCTCTGCAGGGCACGGTGGAGTAGACACATGTATGCAACAGACCCAGGACGGGTAACCCCAGGAGAGACGCCTAGCCAAACCACAGATATGGGGCGGCAATGATGTGCTGGCACAGAACGTTGACACCAGGAGAGGCTGTCAGAGCAGACAGGGCACACACGAACTCTATCCCATGAACTGGTATAAACTTAAAACTGCTCTAAAATTAACTTTTTAAAATCAACTGAAAAGCAAGCTCACTTACTGCATTAGAGTTTTTTTTCTAGAATTCAGACAAATATATCACATCACATGATTAGCTTTCCAAACAAGACAAATGGCAAAACTCTAACTCTTGGCAATTCAAAATATTTAAAAGATACAAAGCTATCAAAAATACAGACACTTGAAGTGTCAACAAAGAACATATTCCTGGCTTCAGTAGCTTCAGTGGTGTCCTCACACAAATCAGTGACTAAGACGCTAGCACTGCATTGTGCCACGGGAACTAGGAAGAGAGCCGAGCTCACAGCCAGGGAGCCGGAGTTCTCCGATTCTCTAGGCACAAACTCTGGGCAAGTTATTTGCCCTTACTAACAGATAATCACTTCACATGTAATTATAATTGTTATATATATAAACACATTGTTCCATTTTACTTGAGAGAGAGAGAAAGAGATTTTCCAACCACTGGTTCACACCCCAGATCCCGACAGCAGCTGAAGCTGGGCCAGGCTGAAGCCAGGTGCCTGGAACTTTAGCTGGGTGTACTACCCACATGGCCACATGGATGGCAGAACCTAACTACTTGAGCCCTCACCTGCCACCCCCCAGGGTGCACATTAGCAGGAAGCTGCAACAAGAAACAGAATTGTGATTGAAACCAAGCACTCTGATGTGGGATTTTGAGTGTCGCTAGCCAAGCTTAAATCTTGTACCAATCACTCATCCCTAAACTGTTATTTTAAAGAATCAACCTTAAGGCATATGTATTTCACTTTAAACATAGCATTTCTACACTTCTAAGGACATTATCAGTGTCACAGACTAGAAAGTGAAAAACATACTGAGAAAAAAACACAGATTAAGGTAGGGAATAATAAACACATGTACCAATATAGTAAGGTAATATTAATAATAATGGGCATTAGCATTCATCACATACCCAACACTGCACACATCACATGGTTAGATCATGTTAAGCCTTCTATAAACAAGGAAATTGAGGGGTCTCAGACTTTAGCCACTAGGCTACTGCTCCAGATCCCTCCACAATTTAAATTTAAATTTACACTTTACGACGTGATACAACGGCTCAATGGCTAAATCCTCACTTTACAAGTACTAGGATCCCATGTGGGTGCTGGTTCATGTCCCAGCTGCTTTACTTTCCATATAGCTCCCTGCTTATGGCTTGAGAAAGCAGTAGAGTACGGCACAAGGCCTTACGGCCCTGCACCCACATGAGAGACCTCAGAGAAGTTCCTGGCTCCTGGCTTCAGATTGACTCAGCTCCAGCTATTGCAGCCATTTGGGGAGTGAATCAGTGGATGGAAGATCTCTCTCTGTCTCTTCATAAATCTGATCTGTTTTTCCAATAAGAATAAATAAAATCTTTCTTAAAAATTTGTTTTACATGCTTCAATGCTATAAACTGCTAAATACTAAAATTAAAATAGGCATGAGACAGCTGAATAGCAATCTAAGCCATTTTAAGGTGTATAGAACACAGTTGAATATAAACCAAAATTAAAATGTCTATGAAGAAGTCACAGGTTGTGGTTGACAACCTGCATTTTACTATTAACATATTGGTTAATCAATACCATGTCAATTAATGCCACAATGTTGTAAATGGTTGGAAATATTATGTTGGGGCTTTTAATTGGTTGGGATGATACTCTGCCGGCTCTACCTTCAGACCAGAGATGGTCTCACCAAGAAACCATTGAACTTACCAGGACAATAAGATGCTGGACTTTATGCTTGGTAAATACCTCCAATGAAAGAATGTCAACTGAATTTGAACTATGGAAATGCAACAAGGTGGGGGGAGGGTCTGGGGAGGGGTGGGGGGAATCCCAGAGCATAAAAAATGTATCACATAATGCAATGTAATTAATTTTTTAAAAAAATGAAATGCAATAAAAATATATGTTTTAAAAAAAAAAACCTAAAAAAATTTTGTTTTAACTGAATACTACATACCTTCATACCACACATAAAAATGTGCTCTTCGGTAGTACAAAGAGATCCAATTAATTTGTAACCATGAAAGAAAGAAAGCTGCTGGCTCACATGAGAGGTGGGAACAGGTCAGACTGGGATAGGCTGCAGTACCTGCTGGCCACATTTGGGACTGGGGGCAGGCCATGCCAGGCTGGGTTAAAGTACTAACCAGCAAAGATCCGGGGCTGGAAGCAGGCCTGGCAGGGGAACTAGGGGAGCTCCTCTGCTGAACCGCAGCTTCCACTGGTGAACACGAGAGCTGGGGCAGGAGGAGAACCAGGCTGAACAAGGCTGAGCATCGTCGTTTATGTCCTTCTATTGCAAAGGAATGAACTGGCCTATGCAGCACCCTCAGCAGCCCAGGCATTCTCTAGCCTTTCGGGTGCTCGGGCCTTAAGCTGGCTGCTTGGCACCTGCTACACCTGCAGCTTGTGAATAGGATTAGGTATTATGGCGCACACATTCATTCTGGGTTTTCAAGAATGCTTGATTAGGAAGTGTACTACAAAGACCAGCCAGCAAGGACATGCTCTCTGGTCATCTGATGTTAGTCACACTGATAGTATGTATTTTGTCTGAAAGAAGGAACAGGAAGTAAGCAGATTTAATCTTAAAAGGTGGAAAATACAAACTTTTAGGAATCCAGACTCCAGCTTTGTCAAGGGAGCCTGACAAACAAAGAACATCCACTCTGAGGCAGTAATGAGCATCGCTCTTAAAGCTATCGCGCTGGATTCCACAGAACAAACGAAGGATCTGTCCAGCACACACAACTTGCTCTAATCCGGGACTCCTAGGACAAATGCGGTGGTGAGTACAGTGGAGAAACGTCTCCCACGAGCTCCATGTGCAGACACCAAGCTAGCGCTGGGGTCACTGCAGCTGCGACATTCTTCAGTCAAAGGACTCCTGGAAGGCACTCGGCCACAGCTGAGCTTCGGTCTTACCTTTCACTCACAGCCTGCCAGTGGTTGATTAAAAAGTCCTTGGCGACGTACCGGCCAACTTCGGAGGCAGCCACGGTTTCAATCACATTCGTTTCATTGAAAACAAGTGGAGATGTAGTGATGGCATATTCCAAATACCTGCGAAAGTACACTGCAAAAACTGAATGACTAAAACGAAAATTCCACATGAAGAGTTAACTTCAACAGAATTAAAATCCCACAATTCTCAGTGATACACAAAAGAACAATGTTTAATTCTCATATTCAGATAAGCACTTTTCTTTTTTAAGATTATTTATTTGAAAGGTAGAGTGGAAGAGCAGGTGGGAGGGAGGGAATGAGACAGAGGTCTTCCCACCAACTATTTCACTCCTCAAACGGCCTCAGTGGCCAGGGATGCGCCATGCTGAACCAGGCCAAAGCCAGGGAGCTGGAACTGCCCTTTGAGCCTCCAAGCAGGCAGCAGGAACCCAGGCTCTTGGGCCATCTTTCTCGGTCTCTGCAGCTGCATTAGCAGACAGCTGGAAGGGAAGCTGAGCAGCTAAGGTGTGAAGCAGGGCTCTGCTACAGGATGCTAGCTTCTCCAGGCAGTGGCCAACGTGCTGCGCCACGATGCTGGTGCCTTAGCACCCTTCCGTTCTCTCTGCGCTTTACTAACTGAATGATTCCTTCCCCAGGCATGTTCATGGCAGGCTGAGTGCAATTACCTGTTAAGTATCCATGGATCTTTACTGCAGCTCAAGGCATAAGCAAACTGCATCCTTTCTTCTTCCACTGTGTTATTAACATAGACGCTGAACAGAAAGTCCCATTCTTCATCACTTCCCAAGGCAATGCCATAACATAGAATCACAGTTTTAATTGGACATGGTATTCTGTAAGACATGATGTGTAATGCTGTTCCTCACAGTAAAGATACATGTTCACCCAGGTTGCTCCATAGTTAGAAGTATACATCCACATTTAAGATCTCAGTCATAGAAGCCAAAAGCAGGGATCTAGAGAAGCAATGGTGTGAACTGCTACTAGCCTTAACAGATCATTGAATTAGTTCAGAAACCTAGCCTTCAGAGAAAGGTTACTCAGGGTCATTCGGTGTGGGTGGATAATGTAGTCTGGTCCCATGCCTCATGATCCTATTCGCTACAAGTCCTCCAGAGGTGGCTCAGTAGTGGTGATGAAGCCAGAAAGGCCACCACAGGCTCTTCTCTGATGAGCTCTACAAGCCCAAGGCAGACACTCTGACGCATTCACAGATATAGACAGGATGTCCCACCCCGGCAGAGTGGCTGGGAGAACACACAGTCTCAACTCAAATCTGTTGCTACACGCAGACCTACAACAGTCAACTGTTTGAAAAGGGGTGGGGAGTATTTGAGAAGAATGGATGGGAAAGATTGATTCAGGGGAAGCAGAACTGCCACCCCCACAGGGAGAGCATCCCCAAGGCCAAGAGCTAGAGGTTTTCCTTGTGTCAAGTGGGATGCAGCCAAGAGGGATTCCCAAGTGACGCTCACTCATCCTGTGGGTGGGTCATCCATTTCCGGAAGAGTTCTCGTGACAGCCCAAGACAGTCTTCAAGGCCCAACCAACATGCAGTTCCAAAGAGTTTCTCCAGGGATATTCTTCAAGGAAAAGCCAAAGAGAAGGTTCATTTTCACCACACCTTCATGGACAGCACCCTTCCAACAACATCAGGTTTCTTACGGAAAGCAGCTTGTGTGGATGACAGATGTGTTTCATACTCAGAGAAATATTTGCTGAAAAGCTCTCCAGCACCAAAAACAAAAAGCCCTTCTGGGTAGGATTTTATATTTTTAAGTGAGACATGAATCACTTTCACCTTTCACCTCCTTCACTCACACACAGGAGCGATCCCCACACCTGCTGTCGAGTTACTTTTTCTCTCTTTTACAATAATGCCTATGGATAAAGAAATGGCTTCAGAGTGCCTGATGTGATATGTTTCATCTGAGAAATGGGAAGAGGATGGTTCATTCTCCCCTTGCGAGGTCATACTCCCTGCTGGGGCGCTGTCTCTGCCTCTTACTGCCTGTTAAGGGAAGAATGAATGCAGCTGTTTGCTTTGGGTTTTGGCTGGACAGGAGCTCACACTATGGCTCAAAGTAAACTCAGTACAAAAGAATTTAATAAAGAAGAAAAAGACATCTTGGCAAGTGATGCCTGGCCATGCATGTCTTCGAATTCTCTCCATGTCTGGGCTCCGAATAAAGGAGCCCAAACTGGCCATCAGCTAGAAAGTGCCGGAGCTGTGCCTCTGTTTCTCCACCCTTCCACTTGACCTGATAAGCAGAAGTGGAATGTTCAGGGCAGAGATCCTCTGGAGACAGTCTGCATGTTTCCATACATGCCCACTCCCTCTCCCCACCCATCCCTGATCCTGGATACATAAAGATGAAGTCCTGGGGAAGCACTATCTGACCTCCCAAGGCAACTCCCAAGAGAAGAACTGGTCCAAGAATGCTGCAAAGTAGAAGCCACTTCAGGGCAACTTAGGAAAGTCAAGTATACATCTGGTTAGCATGTGTACTGCCTATGGAGCATGCTTCTGTCTTCCTGTTCACTCGCACAGCATGGCTTCCCTTCTGTCCCAGGATCCTCTCCCCAACCCTCAGCACCCGGCTTCCATCCACTTTGCTGTCAGCTTTGTTCTTTTGGTCACATGCTCTCAGAAGGCCACTAACTGATGGAACACCTGTATTCTCTCCTGGTCTATTGACCTGCGCAGGTTGCAGACACATTGCTGCCACTTGTTGGTGACAGTTTCCCTTTCTGCATGTAGAAGCCAACCACACACACAAACATCCGGCCCAGGGAGGCCAGCCCCACACAACATCTCTCACCAAAAATGTGAAAATCTGTTCCAGTGCTCCCTCCCCTCCTGCTCACACGCAGACGACTGACACGTATCCTGTCAACCAGCCTTGTTCTCTTTGCATCACAGCAGGATTCCTGTTGGCACAAATGTGCAGGGGGGCGGGGAGTCTCCCCACCTGGCCTTCCCGTAGCTTTTCAATCCACTGGTCTAAGGTAACTCTGGCTAGCACAGCTCTTCCCCCAAGGAGGACACACTTGCAGTTTCCACCAACAGCCTATGGTACGAGAGCATCCAGGCTGTAACAGCTATGTGTACATGTGGTGTTCTGCAGGTCAAGCAGGATCCCAGGGTGTTATTTTCTATGTGGACACACACACAGCCCACCTATTCCAGTCATTATGACACCTCTCAGGAATCGCTAGGTATGAAAGATTTTTTTATGAATTCAAAAGCCTGAATGTGAATGAGAATCATTTCATGCAACTATCACTGCTTAAAATTACTTACAGAGCTAAATAGTCATCTTGTAAGACCACCACATTTTCACGGATTATAGTTGAGTAAATAGTCCAAATTGACTTGATTCTCTTTAATAGATACTTCTATAAACAACAACATAAACACATTGTTAGTTCCCTCACCACTGAATGTTCACTGCATCTGTACTTATTTACAAAGATGTTGGTACAAAAAGGAAAAAACAGTTCTTCACAGATTATTTTTGTTAGGCTTGTATTAGTAAATGTCTAACTCAAATGTATAACTGGTCTATTTTTTAACCCATTTAGGTTGTTACCTTCTATGTAAAATGCCATTTATAACAATAGCATTGTGATTAGAAGGGTTAAAAAAAAGAACAGTGCATGAAAGTACCCTGCCTGGCAGGGGTAAGTGCTAACTTTCAGCTGTTATTACCAGTTCATGTCACTCATTTCCAGTTGTCTGTAAAACAGAGAAATCTAACACACGAAACAATTAACCTCTTCACTTTAGAACTCTCATGCTAAGTATATATACTGTCACAGCCACAGGGAGAACTGATATGTGCCCGGACACCAGCCTGACGCAAAGTTCCTCCAACTGAGCTCTCAGCAGGTAATACAGCTCCAGGAACACACGAGTCCACTTGCTGAAAATTTAAAAATCAAGTCATTTTCATTTCTTTACACTAGACATGACAAATGACCAAATTCAACCCCACACACATCTAAGGGGCTCCTACTGATCACCACCCCATTTAACCAGGCACCTATCAGTTCCTTGGACACAGGAAGAAGAGAGATGAGGCCCTGAGAGGTTGCGATCACACCCTCTGGTTGCCCCAGGAACTGCACACTCTCCTGGCCACTGGTCTTAGCTTGCTCCATTTCTGATCCAGTCTCCTGCTAATGTGCCTGGGAAAGAAGCAGAGGATGGCTCAAGTGAATTGGCCCCTGCAGCCATGTGAGAGACCTGGAAGAAATGCATCGTTCCTGGCTTTAGCGTGGCCCAGCCTTGGCCACTGTGGTCATCTGGTGAAAGATCTCTCTCTCTCTCTTTGTAACTCTGACTTTCAAATAAGTAAATGTATCTTTTTTTTTTTTTTAAAGATTCCAGTTCCATCCACTTTGATTTCTGAGACACATCTCACATCACCAGGAATGAAACCCTCTTCCAAATTTCATTCACACTCATCCCCCAGTCCAGTTCTGTGACTGATGAAAAGTAACGGGCTCGGGCCCGGCGGCATGGCCAAGCGGCTAAAGTCCTCGCCTTGAACGCCCCGGGATCCCATATGGGTGCTGGTTCTAATCCCGGCAGCTCCACTTCCCATCCAGCTCCCTGCTTGTGGCCTGGGAAAGCAGTCGAGCACGGCCCAAGGCTTTGGGACTCTGCACCCGCGTGGGAGACCCGGGAGAGGTTCCTGGCTCCTGGCTTCAGATCGGCGCGCACCGGCCGTTGCGGCTCACTTGGGGAGTGAATCATCGGACGGAAGATCTTCCTCTCTGTCTCTCCTCCTCTCTGTATATCTAACTTTGTAATAAAAATAAATCTTAAAAAAAAAAAAAAAAAGAAAAGTAACGGGCTGGGCCCAGTGCCTTAGCCTAGTGGCTGGGGTCCTCGCCTTGCATGGGCCAGGATCTCATGTGGGCTCCTGTTTGTGTTCCAGCAATTCCACTATACATCCATCTTGTGGCCCAGAAGGGCAGTAGGAGATGACCCAAGGCCTTGGGGCACTACACCCACATGGGAGCCCCAGAGGAGGCTCCTGGCTCCTGGCTTCGGATCGGCTCATTCCCAGCCCTTGCAGTCACTTAGGGAGTGAACCAGTGGATGAAGGATCTTTCTTTCTGTCTCTCCTTCTCTCTGCAAACCTACCTTTCCAATAAAAAGAAATCAATCTTAAAAAAAATAATAAAAGCAATCAGCCACAGCGATTTAACTAACAGACTACCACTTTGGGAAGACCTGTCACAAATGCTGGCTAGAACACGAAAACAGCAAGAGGAGATTTACTGAAAAACTGTGTAACAAAGCATGGAGTTACCTTACCTTTAATAATGGGTACATATCATAGTTGCTTGCATCAGAAACAAGATCACTGGTTACCAAGTTTTCCAAGACTGCACGCCATACTATGATTTCATCTTCTTCAGCAAGGTACTTGGTTAAATCAAGTGCCGTTTCGATGCCAATATAATTATTTCTGTTTGGTTGTAAAAAGCACACACTCAGAAAATCTTCAATTGCTAAATGATTTGCATACTTTCTCTATGTGGCTTCAGTGAGGTATGTGGGTAACTCGGGAAGCGGGAGGCAGAGGTGCCACTGAAGGGAAGATGGAGCCCCAGCAACGCTGCTAGAATCTTCATCTCAATTCCATATAATCAAACGCCTACACACTTGGCAACAGAAGAAATAAAGGCCAAATGTTGAATTAACTACCGGGCAGGAAGATATGTGTGCATTTACTGATCTTTCCTGTGAGAGCACACTTTCCACCTAAGAATGATTCAATCATTCCGTCTAATGTTCTGACAGTGCACGGTGGGCACACCAACCGCCAACTACGAAACTGCGCTTGCCTCTCACGCATGAGAGGCTGTTACTGAAAAGCCTCAGGAAAAGGCAATGAACATAGTACAGCAGCAAGGCAGGAAAGCAGTGTGAAGTCAGAGGAAGATGGAAAAGTGTGGGAAGGCCCCACGGAGGAGGGGTCCTTGTAAACAGCACTGAAGGATGCGATGGACCAAGATGGGAATAGAGGCAGGACGCACCCAGGACTGAGGCTGAGCAGATGGCGGAGGCGAGGCTTGCTCTGTGCACAGGGACACATGGGAGCTAACAGGCAGGGGCTTAAATGTCAGGATCAAGAGTCCAGATTCAGCAGCAAGGTGCTTTGGGCATTTAAACAACTTGGGTAATATGATGAAAGTGATTCATAAGATTGCATTGCAATAGTGCTTCAGAAAACAGAATGAACTTCGAAAGGTCAAAAAGCTGGAGGTGAAGGCAACAGGCTGGCAAAAGATGGTGAGAGCTTGGCTCAGTGTGAGAGGACTGCAGGCAGTAGTCCAAGGACCTTGCTCAGAATGGGCCTAGCTGAGCTAGAGAGAGGGAGGAAGGGAAGGAGGTAGGGGTCTCTCTCTGACAGGAAGGGAAGACAGACGGGAGCCAGCCCTAAGGATGCTCACAGCAGGAGAGGCAGAGGCTGAGGACAGCAGCAGGTGGCCCAGCAGGAGTACTCAGGAGTGTGGACCCGCCGTGGGGGTCGCGGGGCGTTAGGGGCTTCTGCGAGCACAGGACAGAAAGAGGCGCAGGTCACTGAGGGGAAAACAGACAAAATCAAGAGGTATTTACTCTAGATATATGACAGGCCAAATAACAGAATAAACGATATAACTGACTATACAACGTTATCTCAGAAAGTTTATGGAAAATTAAATGAAACAATGTTTATTTTGCTGAAAAATTATTTTTGGAAATCCATGCAGCTTCTTCATAACACATATCTCTGTGAACTGAAGTCATCTCATAAACTTTAATTTTATTGACTGAAAAATTCTGAACACGTATTAATTTACCTGATTCAAGAGTTGGCCATGGAGCTTATATTGAGTAAATGTAATCTACACAAAATTGACGATTCTGCAACCTCATGGCAGCTCCATGGAAACCCTCCGCCTTGGGCTTATGGACAGCTCTCCCCCTCAGCTGACAGACGGCCCTCCCCCTCAGTTGACAGACGGCCCTCCCCCATGACTGACAGACGGCCCTCCCCCTCGGCTGACAGACGGCCCTCCCCCTAGGCTGACAGACGGCCCTCCCCCTCAGTTGACAGACGGCCCTCCCCCATGACTGACAGACGGCCCTCCCCCTCAGTTGACAGACGGCCCTCCCCCATGACTGACAGACGGCCCTCCCCCTCAGCTGACAGACGGCCCTCCCCCTCAGTTGACAGACGGCCCTCCCCCTCAGTTGACAGACGGCCCTCCCCCTCAGTTGACAGACGGCCCTCCCCCTCGGCTGACAGACGGCCCTCCCCCATGACTGACAGATGGCCCTCCCCCTCGGCTGACAGACGGCCCTCCCCCATGACTGACAGATGGCCCTCCCCCTCGGCTGACAGACCACTCAGACTCCACTCCGACAGCCCTGTTCCTGGCAGCACTGCTAGTCCATACTGGCATCCATCTGGGGGCAGAATCGGCCCCTCATTTCCCCCGGCTAGTGCCTGCACACCCCGAGGATCCATCTGCAGCCAGGAGGCCATGACCTTCGTACAGTTTTGAAGACACTCACTAAAAGCGTGAGAAAGAAAGTGTACTCACTTGGATAAGGAAAAGGCATCATCAATCAGCTGCAGCCTGTGAACCACAGGAATGGCCTGGAGAATTTGAGCCATGTACGTGCAGGAAAAGAAGAGAACATTTTTTGGGTCAAAACACTCAAAATAACAGTAACGGTTCAAACATCAGTGCTGCCCACAAAGCACTTGCACGTGAACTGTCTCATGTGTTAGAGCGGGCCCCACAGGCCATTCATCACACATCTGCTGTGGATACACGTTCCCCTGGACATCAATCACAAGGCTTCCACACGCAGGAGGCGCGCCAGCACACTCCTGGAACAAGTCACGCTGAAACTGAAAACAGCAACCAGACTCCAGGGCCTCCCCCGAAGCCCAGCACATGTTCCATGCCTTAGAATGGCTGGAATGAGAGAGAGGCCCTCACGGAACACAGAGGGGCTGCACCAAAGTCCATGGAAGATGCTTACGAAGAAACAATTACACACCACTTCACAACTTATTGCATCAAAAGAAACTTACGGTGTAAATTTCATTTTACATATTTTTTGAAGTCTTATTTAGCACTATTTTGGTAATACTGGGGAAGTCTCTTAAGTAGTATCTGACATCTGAGGACTTCACTACTGTGACTCAGCATCACCCCCAGAAAAACAGGGGAGACAGTGCCAGCCTTGCTCTGCAGACAGCTGTTCAACTGGCACTGCCAGGCACGAGGCAGCTCATGTCGGCCCTTCACGGAGCCAGCAGTGTGCAAGACCTGCCTCCGAATCCTCGCTCCGCCAGCTGCCTTCCAGGATCCAGCCAGCCAATCCTCACTGTCCCCTTGGTGGCCCCTGCATTCCTCTTGGCAGCAATCAACCCACATTTTCCACATCGCCATTACTGGTAACCATGCTCTATATGCTCACCTATTGTGCTACAGAAATAATTTACCTGCACTTCTCAAAAAGTGAGTCTTACAAGTGGCCTCAATAAATCACTAACATGATGGCATGGCTCAGAGTGCACTTAGCAACTAGTAAGTACTCAGCCACTCTGAAAGCGCCTGGAGGGAAGGCAGCACGGCAAGTGGCCCAGGAGGTGTTCTGTTCAAAATGTCAGTAGGTTGGGCCCAGCGTCGTGGCCTAGTGGCTAAAGCCCTTGCCTTGAACGCGCCAGGATCCCATATGGGCACCAGTTCTAATCCCGGCAGCCTCCTGTGTGGGAGACTCGGAAGAGGTTCCTGGCTCCGGACTTTGGATTGGCACAGCTCCAGCCATTGTGGTCACTTATTGGACAGAGAATCTTCCTCTCTGTCTCTCCTCCTCTCTGTATATCTGACTTTGTAATAAAAATAAATAAATCTTTAAAAAAAAAGAAAAATGTCAGTAGGTTTTTGAAGACATCACTGACCACACAGACTGCACACAACACAGGTGATCTGGCCTACAAGACTTCACAAGACCAAACTGCACGAGAAGTTTCATTGCAGGGTCTGAGTGACCTGAGGAGGAGCTTAAGATGCCTTAAGCATATACAAAGGGCCCGCATAAAATAGAATATATGATTATATTTCCATTTAAAGTGGATACATGGGATAAATGGAAGCAGCACATTTAAGCAATTTGCCCAAGAAAAACAAAACTCATAATTAATAGGGAAATCTCTTCTGATTCTTACCTGGAACGTTAAGACTGGGGACAGGAAGACTGGCATGAAGCAGCACAGTGCTGGCAGCCCAAATCCTCCCCTCCCAAGCAGCTCTCCGAGGTCGGGGGCACGGGGAGGCTCACCCCAGCAGGCAGGCTGGCCCCCAGCGTCCAGAGCCTGCTCTGAAAAATGTCCACTGACCAAGATCAAACCTTACCTTGGGATCTGTTTCAAGCTGTTGTTGTAATTTCTTCCAACCCAAGTTATCATAATTAACTCTGTAATATCCAGTCATGTTAGAATTTAAAATCACCCAGTCATGGTCAGAATCTGTAACTTGCATTTCAGGAAACGCTTCTACAAAGAGATGTAGAAATAGTTTTAAATTGTACATTTTAAAAAAGAGATTCAGCATTTATACTCTACATGGTTAATGATTAATGCTAAACAATAAGCAAAAGAAAACGAAAAACAATTATGAGAATTCTAGAGCAGGAGCAGGTCGTTGGCCCGGTAGTTAGAACGCTTGTGGGGACATCTCATGGGGAAGAGTTCTTGGGGCTCCCGACTCCAGCTTCCTGCCAAGGCAGTCTGGAGAGCCAGCAGTGGGCTCCGGAACTGAGTCTCTACTCGCTCTGGAAACAAGGCTTGCATTCCTGACTCAAGCCCAACCTGAGCCACTGCAGGCATTAGGGAGTAAGAATCAGCAGTCGAGCTTCCTCTAGCTTTCTCTCTCTCTCTCTCTCTCTCTCTCTCTCTCTCTCTCTCCTCCTTCAAAGAAATAAACAAAACATTTTAACAAATTGGGGCCACCGTTACAGTGCAGTGGGTGAAGCAGGCGCCTCAGACTCCACATGGGCCCCAGTTCACTCGGGCTGGTTCCACTTGCGAGCCAGCTCTGTGCGAACGCCCCTGCAAAGGCAGCAGAGCCAGCCTCAGTGCTCTGGCCCACCGCTGGCTGTGACACGTTCCTCCCACGGCAGAGGCGTTTGGGTTTGGGGATAAAGCAACAGATGGAAGATCTCTCTCTCTCTCTTCTTCCTTCTCTCTGTCCCTCCTTCCCTGCCTTCCTCCTTCCCTTCTTCCTGGTCACTTTACTTTTCAAATAAATCAATCAATCTTTAAAATATGCATATATCTTTTTAAATTCTATACCTATTTTTAATTTTAGGATACAGTTCGTAAGCTCTGGGTTTTCCCCTCCCCCTCTTCAAGTCTCCTTCCCACCTTGATTTCCCCTATACTATTACAATAGTATAGTTTATCTTAGATTTAAAAAGAATTCTAAAATGTATAGCTCTTACCATATCATATTTTCATATATAATGTATTTTTGCTTTAAATTTTTCTTAAGAGCCTCATGTTCAACAAGAATGACACATTTTAGTTTTAACTGAAGCAACTTTTCAAAAGCTAAACATTTCAACCTTTTATTCATTGCCTTTATATATGCATATATGTGAAGATGGCTTTTAAAATTTGTTACTTACTGCTGCTTTTATCTAGCCAGACTAAAGATTGTGTAGTTCCATTTTTTATCCAAAGAATAGGAATAATCCATGTGTCACTTATTGGGAGAAAATAAAACATTTCGTTAAGTTCCACACATAACATGCATGCTAAGTCAACATTGAAGAGGTGACAGAACAGCAGAGAGCTCGGGGCCCCTGACCGCAGCCCTGCTCCCGGGGTCACATGCCGCTGGGGCCGGGGTCACCAGGGCTACTCGCCCAAGCCTCCTTCTCGGTGCATTGTAAGCAGCTTCATCTCAATAGCCATCACGACTGTCTTCTAACTGAAATCTTCCAGGCCTGTTTACGCCCAACTAGTCCCACTACATTCAGTAGGAGGCTGCAGACGGGCCTGAGCTCATCCAAGCCCACAGGACGGAAGTCATTTCTGGAGCAGCAGCTTCACAAAGGTTTCAAAAATACTTTCCAGCCTTAAGCTTTCTCCCCCCCAAGGAAAGCATCCAACAGGAGCTGGCCGGGACACTGGTATTTATTGAATGTCTATGCTCTCTCCACATTGTGCGCGTAACCTGGAGCAAAGAGCTGACCACAGCGGCACATTAGTCACAGGAAGAGGCACGCCACCCGCAGCTTGCACGGTGCCTCCAGTCTTGCACAAACTCCTGCAAGCCCGGGTTCTCAGAGACTGTCAAGTGTGGGTCCATGTTCCCGTGCACAGCTAAGACACAGCTTCATCTCAACTTCACAGGGCGTTACAGGGAGAAGGACACTTGGAGTCTCCTCTCTCCCCTCCCTAAGGTTCTACATAAAGAGGAGGACTGATTGTAAATTTTGGCAATGTCACTTGCAGATTTATTGTTCATTTGTGCTTTGCCTTAAATGCTACGAACGGCAGAAAATTATCTAATAATTGAAGAAATGGAAGGAGAAAGTGAGGAAAGAACATGTCATTCCACTTTCGCAGCACTCCCTGGGATGCATGCTACTAGATTAATCTTAGAAAGGCGACTCAGACTCAGCAAATTTGTTGAATTATGGTGAAGTCAGTATGTGAACCAGGGTCCGACCCAATCTGGTTTGGCTTCAAATACACTCCCACATACCCACATGGGCACACACACACCCTCATGCTTGCACAGACACATGCACACACTACATGTTCACAGACACACACACAGAGGCATGCAGACCCCATGCTCACCTCACAGAACTCTCCAAGGACACAGGGCTCTGCCTTCCTGCCTGTCTTACAGCCCCAAAAGATTACTACTCCTGCTAGAGGGCCAAAGCTCATGAACTGGAACCCAAGGCAGTGGGGAGCGGCACTGCTTTGAACCCCAACTGAAGGCCTCGGGCCCAGCTCAGGATCAGCAGCTTCCCTGCTACCCGCTTAGCCCAAGGGGACGGTCCTGTGGGATCCCTTTGTAAATGGGTGTGTGCCCTGCAAGGGTCCTGCTCCTTGACCACCTCCAACCAAGTCCCACCCAAGGAAGGAGAGAGGTAGCTGGAGGGCAGAACCACTTACTTATGGGTGACAAGGGTCTGAACCTTTCCCAGATAAAACGGCTCCTGTCGCACAACGCCCGTGGATACATTTAAAGTGACAACTGGAAATCCACTCCGGTGTGTCCAGCTGTCCATTATGCTTTTCACTGTCATTGGCAAGACAATTGTACTCTGGTCCTCTATGGCCTGTTGTTTTTTTTTTTTAACAAATAATCACAAAACCAGATAGGGTTAGCAGCAAAACCTGTTAAAGCAGCCATCTCCTAACAGAAGCTCTGTTTCTGGCCTACTCCGTGTTCCCTGGTGGGTGACACTTGGGGCAGATGGCAGTGAGTTGTGAACTCTGTGTCCACACACAGCTCCAGAGTCCATGACTGCATTCACTGAAGGCACTGAGCCCTGGGAACCGCGGCGGCCCTCCCAGAAAGGGGGCACCATGTCCTAGGGAAGGGCTCCCCAGGAACCACTGCTCGCCACAGCCTCCTGCCCTGGCAGCAGACACAGAGGACAGCACAGTTACCATTTGGAAATGTCTCCACAAATCATCTTGCTCAGCATTCGAGTAAGAAAAAGCCTCCAGATAGGACTATAAAAACAGAAAAGATAAGGTTACGAAGGAAGTCAAAGCAATGGATGTGGCCAAGCTGACAACAGCTTTTGTTGTTGTTTTTTGCCAACTCACCTTGAGGGCTGTGATAAAGACACGCTCACCCAGGAAGTTGTGGAGCATCCTGGCCAGAGACGCTCCCTAGGGACACAAAGGCAGCCGTTATCAGAACTCCTGGGCGCACTTGCAGCTTTTTCCACCCAGTTTTCAGCTGAATGCACACTGCCATCCTCAGAATCTACACTAGGTGACTTCCCACAAGGACAGAGGGAACCCTGATGGTCTTTACCTTGTGGTATGTGAACAGATCAAAGAGCTCATTGATTTCACTCGTGTCTGTGAAATTTCCCACTCTCGAGGACACAGCTCTGGTCACCAAGGCGTGATCTTCTCCGAGAATAATGTGCAAAATGTTGGCTAAAAATATCTCATTCTACAAAGGAGAACATGGAGGCGTCAGTGGTCCTGGAAGAGCGTTAAAGCCTGCTGCTGGGCCCGGCGCCGTGGCTAGCGGCTGAAGTCCTCGCCTTGAACGTGCCAGGATCCCATATGGGCGCCGGTTCTAATTCCGGCAGCCCCGCTTCCCTTCCAGTTCCCTGCCTGTGGCCTGGGAAAGCAGTCAAGGCCGGCCCAAAGCCTTGGGACCCTGTACCTGCGTGGGAGACCTGCAGGAAGTTCCTGGCTCCTGGCTTAGGATTGGTGCAGCACTGGCCATGTGGTCACTTGGAGAGTGACTCACTGGACGGATGATCTTTCTCTCTGTCTCTCCTCCTCTCTGTATTTCTGACTTTACAATAAAAACAAATAAATCTTAAAAAAAAAAAAAAAGCCTGCTGCTCAAGTAGCCAGAGGGAACAGCAAACAAATATCCGTAACTGCAGTATTCAGGACAAGGCAGGACTGCTGGAACAACAAAGCTGTAGGACACTCTCTGGCTCATTTCATACCTTAATCACCACCTGAAGGCAGAGAGTCCAAGAGAAGAAAGGGAGAGAGAGAGGGAGAGAGATCTCCCATATGCTGGTTCACTCCCCAAATGTCTGCAGCAGCCAGGACTAGCCCAATCCAGAGCCAAAGCCAGGGGCTCTGGGGCTCCCACATGGGCACAGGGGCTCGAGCACATGGCCCAGCTTCTCCTGCTTTCCTGGGTTTGAGAGATTGAAAGTGGAGCAGCTGGGAATCAAACTGGTGCCCATATAGGACCTAGCATCACAGGCAGTTCACCCACCACACTAATCCTCATTTTGTATTTCTTAGTTTGATTTTTTAAAAAGTCATTTATATAAACTAGTGTGCTTTCCAAGAGTCACTGACATTTCTCCTAGAAAGGTCCTGGCCTCTGGCAAGGCCTCCATCAGACAGCCAGTCTAGGGGGTTGGAATTCTCTAGAATTTTATTTATAATTTTATTAGTGACTCCTTAACATTGATAAATCTCTCACAAGGACATGAACAGACCAAAAGCATGCCATATTTATAGATTCACAAGCTCACAAACCACTTCCTTTATAACTGGGAATAAATTCAAAGACGGGATACCTCAGCCAATGGCGCCTGCACTATGGGAAGGGAATTCATTACACTGTAATGAGGACCACAGAGCTGTCCAAACGACCAGCTCCTTCTCTCCTCTCCAACGATGAGCCTCCCTCTGTCTCTCTAAGGATAAGCCTCTCTCTCCTCCCTCCCCTCTGACACAGGGCGGGGCAGTGTTTTGCTTGACGGAAACCCCACCAACAGCCAGAGAGGGGCTGGGCTGCCCACGCCAGAGCACAGAGCAGTGCAGCAGCTGGGCAGACAGGGCCAGGTGACCTGTGCTGACTTCGGGAACCCACAAACCAGCCTCTGGGGATTTGTCAGCATCATGTTCTAAGACAGCTGCTTTCGGTAGGAGCTTACATTTCTCACAAGCTACTCGATGTGGATCCTGCTAGAATTAGCTGGCAGCATAGCAGGATGGCAGGGAACCGTTCATGCGGGTGGGTCTTGCATTAGGCACAGGTTTTGGTAGCTTCATGCTGAGGAGCCTTGAGGGGCTCACTGCTGACTCACGTGTCATATCTCCACCCATCATCTCACGTCCCAGTGTGAACACCACAGTCATGAGATGAGCACACTTCATTCCTACCTTGTTTATTCCCATAGCACTGAAAACTTTCTACCCCACTTACTCATTACAGCTATTAGAAATGGCGCGACCTCAGGGCTGATGCTGCGGCATGCAGGGTGAAGCCAGCGCCAGCTACACTGACATCTCTGATATGGGCCCCAATTCGTGTCCTGGCTGCTCCACTTTCAACCCAGATCTCTGCTTTTCTCCTCAGAAAAGCAGCTGAAGATGGCCAAGTGTTTGGGACGCTGCATCCACATGGCAATCATGGATGAAGCTCCTGGCTTTGGACTATCCCGGCCGTGACCACTGCAGCAACCTAGAGAGAGAACCAGAAGATGGAAGGCTCTCTTTCTCTCTCCGCCTCCATCCTGCTTTCTCTCTCTGTCTGTAACTCTGATTTTAAATAGAAACAAATCTTAAGGGGAAAAAGTGCTGTGCTTTCTTGATTATGCCTGTAAGGGCTGCCACACTACAAATGAGATCAAAAGAGAAACTCAATGAGGATTATCACAGGCGACTCAAATCAGACTTCTTCCTTTCAAAGTACAGGTCAGACTTTGCAAAAAAACAAAACACACAATTAAAACTGAATATCCAGCTACCTAACACCTCTTGTTTTGCTGAGGGGCAGTCACAGACTTAATCATTGTTCTGCTATTAGTTAGAAGTTCAAGTTGCTCTGATTTCTTGCTGTTAGGGCCCATGTCAGCAAACACTTTTGTATGTAAAGCATTATCTCTGTTCAAGACATATCCCTTTGAGAACGGACTGCCACGCCTCTGCCTGCCTGTATAGGTTTTCCTCAGTCTTGGCATGACTTTAATCACACAAAGCAAACACCTCTTTTTCCGTACATTTCAGGCAGTTCAACTCTGGGACCCCGATAAAGTGATGCCTGTTTCAGTCCTGCCAGAGAAAATATAACATAAAAAGTACGTTAACTTTAAATTTTTTTAATAAAAAGGATTATGTGATAAGCACAGAAAGAGACAGAGGGCAAGAGAGAGAGCTCCCACCCACCAGCTCATGCCTCAGACACCTACAACTCAATCCAAGGTATCCCACAGGAGTGGCGGGAGCCCATTTGGGCGGGCCATCAATGCCGCCTCCCAGGGTGGGCACTGGTAGGAACCTGGAGCTGGGAGCCAGAGCGAGGCATGGAGCCCAGGTGTTCCAGTGTGGGACATGGTCCTCTTAACTGCTACAACAGACACCTCACCCCACATTACAAATGTAAGAGGAAAACATCTGGCCACTGCATCAAACCGTACAGCCACTGTTGCTGTCCCTGCAGATAAGGACATTCCAGAGAAGGCCTGTGTCTCTCAGAACCTGCTCTCCTCCTTTCCTGTTGTGAGTTAAAGTGGTTAAAGGCATGGGCTCCAGGGGCAGGAATCTGCCCAGCAGCCGAGGCACCGCTTCAGACAACACAGCCCTTACCTAGCTCCGGGTACGAGTCCTGGCTTGTCTGCATCCAGTCCAGCTTGCTGCCAACAGGTGCTCTCTAGCGGGCAGCTGGCAATGGCTCAAGTTCTTGGAAACCTGCCATCTGCATGGCAGACCTGGACAGAGCTGCCTCCCAGTTCAGCCCGGCTCAGCTTTGACTGTTGAGGGCCTTTGGGGAATGAACTAGCGGAAGAATGATCTTACTGTCTGTCTTTGTCTCTGCCTTTCAAATATAATGAAAACAAATTTTAACAGGTACAGGCTTTGCAGTTTAAACCCTCCGTCAGCCTCTTGGAGTCAGGTGACTCACAATAGTCACCACACCTCCCTCTGCAACTGATGCACCCCTAGAAAACAGGGAACCGGGAGGGCAGCACTGTCCTTGCTGCGGGAAGTTCAGAGCACAAGGACTGGCAGACAGAGTGTGTTCCACAAGGAACCAACCGCTGTGTCCCAACCGCTGTTGGGCTGTTTTCCTGGGCACTGGATGAGGCCAAGTAGACCAACCCCTGTAAGCAAGCGAGTGCTGGCTTGGCAGTCAGTGTCCCAGTAGCACAAGGTGCATGCCCAGTAATTTGACGCTAAGTACATGTGCAGCCATTTCAATGGTGAGGTACTGCAACACATAGGTCTCCCAGTGCTTGCCCCTGCCCACCTGCAGTACTGCTGAAGGCCTGAATCATGATGGGGCCCCTGGCCAGCCTGCTCCTCCAGAGGGCAGACAGGAGGGAGATGGAGGAGAGCCAGTGAGCAAGGTCAGAACTACCTGCCTTCGGCCCTTAACTCCATGAGCCGTGACACATGGCTTCCTCACCTCCAGCTGAAACTAGACCAAGAAACAGAAAACACAATTTTTTTTACTGAATTTCAAGCAATTTACTAGATTACACAGAAGCCCCACTTCTTGGTACCCATGCTTTTTTTTTTTAAGATTTATTTTATTGGACAGTCAGATATACAGAGAGGAGGCTGCAACAGCTGGAGCTGAGCTGATCTGAAGCAAGGAGCCCGGAACCTCTTCCAGGTCTCCAACATGGGTGCAGGGTCCCAAAGCTTTGGGCTGCCCTTAACTGCTTTCCCAGGCCACAAGCAGGAAGCTGGATGGGAAGCGGGGCAGCTGGGATTAGAATTGGTGCCCATATGGGTTTCTGGCACGTGTGAGGTGAGGACTTTAGCCGCTAAGCTATCGCGATGCTGGGCCCAGTCCCCTTGCTTTTAACAAACAAAGCCAACTTCCCCAAGTCTGGAGATCTGAAGCTCACCTGCCTATGGTTAAATACATTCAGTCCCACTAGCAACTGAGAAACTAGAAAGAACTCAACAGGACAAAAAGACATTGTTATCATCCTAGCCCTGAAAGTAGTAGAAATGTAGAAAGGCTGGATACTGATAATTCCCATTTTAGATTCAGTATATGGTAAATCAGATTTTATGTTGATGACGTAGTCTATTCAATTAAGAAAAAAGGGGAAATACTATTGTTTTTTAGGATGAAACTTTTTTCCTTACCAACACAGTTAATCTGGGAGACAACCAAACGTTTTCAGAAACAGTTCTATGGGGGCACACACCACAAGTGCTTCTGTTCTCTGAAACAGAGGTGTGCACGAGTTTGTGGGCACAGGGACTTGACAGAAGCGCCACCTGTGGCTCTGGGCAGGCGACCCCGCCCACACACACACAGCCCTGTGCCCCAGAGGGCCCTCTGCAGAGCATGGCAGGAGAGCACAGGTGGGACTGCGTCATGTCTGGGACCCCTGGGCAGGGGGAGACCTTGTGCACCGTACTCAATGCTTCTTTGCCTGGGTCTCCTCATCCACAAACTGAACAGCATCAGCACCTGCGCCTTCTGCTCCAGTTAAGGCTCTAGCGACTCCCTGAAGGACCTTTCTCTCTCTCTCTCTCTTTTTTTGGCCACACAAGCAACAAAAACAAGCATCTACCTTACTCATCTTCCACAAAACTAACTAAAATAACAAAAATGACATAATCTCACAATCTCCTTTACTTTTATTTAACATATTGATTTTTCAACTTAATTCTTTGAATAACTGAAAGTATAGGAAAGACATACAGAGAGAGAGAGAGCCCACTCCGTCCCCAGACACCTGCAGCAGTCCTTGGCTAGAGCTGAAGACGGTGACAGGGAACTCAACCCATGCCTCCCACGTGTATGGCAAAGATCCAACTACTTTAGCGGGAAACTGGAGTCAGGGCATTAAACCTGGTATATGCACGTGTGAATGGGCACCTTAAACACAGGCCAAACACCTGGCCCAAACCTGCCTTAAAATGGCAAGTTCCTCTGTAAAGAAGCTCTAACCACAGGGGACCAACATTTCAAATAGTACCAAGCTCGCTCGTGGGTGAGGGCAGGGACAGGAGAGGAGGTCACACACCCAGCTCCAGGACCAGTGGCAGGTGACAAGAGGAAGAAGTGGGAAAGAATGGCTGTAAGGACCAGAGAGGAGTCAGGAATAGGAGATGTGAGCCCAGAAGGACCCGCACACTGCCAAAGAACTGAGCTGTACACCAAAAAGTAACATTAAACATAAACATCTAACTACCTAATTACTCTAAATAAATATCACAGTTATGGCCTATAGTCGAAATAACCAGATCTGCATATCCAGGGCTTCATTTTTCAGCATGTTACTCGTTCCTCAAATCAGCAAACATGCCAGCCAGAGTCCTCAGTCACAGAAAGCACCACATTATCCATCATTGTTTCTGCTGTACCGCTTAGTCCAGGCAGCAGCAAAAGCAGCCCAAAACCTACTGACAGGGCAAGATTATACACCAACACCTTCTCAGGGGATACTGGGTGAGGAAACAGGGGAGCTAACACATAATCCTGTTTTCAAAAAGAATTTGGGCAGTTGCAGAAATGCTCACAACAGAGCATGAAACAGACACATTTCTATGCAATTCCCACTTTCAAAACTATTGACAACAGGGAAGGGATCTGGAATAAAAAAATTAAAGAATAAATACACCGTCTCTGAAGTGCTTGGGGTGCCCACAGTTTTCCTAACTTTTTCTGAATTTTACATATTTTAACCATGAATAAATACACATTACTTTTATATAAGCAAAAAACATTAAGTAAATATAGCACATATACTTACTCTTGGGAGTTTGGGATTGAGGTAGTTAATCACTCCAAGTTCCAAATAAGATGCAAAGCCCTCACTGAGCCAGAGATTGTTCCACCAGTCCATGGTAACCAAGTTTCCAAACCACTTTCAAAGATGGGAGAGAAAAGACAGCGCTCTTAAATTTAAGTTAGATGTGTTACAATTGCATGTTAAGTAAATGTACAATCAAAAGACAGAATTAGACTTCCATTGCCTTCAATAATAAAATGTGAAAAAGATAATGACTCTGCAAACCATCCTGTTGCTTTAACATGTGGAGACATTACAAATACATCCCTCTGAAACAACCGTCTCAAGTGCAGTGACTGGAAGTGTGCTGCTCAAGCATGAGCTCAAGCAGTCTCCCCCTTTGCTGAGCACCTGCCAGCTCCAGCTCCTCGTATTCTACATACGCTACAATGGGACTCTGCTGGGAGCGCGTAGGCTCTAAGAACACAGCTGGACTTGGCCTGTGCAGAAATTGCTCAAGCAATCCTTTGTTCCATAACATGGTCCAGCTGTAATTACTTCTAGCTGAGCTTAAGAGGTGGAAAAAGTGTCAAATGGTTGATAAACAGAATTAGGAAAGAAAATTGCAGTAACTTCTAAAACAAATAAATTTGTGCCCTGGTATTTAATCAAGCTCTTAAAGCCATTGTGCTGGCCTAATAGTTGGTGGCCAAAACAACACACGGTTCCAAAACAACACACGGTTGACACTTGGGGTGACAGGTGAAAGTGCAGTCAGGCTAGAATAGGAAATGATACTTCACATGACAGGTGAAGTGTGGCTGTGTGTGTTCTGTGCACTTTGGCATAACCCAACCCTGGCCCACCACTCCTCCCACGAGGCCTCTAGGCCACCAGCCTCTGATCACACATACCCTCCCTTTCCTCACTGCTCTGCTTTTCTGGGGAAGGACACTGCCGGCTGCCTTCCTGAGAGAGAAGGAGGAACATTTTACCACGTGCCTGGTGTCCGATCTCATGGGAGACGATGTAGGTGATCATAGCCTTTCTCTCTGTCAGCTGGTCACTGGGCCGCAGCAACAACAGAGATTCATCAAACATCATCAGGCCCCAGTTTTCCATCGCATGCTTGTCAAAAACAGGCAAGGCAATTAAATCTAAGTGGATTTAAATGGGGGAAAAATGAAATCATCCTTCTAAAAACAACATGGGGTTTGTGGACATAAATTATCTCAAAAATTAAATCATAAACCTAGGAAAAACAAAAGGGAACGTTTATAACCAAAGGGATAGGAAGACTGTTCAAAGATGAATACCAAAGACAGCCACCAGGAAATAAACCGTGCAGGCAATACAAGAATCAAATACCTCCATGAAGGGAACTGCATCCAAAATACACTCAACAGCAAGGAAACAACCAATGTCATCACTAAATGGGCAGAGATCCGCACCGATGCTTTGGCAAAAGAGGTACAGAAATGGCAGACAAAGATTCCCAATGTTATCAGTCCTCAGAGAACTGCACAACACTGCTGATGCTGTCAGGATGGCAAACTCAGACCCTGCCAACACCAAGTGCTGACAAGGAGGGGAGGGGAGGTCAGAACAGGGCAGGAAAGGGGAGGGGAGAGGAAGAGAGGGGAGAGGAAGAGAGGGTAGGGAAGGGGAGGACATGGGAGGGAGAGGAGAGGAGAGAGGGAAGGGAAGGGGAAGAGGAAGGGGAAGGGAAGGGAAGGGAAGGGAAGGGAAGGGAAGGGAAGGGCAGAAAACTGGAGAGAAAGCAAGGAAATGGGAGGGGAAGGGAGGGAAGAAGAGGGGAGGGGAAGGAAGCAGAGTATCCCACCTGCTCACCTCCTGCCTTGTCCCCACATCCTCCGCCCAGCATGGCCCCTCAACCCCCACCTGCTCACCTTCCTGCATTGTCCCCACACGCATGACATCCATTAATCTCTTTCCTCTTACAGAAGGTTCCAGAAGGATCTAGCATTAGAACCACACAGCGTGTGATATTTCCAGAAAGACCTCCAATGACCACCATAGCATGTTTCACTTCTATGAGATCATAATCTTACAAGCATGTTCATGTCCAATGTGCCATTTCACAACTTCTGAGTCTTAAATACCTACCTATACTCCTAAAAGCGTTTCACCACTCTTCCAAAACTCACACTGACCTAAGGAGGATCTAACTCTTTTTGGTATTCGATACTTCAGTTTACTTCTGATTTTCAACTATGAATTAAAATGACTCCAGCACTGGAGGGGAAAAAAAGTACTGTCCACATGATTCACATTACCTTGGGTTCCTTGAATTCACTGAGCAAGTTACCAGAGGGTAAGCTAAAGGAATATTCAGGAGGAAATAAAGCAAACAGCTTTCCAAATCTCTCTGGTAGAGGAACAGACTTGTGTATGTGGGAAATGCTGCTGGAGAAGGCATTTGTTGTTTTCCATTTGTTCCATCAGTGGCTCAAGCACAGAGTCAGAGTAATTATGAATCACTTATCCACTTTCTCCCAAAGATCCAGGGACAAGGGTCTCTGTTTTGTTGGTCTGCCAGCAATCACAAGAAGTTCTGGCTGAGCCATCTGCAGGAGTGCACAGGGCTATGCTGGATGAGGCGCCAGGAAGGATGGGGGACGACTTCAATGCCAGAGAACATGAGGCAGAACCATGAGCAGTGTGTAAGGACAGCACTGGCCCACAGGATGGAGTGTGTGCTGCAAAGCACCTGGGTCCCGGGATTCCTCCAGACTCCCATCTCCCTCTCCTTAATAACCACAACCAAGGGCCCGGCGGCGTGGCCTAGCGGCTAAAGTCCTCGCCTTGAACGCCCCGGGATCCCATATCGGCGCTGGTTCTAATCCCGGCAGCTCCACTTCCCATCCAGCTCCCTGCTTGTGGCCTGGGAAGGCAGTCGAGGACGGCCCAATGCATTGGGACCCTGCACCCGCGTGGGAGACCTGGAAGGGGTTCCTGGTTCCCGGCTTCAGATCGGCGCGCACCGGCCGTTGCGGCTCACTTGGGGAGTGAATCATCGGACAGAAGATCTTCCTCTCTGTCTCTCCTCCTCTCTGTATATCTGACTTTGTAATAAAATAAATAAATCTTTAAAAAAAAATAACCACAACCAAATGCTCCTGGCCCAGACAAGGGTCATCTGCGGCGCCTCCAGTCCCAGAGGCAACAGCAACAGTTGAGTATCCAGGGCTGAATTTTAGCTGTCTTGACTCCTAGAGGACTGGTGTTCCTCCAGGCCCACTTCCCTTTGCTGAAAAGCTGGAGTTGCAGAGGCCCTGGCTTCCTGGCACCCTGGAGACCTGAGCTCTCAAAACTGTGCTGCTCATCTCCTCCTCTGCCTGCCAGTCCAGGCAGAGCACACTGTTCTGAGTCTTCAGGGACCATCTCAGAGGAACGAAAGAGATGTCCAGATGTTCAGTGTAGAGGGACCTGTGCACGCTTTCTGAGCAGGTGGCTCCTACAGCTTTAAGGCATTCTATGCAGAAACAGGGGAGATGATGGATGTTCGTGTCTTCTGAAGTAACCCACGATATTCACACACGATTCCAATTCCACACAAGGCAAACCCAAATCCTAATCCAATGGCTGACAACTAAAGAATACTTCAAAGACACACGAACAGCACAGCTCCCAGAGGGACCTGGAATGACACACAAGCCACTAAGGGGATGCAGGGCACAGCACCACGCACATGTGTGTACGAGCAGCAGTGAGGCTGGAGCTCAGGAGGGAGGGCAGGGTCTGCAGGAAGGAAGACTACACTGAGTCCCCAGCAGGGACGTGTAGCCTGGGAGTTCCTGGATTCACATGGGGCCTGCGTACTCTGGGGACTTGGGGGTGTGGGCTTACAGGGGTCTGGGGGATCACACAGTTGGGGGTGAGTGGGGACTCAAGGGTTCATGTCCAGGTGAGCAATGACTACTAGGGACTTCCACAGACAAGACCACTGAGGTAAGTGGGGGGGCTTAGACTGAGTTGTTTTAAGGAGCAAATGGGAGGACCTTTAAGGGGCAGACTTGAAGCACCAGCACTCATGCGAGACCTGAGCTGGGGTAGTTAGCACCTACCACCACTGACCACCACTCACTGGCACACACTAAAGCTAGGACTACGTGGTGGGGTTAGGTTACAGTACTCACCAGTGAGATTCAGAACAGGGGATGGGAAATGTTAGGCTGACCCATGACACTAACCAGTACGTGAGAGAATCAGGCCTGGGGACAGAATCTGTCAAGGGGTACGTGGGTTCACCCCTGTGGAAATGTAATCTCCACTGGCATGTTCAAGATCTGTGACTGGAAACAGGCCTGGTAGGGGAGCTAAGCAGACACCCCAGCTGGGTTGGGGTTCCCACTGGTGAACGTGAGAGCCAGACAAGAGGCAGGGTTCTGGGCTGGATATGGTTGCAGTCTCCCTCGGCATGGGTGTAGACTGGGTCTGGCAAGCACCAGACTGGGCCAGGTTCCAGCACCCAGTCTGGTGCTTGTAAGAGCCAGGGTGGGTGCTGAGCAAGCTGGGCTAGGTCTCAGCTCCCACTAAACCACGTGAGAGCTGTGTCTGGGCATGGGCCAGGTATGGCTGGGCTGTAACTACCAAGAGTATCAACTAGAATGGGTGTGGCCTAAGGACACTGTTCCTGCCAGGACAAGAGGTGGACAAGGTCAACCTGCGCCAAGGACCTACTGGTGTGCACGAGAGCTGCTGCCAGGAGGAGACCTGACAGAGGAGCTTGGGGAACTCCTCTGTCAGGACGCAGTCCCTGCAGATGAGCGCAAGAACCAAGGCAAAGAGCAGCCCAGACCAATTCACAGCATTCACTGGCAGACCTGAGAACCAGGACGGAGTGTGGGATTGGAGGGCAGACCACAGTCCACATTAGGGCCAGGACTAGGGGCTGGCTGGGCCAGGCTAGGATGCAAAACCCACCAGCAAGAGCTGGAACTGGGAGCAGACTAGAAAAACCAGGCTGCAGTTCATGCTGGTTGATGCTGGACTGAAGCAAGCCATGCCAGTCTGGGAGCAGTGGATGCCAGGTCTGTGAGCCTTGGGGGAGGGGACCAGGGGGGGCCTAGGTCACCCAGCCTGGATCCTTGGGCCCCCCTGCATGGTAGGTGCAGGATCCATGAGTCCCAGAGGTAGGGAGTCCTGAGGGGTCTGGGTCGCCTAACCCAGGTCCTTAGGCCCTCCTGCAAAAACTCATCCTCCTCACTGGAAGAATCCTAGCAGTGACAGCAGGCCCAGATACACAGGGAGGATATAGCAGCCCACTGGAGCCTGCAGAGGACAAATCATAGCAAAGGAAGGAGAACAGAACTGGACAACTACCCCAGCCAAAGGAGACAGCAAAAATATGGTCAAATGGCTATATCAGCAATGGGCATCGGAAAGGCTTCCTCACTGATGAGAGCTACAACATTTCAGAACTATCGAAACCACCTGGGCAAAACCCTTGGCATACGCACCACACCAGGACCCTGGGTTGATATTGGGTGGCTGTTCCCCATCCCCAGGTACTGAGGCAGTTGGGAAGCTGGGAATGCTCTCTCCTCTTATTTCCTCCCTTCCCACAGAAACAAGAAGAAATGGGAAATTTGGAAACAATGACCGCACCTACTTTTCTCTAACCCTCAATCCTTTGCACTAATCAATTATGTAAACTTCATCAAAAATAAAAATTTTTAAAGTCAAATAAAAACAAAACAACAAAACAAAAATGACCATGGTCATTAAAACACATTTTCCTTTCAATTCCACTTTCCACAAACTTTTCATGTATCGTGGATGATGCGTGATCTAACAGTGAGCGGCCAGGAGTCCAATTCCAATGCAGCAGCCACATGGCCACAACTGGTGAGCCCATCTGCTGAGCCTGAGACCTCCACCCAGCATTCCCGTCCCCACCACAGGGGACCAGTTGCCCTGCGAGGGAAGACCTCACCTGTTTTGGGAAGAGGATAACTGATATTAAACAAATCCTCCAGAAAAGAGAAGATGGGCCCGGTGATGTTCAAGGCGAAGTCTGCGTGTCCATCTGTGATGGCTTCCTTCCGCGCCCAGATGCGTACCTGAACCCAAACAGCGTGGGCGTGGTTAGGAAGAGCAAGGTGCTCTGGACAGCCTGCCGTCACGGCTTCAACAGCAGCTGCGCAGTAAAATGTTGACATGGGAACATATGCTGAGAGAACCTGGAGGACCACACACGAAGATACTAGTGGGGCTGTCCTCAGAAGGCTCCCATTTCAAGTTCTACCAACCACAGGTAGAATGCTGGGATCGTAAAGTAATCCTCTGAATGGTCCACACCACCATCTGTCCCCAGGAAAGTGCAGAGTCTGTGTGAAAATGCACTTGGAACTCTGGCTTCCTTTCTCAGGACCCAGTTCTAACAAGCCGAAACACAACTGTGCCCTCAGGAGGGGCAGATGCTTCTGCATGGGGCTGGTGCTGTGGCAGAGTAAGCTATTCCACCACTTGCAAAGCCAGCATACTGTATCAGGTAGGCAGTCTGCATCCCAACCTTTCTGCTTCTGATCCATCTCACTGCTAAAGTTCCTGGGAAAGCAGGAGAAGACGCCCCCCGGGATTGCTGGACCATGTTCCAAGCTCCTGGTTTCAGCCTGCCCCAGTCCTGGCGGTCAGGCCTTTAGGGAGTGAACACAAAGCTGGAACTCTGTCTCTCTCTAAAGAAGCAGTATAGCACAGATTCAGCAAATGGGAATCACAAACATTTTTAAGTGGTTTAATAATTAGGACAACAATAGTCCCTCTGTATTTCCAATCATTGAAATGAGGTCAAATCCCCTTGTTTAAAATTGTGAAGTTTTAAATTTTTAAAGCTGATGCAGTGAGTGCATTACACTCAGTTAATTCTGTTGCCAATTCTTGGTTAATTCTTGGTTAATTCTGTTCCTTTTTCCAGTTCAACAGGAAGAAAGGAGCCTGCCTCGCTCTGTCAGCTGTATGGAACTGTGCTTCTCACAGGGTACTGGGAAGGCGACCCGTATGATTCACAGGCTCCTGGTTAACAGCCATTATTATCATCACACAAAAGCATTTTATACTCTACAAAGCATCTAGGTGATCTGTGACAGAGTGGCCAGTGTTAATGCTAAAAGCATAGGTGAGGCTCCAAAGCCTTGAAGTGAGAGTGTGAGGTGACAGAACCAAAACATGGGTCCTGATGCAAGTGCTGTGCCATTAACTAAGAAGGAGCTCTCGGGCGGGCAGGCAAGGCCAGTGGGGCAGGCTGCCACTTGGGGGAAGCACACTCCACATACAAGTGTATGACTTCAGTCCTGGCCACTCTGCCCAATCCACTTCCTGCTCATGTGCCCAAGTCCATGTGGGAGATTCAGATAAGATTCCAGGCTCCTGCCTTCAGCCTTGCCCAGCCTGGCTGTGGGAGGGCACTCGGGGAGTGAGCAAGCATTTGAAGGATCTCTCTCTCTCTCTCTCCTCCTCCTCCTCCTCCTCCTCTTCTTTCCCTCCTTCTGTCTCTGAAACTCTTTCTTTCAAATGGATGAAAACAAATCAATATTACAACAAGAGCTCTTCCGGGAAACCCTGGGGAAAACCTGAGGAAAGGAATCTTAGATCTGTGCACTCTAAGAATACACGCCCTGAAAACGTGTCTTGAATTACATGATTTTGAATTCCACAAGGGTTCAGGAATGCCCCTCCTTCACAGAGTGCAATCACCTGTTTCTGGGGCTCATGCCAGGACTTGTCAATGCCCTCAGCCTCCCTCCGCTGCAGGGGTTCCTCACCCTGGGCAGGAGGAGCCTGGCATTGGCCCCACCTCTCCACCCCCTCCTCCCAGCCACCCTGCCTGCCCCCCAGGTTCTGACTTCTGAGACCATTCAGGCAGCCTGCTCTCCACAGGCCACACTCCCCCAGAGGAGACAGGCACACTTTGGTACATGAATTTCCATTTGCCAGGCTCCTCCCATAGAGGACCACTCCGGCAGCCGGGGTGAAGTCAGTCACAGGATTTCAGGCTCACGGGCGGCTGGGTGGCCCCCTGGCAGGGCAGCAAGGAGCCAGGCCAACAAGGGCCACTGTGGAGATGTCGGCCCTCGTCCATCCCTGCCAGAGCCCAGGTGTGCTGGTTCTGTCCCGGGTCCCTCCTCTCTACAACTACCCTGGTCTGTTTACCACATGCCTCCTTAGCTACACGTGGACCAAGCTCCAGCTTCTCCAGGTCTGCGTCTCTCAGCACATGAGCACTTTGGGGCCTGGCCGGATCCTGCAGCCAGCCTGCACTTTGGTTTCCCTCTAGAGAAATCAGTGAACTCGTTCAAACTGCAGGGCTGACTGGCGGCCCAACACAGGCCTGCACTGGCAAGCCCAGCTGGCATTGGAGCTTTCTGGCGGGTGTGCACTTCTGTAGGCACGCTGTTTCTTCTACTTGCAGGGCAGCTGGAGGTCCTCTAGGAAGACCCCACAGGCCACGGCAGCCCTGCCCCAGGGCAGGATGACATGGACCACTGCGCAGCCTCCTGCTGTGTGCTTCTACTGCCAGGCCCAGGGCCATCCGGACTCCAAAGCTGAGGCTGAGGGATCCCCCAAACCTGAGCCTCCTGGGGTGGGAAGGGGGCTGAGGGCAGGTTCACAGGGCTCGACAGTGGCCTGGAGGAGCGGGTAGGAAGGGTGGCCTTTCGGAAGTCCCCTTAGAGTGCAGCAGAAATCTTCCTGTCCCCTTCAGCAAGAACACCCCAAAGCTTTCGAAGGACATAGGAGAGAGAACGCTGGGGACACAGGTGAGGCCCCTCGGTGGGGAAAGCCCCTTCTCCAAAGCCATACCCTCACTTACCTCCTTCCCCCGCTCGGTCTGGCTGACAGAGTTAAAGTCACAGATGGCAACGGCGACCACATAGGTGGGCATGCTGGGCGTGGTGTGGAAGGTTGTGACCGTCCACTTGGTGCCGTTCACGTCTTCCCTTTCCGACTGACCTACAGGAATTGTTTGAGTCAGACCATTGTGAACTGAAATGTCTCTTCTGCAGGTCATTTCTCAAGCCAGTCCTCACCCAAAGGCCCCCCACAGACCTGAGGAAGATTCGGGGACAGCATGCTGGGTCCCAGAGTGCACCTTGAGTGACATAGGCCTGACTGAAGGCCACATCGCAGAGCGAGTGTTTCAGTTTGGTCCCCACCACTCTCTCTCTCTCATTCCAACTGTTCCCTGACATTACACGTTTCTCCCAAGGTTCGAACAGCGAGGTCTCCAGGGAAGCCAGTTAGGCCTCTGAAGTGACACTGCAGACCTTAAGACCCACGGGGCCAGGCTGGTGCCACTCAGGGAGAACCATGGAGCTGCGGCAGTGCGGGCACAGGTGTGGCCTCAGCCGCCTCAAGCCCGGCAGGTCCAACATTAGTCCTAAGACTTGCGGGTGATACAGACCCTCCTGTGGAATCTCTACATTGTTGGTTGATGGAAATGAACTCAGAGTTTTTAAAAAAGTACATGAGCCAAACAAAACTCATCTTTGTGCCAGACTGTGTCCCAGGCCACCCGCCTGCTACCATCGACAGTCAAGGGCAGAAGCTCAGGGGTGATGCAATGCCAGGGCAAGGGGAGCCACAGAACAGTGGGAGGTCTAAGCATGGCAGCCAGTCCAGGAGCGGGACAGTGCCCAGGGTCTTCCCGGTGTGACTGTGGCCGGCAGAGCCCTCAGAATGCCCTGAGGGACTGCCCACAGGGGCAACACAGGCAGAGCCAGTACATAGAGGACTACTCACCCAGCACTGGCATGTTGGAGAGTGCCACATAAGCCGGATGGTGGACCACTGTGATGCGGAAGGTGGCCTTTAGAGCTGGCTCGTCAAAACAAGGGAAGACACTCCGGGCGAACGTAGGCTCCATCTGCGAGGCGATCAGGGCCCTGAAACACGTTTGCAGGGTCAGAGGTGTGGCGAGGGAGTATTTGTTTTCCTCTCTGGTCAGAGCAACTATGGGAGGCCGGAGCTTGTAACCCAGCCTGGGGCACCGGGGCAGTCCGGATGCGCACACCCCAATTTCAACCATACTTGGTGTCCTGTCCCCCTAAGACCCAAAACACATAAGACAATATTTGTTTCATTACGTCATAAAGTTTTCAAACCTTTCACAAACAAAACAACAAATAAGCAGCCACAGTGGCCGGGTCAGGCTAGGGGGATGTGGCCCTCCCTGACCTAGGGTCCCTCTGTGCAAAAGTCCATGCTTCCCCAGAACACACATTGGGTGAACTCGGCCTGTGTCCTCCCTGTCTCCCACAGGTCCCCTCTTCTTCCCGCTGAAGTCTATAGGAACTCTTACTTTGGAAACAGGGGTGAGTCACCCCAACGCTTGACAGCAGAAGCAAGCACCTTTCATGCTTCCTGGGCAGATCCGTGGGCTGCTGCTGCTCATTCAGCTGCACGGAGGAGACAGCTAGCAGCTTTAGCCCACAGTGCCCTGCAGACTGGTAGGGAGGGGGCAGGGGTGCGACGCCCGACGGCGGGCTCAGCCTCTGCCAGCACAGCCCGAGCTGCAGCCCACATCTCCCTCCTCAGAGTAAAGCTGCATGCTCATGGTCACCCTCGCTGGGCCCCACGTTAACTGTGGATGTCAACCTCCTTTTCAATGACTGTCCTGGGGCTTCACGACCCTGATGCTCTATCCTGGCTGCAGGCCCAGTTCCTGGGTAAATAAGATGTGATTTCAACAAAGCTATTTCAAGAATCATCTGTCCCCTTCCGAAACCCATTCTCCGCCAGGACAAGGCTTTCACTAGCACACAGAGCTGCAGGGCCTCAGGAAGAGCTTAAGGACAGGCACTACATTCAAAACTCACTCCTGGTCCGCAGACCAGACCAGACCAGTCTGCTGCACACACTGGCAAGCACAGGAACTGGAGCTGGAAGCATGCCTGGTGGGAGTTATTAGGGTCACCCAAACTAGGTTGTAGTTCCCACTGGTGTGCACAAGCACCAGCTCTGTGGCATGCTGGGTTGGGCTGGGCTGCAGCACCTGTTGGTTTGCATAGGACATGGGGCTGAGGACAGAACTGACCAGGTAACTACAATCTCTAGCATGTGTGTAGGCTGATGCAGGTGACAGACTGAATCGAGCCCCGAACTGGCTGGCACATGGAAGAGTCAGGTCTGGGGTCACCCCAGCTGAGGTTTCTGGGGGACTTCCCAACTGTACCACTGTCCTCAAAACTCGGATTTGTGCTCTGACCTTGGAATGCACGTATCGGGACTGGGCCTCCTAGATTGCTGATGCCTGTGCAGTGGCTGGCATGCACAGGTGCATAGGGGAGACGAGGTGACCAGCTCATTTAGGTTTGCAGAGGATGTGAAGTGCCACGTAAGAAAATGGAAAGCAGAACGGGTTGGATAATTCTGGCCAAACTTGGCAGGAAGTGTCTGGGTGAGCGGATGCAGTGGGGTGGACTCTCAGCCAATGGACGTTGGAAGGATTGTCTCAACCAAGGAGCGGTGAAAACAACAGCATCTCATAACTATCGAAATTCTTGGAACATTCTTCCCCACACTGGGGTTTCTAAGATGATATCAAGTGCACATTCTCCATTCCCGGGACTGATGTAGTTTTGGCAGCTGGGAGCGGCCCTCCCCTTTCCTCATTGCTGACCCTCTTCCCCCCACCTGCCCCCCACCCAGACATAGGAGAAAAGACAAGAATGGAAGCTTTCGTGCCACCCACCTTCCCTCATACCTCAACCCTCCCCACACTTTTCAGTGGTCCTCATGGGCTTGCATTCTTGTCAACTATGGAAACTACATCGAAAATAAAATTAAAAAAAGAAAATAATCCTTCTCCCTTCTCTATTGGCCCTGTGAGGGGTCCCTGAGCCCACGGTGGCGAATTGTCCTTGCTAGTAAGCCTGGTCTGTGTGGGCTGCCTTGTCCCTGCTTTCTCACAGTTTTGCTTGCACGAACAGGAAGGCAGCTATGGGTGGCCCAGACCTATGCACCCACTATTGATGCATGCAGTGATAAGACGCTCTCAGTTACACCCACAACACCGACGGATGTCTACTGTTGTTGTCACAGAAACCACAGCAAGTTAGGCTTGTAACAGTACTAGCTACCCTGACCAGTAATCTCTGGGGATCTCAAGGAGTCCCAGGTAAGGAGAGGGCAAGAAAGCAGACGGCTCTGCTGAGCGCACACTGACTGTGTGGTTTCAGCAGGCAGGAGGCTGCAGCAGAGGGAGTCACCACTCAGGCAAGCCAAACACAGGGGACCCTGCAACTCAAAGATGGAACACCAGGCGAGCCAGGTGCGTGGAATCCTCCACCTCTCTGCCCCCAAGTAGGGTGTAGCAGGGCTGGAGATACAGGGCCCACCCTCCCCTAAAAAGCATTTTCCTGGTCTCTTCAGCGTTACCCTGCTCCTTTGCCGCAAAGATGGAACACCATGGTGGCATCTGGGATCTGAAGATGCCACAGCTGGGACCGTGGGAAGTCTAGGCTGGCTTTTCTTCCCTCTCTGCTCTGGACTCCAGTAGCCCTGTAAGGAGGCCCTGATCTCAGAGAGTGGAGCTGGCCCCTCTCTATCCACTCTTAGAGTTTCCCTGAAATGTACAATGGCGGTGCTGGTCAGCCTGAGGCCAGAGTGGCCAGCTGGGTAGCAAAGAGTCTGGGAGACTGTGTACTGTGACACAGGCAACAGCACCACTGACCCGTCCTCTCATCCAGCCCTAGAACCTAGCCTTCCCACTCTCTGGGTCCCTGAGGTTCCAGAGAGGTCGAGACCCACGGGCAACCCTGAGGATTCAATCCACCACCACATAAACACACCCGCAGCACGCCCTCAGAACAGTCATGCCTAGCTGTCTTAGGAACGCCACAAACCTCCAGCTCTAGTTGACTCCAAGATGAAATCAAACTCTTGGGAGAGTTGCTGCCCCAATTTCTTACATAAAACACACTCAGCAATCAAACTCTTGGGCAGAGCCAGAGGTTACACCACCAGACTTCTGTCCAGGGCTTGGCTCATGAACCATGTTTGCTGATTACTTGAGAAGGAACATTTCCACAGGACAACCGAGCAAAACAGATGTGCAGTTCCAAAGAAAGGGGCCAAGCTATGTCGTACACAAGCTGGGACCCCTCTTAAGCATTTCAGATGGTGGTGAGGGAGTGACGACCGGGAAGATCCGAGGTGACACCTGATGCCAGGGTCAGCAAGTCAGGAAAGCTGGGGGGCAGAAGGTGCTGCCCAAGCCCAGAGCTACACAGCCTGGTGAGCAGGCTGCTCTTGAGAAAGCTGCAATCAGCAGGCAGGGAAGTGGAGGAGCAAGGCCACTGACCACTCGGTGCAAGTGCCAAAAGAGTGCAGCTGCTTGGAAACCAGCTCAGTCCCAGGCAAGGGACCCATGGGTGTTCCTTGGAAGAGCCAAGCTCCAAGACAGAGCAAGCCAACATCGGGGCTGTCCTAAGGCTTGTCAGGATAAACACTCACCTGCAGGAGGCTGGAGGAGCTCAGAGCTACATTACAACACGTCCAGGGCCTGCGGAAGGAGTCACAGTGCCCATCAGAACAGGAACTTGGGGGTGGGTTTGGGGGAACACGCCCTGCGGAGTCAAGGGAACACCAGGCGGCAAAGGAGCAGGGTAACGCTGAAGAGACCAGGAAAATGCTTTTTAGGGGAGGGTGGGCCCTGTATCTCCAGCCCTGCTACACCCTACTTGGGGGCAGAGAGGTGGAGGATTCCACGCACCTGGCTCGCCTCATGGCAGCCTCTATCCAAGAGACAGTTGGAAGGGTTGGGGAGCCAAGGACAACAGGCTGAGGACAAGTTCGCGATGACTGAGGTTCAACATGCTGAGTGGCACACAGGTGTGTGTTTTACAACTTTTGCAGCTGCCTGGAGGTGTGCTTCCATAACTGCAGTCATGAGAAGAACGAATGGGCCACTGGTTTGTTCCCACAGGAACAGAAAGGGCAGCCCTTATTACACACTGTGGAGGGAAAGTGGGAAAGGTGGAACCAGGTGGCCACCTCCTGCCCAAAGCTAGTTGTCAGAAGACATTGGATATGTACCTGCTGAGCACAGCTTGTCCCCGGTCACACCTCCCAGCCCCATGTCACCTGGGAAGCCAGTACTGGCATCACCATGCACCTGCCCCTTGAGCTCACCGACTTCGCTTTGAGACTCCCAAGTTCTTTCCTAATGTTGCTCAACCCTCCCACGTGTCACACCCGAAGACCTCTGTCAGAGGTCTAGCACAGACAGTTGCTGTGAGGAAGGTGTTCTCCCTGCTCCACACAAACCCATCAGTTATCTTCAGGTTACTCAACTTGTCCCCCAAAGAGACTCCAAGTTTCTGCCACTACATCATGACACCATCTCCGCATCTTCCTATTTTTGTTTTTTTCCCATAATTCTTCCTTGCCTTTTCGAGTGAATGTCATCAACAGAAAAGCAGCAGCATTCCTTAAGGGAATCTATGAACAAGGAAAGGACCTTATACCCTTTCTTGCTGGATTTCTAAAGTAGATGACCACGTGGAGAGTCCTACGGAAAAGTGACTGCCTGGGGGGGTGCCAGAACCAGAGCTCAGCTCCCAGGCCGGAATCCTGCACGTGCCCCCACGCCGTCCACTCGAGCTGTGTAACGTAGGAAACATGGAAATCAAAGTGAGATGTTCAAATGGCTGAGGAACAGAATTCGAATGCACAGCACCAAGGGCAGATGGAATTCACATCTGCAGCAAAAAAAAAAAAAAAAATTATTGTGAAAAATGACAAGAACAAGTCTCTTAGACATTAGATGTTGAGAAGCTCTTGGACCCTCAATACGGAAGAATGAGCAAGGCAGGCTCAACAACCACCTGTCCTGAACTGCAACATGGAGCAGGGGGGCTGAGAGACAGACCAGCAGTCCGTGGCGAGGACGCAGGGATCAGAGCTCAGGAGACACTGACAGTCCGAACCCGAGGGCCAGTGGGTAAGCGAGGAGACGACTGCATGGACACACTCCTCCAGGAGCCTCGTGCTCAAGACCAGACGCTGGGAAGAGAACAGGAGGAGTGACAGCGAGCTACACCACGCCCAGAGCTCACACAGTGCTGCGAGAAGTCGCCTGGACTCCCACAGCCAGAGCGTAGAGACCACCAGACCACGGGACTGCTCCAGAAAGAACTGCCCCAGTCCCGGAGCTCAGGCTCTTGGGAGTCAGTCCCGGAGAGAAAAGGCACCTCGACACGCCAAGGAGCCGCGTGCTCGCCCAGAAAACAGCGTTCTTTAAAGTATTACAACACAATCCAGCACTCAGCACCATGCGACTGCCCGTCAGGCTCTCAACAGAAACGTGAGAAAACACTCTGTCATTCACAAAGGAAATAGCACAGTTCAGAACAATCCATGACTCAAAGAGGATACCAAAATGGAAACTGGAAAGTATGATGAATGGAATGAAAATAAAATGACAACATAGTGTTACTGTGGCCTGCTGCTAAAGCAAAAAATTACTGGAGAAATTAACACTAAGTACACTTACTGTGAAAGAAGGTTCTTAAAGAAAATGAGCTGTGTTGGTCTTAAGAATATGAAAATGAGGGCCCAGCACAATTGCCTAGTGGCTAAAGTCCTCACCTTGCATGTGCTGGGATCCCATATGGACGCCGGTTCATTTCCCAGCTGCTCCACTTCCCTTCCAGTTCCTGCCTGTGGCCTTGTAAAGCAGGAGAGGACAGCCCAAAACCTTGAGACCCTGCACCTATGTGGGAGACCTGGGAAAAACTCCTGGCTCCTGGCTTCAGATCAGCTCAGCTTCGTTGTAGCCACTTGGGAAAATATTTCTGTTTCTCCTTCTCTCTGTAAATCTGGCATTCCAATTAAAAATAAATAAATCTTTTTTTAAAATGCCAAAATGAGGCCCACATTGTAATATATCAGATAAAACTGCCACCTGTAAGACAGGCATTGTACAGGGCAACAGGTCATATCTCCACTACTCTCCTTCCAATCCTGCTCCCTGCTAACGAGCCTGGGGAATCAGCAGGAAGTGGCTGAAGTGCCTGGACCCTTGCCACCCTCATGGAAGACGCAAGTGAGTCTCCTGGCTCCTGGCTCCGGCCTGGCTTCGGCCTGGCCCGGACCTGGCTGCAGTCATTTGGGGAGTGACTCAGTGGATGGAAGAGCTTTCTCCCCCTCCCTCCCTATCACTCTGACTTTCCAGTGAACAAATATTCTTTTTAAAAAAATAAGTAAAAGAATATTGAGAAGAAAAGGAAACGAAACCCAAAATAAAAGGGGAAAATAATAAAGGTCAATACGTAATTCACAGAAATGAAAAAAAAAGGACAAAAAGTGGTTCTGTTTTTAATAGATGAATAAAACCGATCAAATCCAACTAATATCTTTTAAAGATTTATTCATTTTACTTGGAAGTCAGAATTACTGGGAGAGACACAGAGACATTTTCCATTTGCTGGTTTACTACCCAAGTGGCTGCAATGGCTAGAACTGAGCTGACCCAAAGCTGGGAGCCAGGCGCTTCCTCCAGGTCTCCACATGGGTGCACAAGGCCTTGATCCTTCTTCCACTGCCTTCCCAGGCTACAACCAGGGAGCTGGACCAGAAGTGGAACAGCCAGGACACAAACTGGTGCCCGTACGGGATGCTGGTGCCACGGATGCTTGCTACACTACTGTGCAGATCACAAATCATTGAATCCCAGAAACAGAAGAGACCTCAGAGAGTAGAATATAAAAGCTGAGGACCAGGGGACTAGCAGCCTAGTCAGACACCTAGTAAGTGGCACAGGGGAGGATGTCGGAGGGTGCCCAACTCCTAAAGGGAAAAAGACACAGAGTCACACTGTCAGGAATGAAGGGGCAAGGTCACTACAGAACGCACAGGGATTACAGAACAAGGAAATTTTTTTTTTTTAATCTACTTTATTGTATTGTTGTTGACAATCTTTACATAGTTAATTACAGTTAAAGAAAGAAAAAGAAAAAAAAAAGTTCAGGGGGATAGGGAAGTGGGTAATAACTATTATGTCCATATTGTTTCCATCATGTATCTGAGGTATAGGGGGATATTGAGGGAGAAGCCCCACCCGGTTTCCCGCCCACCCCGAGTCCCGGATGTGGGGCATGCTCTGAGATATGTGCTCTAGTGGTGTTAATAGTTCTCCAGTTATGAATCGCTGCCAGTTTCGCTTGATGAGGTCGTCCACTGACTGATATGGTCCATCATAAAGTCTCCGTTTGCCCCATATTTCGCTGCTAACATGTAGCTGAGATGAATGATTGATCTGCTCTGTCTTCTGTCTTTTCTTGATTAGAGTTCTGAGTCCAGCAGCCAGGTTTGGTCGCGACAAAACCAGTACACATTATGGAATGCCAGGGCGTGGTTGCCTGTACTAGATATGAATGCAGCACCCAACCAGCACACATGAGATCCAGGAAGGAAGGGAGGGGCAGAACTGGCGGGGGGATTAAGGGGCTGGTTCCCTCGCCGGACAGCTACTCCCAATGGAGAGCGTGGGCTGGGATAGAGACAGACTAGACTATGCAAGGCTTCAACACCTGTGCGCTGCATGTGGACTAGACCAGGGAAAAGCCAGGCTGGGCTGATTATTCCTGCTGGTGCAAGCATAAATTAGAGCGGGTGAGGGATGTTTGGGCATAGCCGCAGAAGCTGGCACTGGGGACTAATTCTGTCAAGTCAAATCACAGAACAAGGAAATGTTTTAGAACTTGACACGTCAGGCTCTGACAACCCTCACTAAACAGCCCCCTCCCCCGTGAGAGCCCATCTGCTAATACTCTCCAATCAACCAGACCCCGCCGTCCCCACTTCTATTAAACACCTTCCTATGCACTAAAACCACGGCCAGCAGTTCCAGCCAGGTGCCCTTCTGGGGAAATCCAACCAGACAATAAAGAAAGTAACTGTGCCTATAGTACACAAATTCCTGCATGGAAACTCCAGAAGGAATGCCTCCACACTCCTCTTCCAGGCCACCATCACCTGAAACCAGAAGCCAGACAAAGCAGCAGACCCTGAAGAGTTCAGTGCAGTATCGCCACCTGGGTGTGGCAATTCTAACCCAGATGCCAGCAGAACAAATCTAACAATATCCAAAAAGGCTGATAAGGTTTATCCTAGGGATGACGAATGGCTCACCAATGGAAAATCAAAGCAACTTACGACACGAACAAACGGAAGGAAAACCACGTGACCACCTCAACAGATGTAAAACAAACACGTGTCAAAACAGCATGTCCCCTAACAAAACTCAGGATATTAGAAACAGGGGAACTTGCCAAAGCTAGTCAGAATAACCAACAACAGCCACCCCCTTAAAAAACGCAAGAGGAAAAGAAAAACAGGGATACAATAACCAATGGTCCCGTGAGTGGGAAAGAAACAAAACTGTCAGGACTTTAGATGGAATAATCACCATCCTAACAGGAAACTAATAGTTGTCAGCAAAAAATTGCTAAAACTAAGAATGTAGCAAGATTGTAGCACACAAGGTAAATACACAGAGACCAGCAATAAATAACTGAAATTTTGAAAATAATTACGTATAAAAATAGTTAAAATCTGAATAGGGATACATCTGACAAAATATTTATGGTGTGTACAGTAAAAACCAAGATACTGCTGAGATAAATGAAGATCATATATATACACACACACATACATACACACTACGTTCATGGGTCAGAGGATTTAATGCAGTAAGAATTTGAATTTTGTGTCAAATTTTTCTGTAGGCAACACAATAGCAGTCAAAATCCCAGCAGGTTTTTCCCTACTTTTTCTTCTAATCTGTAGAAATTAATCATCTAATTCTAAAATATATAATGAAATGCAAAGGACTAGAACATCTCAGATAATTTTGAAAAGGAACGAGAATTTGGAGACAAATACTACCTAACTTCAAAATTACTATAAAGCCTAAGAACTCAAAATAACAGAGTGGCTATGAAGATACACACATTAATGGAACAAAACACAATTTTAACATATACATACATACTACTTTTTTTCCACAAAGGCACAAAGGCAATCCAGTGGAAAAAGAATAGACCTTACAGCAAACAGCGGGACAGTTCAACTTCTATATTCATAAAGAAAAATGTTTCCGTCTATGCTTCATATCACATATAAGCTCTAGCTCAAAATGGATCACAGATGTTCTATAAAACTGAAAACTACAAAATCACAGAAGAAAATGTTTATGCGTTTGAACCAGATGTTTTCTTCAATGCAGTACCAAAAGCTTGATACAAAAATAAATAAATAAATAAATCAGTGACAGGTGCTGCCTGACCAGTTAAGATGCCTCCTGGGACACCTGCATTCCTTGTAATATGCTTGGCTTGGAGTCCTGGCTCGACTCCCAATTACAGCTTCCTGCTTTAGCACAGCCTGGGGGCAGCCGGGATGCCTCGAGGACTTGGGTCCTTGCCATCCACTGGCCCACTAGGCTCCAACCCCCGCTTCGCCTAGTCCAAGCCCAGTTATGTGTTTCTGGGAAGCCAATCAGTGGATGGAAGCTTTCTCTGCCTCTCAAAAAAAAAAAAAAATTAAAAAGGAAAAGTTGATCCATTCAGATTTGTGTTCCTTCAAGGCACTGTTCAGAAAATGAAAAGACAAACAACAAAGAAGATATTTGCAAATCTCATATTTCAGAAAGAATCCTCTTAAAAGTTGGCAATAAAAATGTGCATTAAAAGTTGTAGTAGATCCTTTACTAAGGAGACATACGGATGGAAAACAGGGATGGGAAATGATGTCCAATGATGTTGGTCATCAGGAAAATACAAACTAAGACTGCAGTGGGGGCCACATGCACCTGCTGACCTCACCAGGCCAGCTGCTGGGCAGGATGTGGAGCGACTGGAACACTTTCCCACTGTTGATGGAAGCTCTCAACGGTCAGACCCCTGGGAAAGCAGTTGTGCAATGTTTTACGGCAGTAAACATTCACTTACCTCATGATCGGACCTCTGCAGTCCGGACGTTTGCTCAAGTGAAGTAAATTCCTACAAGGACCTGACTATTGATTGCTGGGAACCATCCAAATGCATTGGGGATTTTTCAGCTGCTGCACACACTGTGGAAAACGTATGCAAGGCAGAAATCCCTGCCACAGGAAACCATGGACAGACACCAAAGGCTCCAAGCAACCTACCAGCGGAAGAAGACATGCAAGGGTACAGGCTGCATGGGTCTCTCCAGATGAAACACAGGAAATGCCAACCAGACTGCCTGGCAGGGAGGCGGGTGACAAAGATGGGCATGGCAGGAGGGTGGGATTACCAAGGACACAGAGCTTGCAGCACCACCCAGGTCTGTGTGTGTGAAGTCATCAGGGCCTGTCAACCACATCACAGTCAGGCTGTGTAAGAACCATGGAATGCAAAGCAGTAAGGCAACCTCAGGAAAAAGCCTTCATCCCAGAAATGATTTACAGCTACCCAGCATGTTCTAGGAGACAGAGGAAAAGATGACACAATGAGGAATGAAATAAAGATATATACAACATACAATACAATATATGCTATATATTATCATATGATAAAATATTTATACATTACATATATAAATATATGTATATTTATACTATATATTAGAACAGCTGTTATATACCATAGATTCATATAATTGCATATAATATGTAATATATAATATACATATTATATAGTATATGCTACACATATCATACATATTACTTGATATATAATCAAAATGTATATTATATTAATATATCGTGTATTAAATTATGCATAACATATATTAAAAGGTATATATTAATATATAAGATATTACTTAAAAGGTATCTTGCATTATATATCATATAAAAATATATTTGTATATTACATATAAACATATAGTCATATTATATGTGTTATATTGTATATATTATGTTATATATTATTGTACATGTTATATATTATGTATTCTATATTCCATGTGTGGTATATTATGCATATAATTATAGGGAGATTACACATATAATACACATAATAATTATACATTATATATATATATATACGTTACTTACAAGGTATCCTTTTCCAGATCTCAACCCTTCTATGCCAGCAAGAAAAGGAGGGGTTCCTAACCTTTCCATTGCTTTGAGCTGCGTTCTATGGCATTAGACACCAGGCTGGCCGTGTCTATTCACTCCTTACCAAAGTCTTGGCAATGATAAGTGCAATGAACAGTGTCATAACCAGAAAAGGTAAACACCACCCCGATGAAGGCATTCCAGGGGCTCCCATTTGGTCATGGGATGTTAGTGACATGAAAAAGTGTCTCTCATCTTCAAGGCGAGAATGCTGCACGGCCCCTAAAAATCCTGGGCACTGGTGTTAGCTACATTCACCCTCTGGAAGATGTTTAAAAAAGGGCCTCCTCGTGTCTCAAAATGGTCAAAGACGACCTGTAGTCCAGGATCACTGGAGCAATTAGTGCAGAGCATCTGCTATCATGTGACCATCAGGGAGCTGAGCAGCTGAGCGACATGGTCCCCTCTTTCAGAGCAGCTGGCACATGGCAGGGTTTTATGGAGTCCTTGATGACTTAAAGAGTCGTTGACTATTTAGAAACCATGGGTAAGCCAGAGTGTTTTGAGTGCAGTTATTCAACTCAGGGAGACTTATTTTACCTGGAGGACAGAGCAAGGAGTCACTGAAACATGGTTACAGGTGCCTGGTGTAAGCACACAGCCTCCTGACTCATCTCCCCGTAGTAGCTGCCAATATGGGGGGAACTGCAAGCTTGCCAACGAAAGGTTATTCACTGCTACTGAGGTTCCAACAGCATGGTTTAGGCCAAGTCAAAGAACAAACTCCACAGACACTAAGGATCTTCTTCCTACCCAGATGCCACATGGGGAAAGAAAGGACAAAGAGACTCAGAAAGGTAGGGGGACTTTCTGGGCCCTGGGCCTCTGTGCCACCCTTTGCTGTGCTCCATCTCGAGTGAATGCTTTCTCAGCATCCAGCTGCAGCCCAGCCTCTTTGGCCGTTAGCACAGTGGCTCCTCGGTAGCCCATGGCAGAAACTCTTGATCCCCTAGGTCTCAATGGATTGCAACCTCCACTGCCAGGGCCTGCTGGCCTGCTGGCCTGAGACACTAGTGTTCCAATCTGAGTGGCTCTGGCTGTATTGCCTGCCCATGCGAAATGGGAGGCCAGTGCTCTACAGGCCTGAACAGCAGAGACCTGAGGACCCACCTGCCCCGGGGTGGGGTGGGGAGTGGTCATGACCAGTGGGAAGAGTAAAGCCCTCCCTACCTTGCCGATGACAGGCTCCCATTCCCCAGATCTTTCCTTCCTGGGACTTGGCCTGATCTCACGTCCTGCCTCCTTCCCTTCCCAGTCTCCAGCTCTTTTTCTGTAAATGTTTCCTAAGAAATGACTTCCAGAAGAGAGTCTGTGTGAGAGTTGTGTGTTGTCTGAAGGAGAATGGGCAACAAAGACACCTGCTCTGTCTGTCCAGACTCTGAAACACCTTCCTCCCTGCCTGGGGAGGGAACTCTGCTGGCCCTTACTGTACAGCAGCTGCCCTATCAAAAAAGAGAGACACTAAGGCTGGCTCACCACTTAACAGTCAGTCACTGGAATACACCACAAAAACAGGCAAAGAAAACAAAGTTGCTTTTGTGCAGAGTGGGTTAAGCTGCAAGCTTGGCATCCACAGTGGAGTGTTGGTTCAAATCCTGGCTGCTCCACTGTGAGCCCAATCATTTCCAGTGTGCCTGGGACGGCTCCAGGGCTTGGGGCCCAGGACCACTGGGAGAGCCTGATGGAGTTCCGGGCTCCTGGTTTCACTGCAGTCATGTGAGAGTGACTCACCAGGTGCCTCAATGTCTGCCTCTCCCTCTGTCACTCTCCCTTTCAAATAAGTGAATCTTCGAAAAAGAAAGAAAAATCACACGACTATATCAGCTGGTACAGAGAAACTGCTTGACAAAATTTACTCATGCAAAAATCACCCAAGAAAAATGTGAATACAGCAGAACATTCTCAACTTGATAAAGGCAAACAAAATCCTATACCCAATGTTATTTCATGCTGAAAGGTGAAGGGTTAAAAGTGGTCTCCCTGAGAACAAGAGGAAAACGAGGGAACGTCCATCCTCACCCTCCTGTTCAGCACTGGCCTGGAGGTTTCAGCCAGCAGAAGCAAACAGGAAAGGAAAATCAACAGCATATGGATGGGAATGGGAGCACTGAACGCTGCTCTTTCCAGATGGCATGAGGTTTCACACAGGAAATTCCAAAGGATCCACCAAAAACAACAACAAAAAGCAAACCCACAATTTCTAGAGGTAGTAAATTCACACAATTCGAACGGACCCCATCTCTAGTTCCATCAGATTCTAGTAAGTGACACACGTCAATCCTGAAAGCTTCTATACTGCATAATTCCATATACCCAATGTTGTCAGAGTGGACAAATGAGAGAGGTGGAGACCATGTTAGTGGTCCAGGGGTTCGGGCTGCTGGGGAGGGGTACGTATGCACACACGGAAGTGTTAAGGCAATCTTGGAGGCAGGGGACAGTGTGGCAAACAAAGTACCCACGCGACAAGCAGCCCAGACTGAGAGCACACAAAGGAATCACGTCACTTTCCTGCATCCGTCCACACTGCACTACTACCATGGAAGATAGAACTACTGGGGGCGGGGGGGGGGGGGAGATGCGATGCCATTGGCTAAACCTTTGCCTGCAGTGTTGGCATCCCATATGGGTGCTGCTTCCTGTCCCAGCTGCCTGCTTATGACCTGGGAGAGCAGCTGAGAACGGCTCAAGTCCTTGGGACCCTGCACCTGTGTGGGAGACCCTGAAGAATCTCCTGACTCCTGACTTTAGATCAGCTCAGCTCTGGCCATTGCAACCATTTGGGGAATGAACCAGCAGATGGAAGACTTTCTCTCTCTCTCTGTATCTCTCCTCTCTGTAACTAACCCTGTCTTCCACATAAAAATAAAATAAATCTTTCTTAAAAACTATTTGGGAGTATTGGGTGGAGGGTCTACAGAACCTCTCACTTTCAATGATTCTGTAATCTCGTAAAAACCAAAGTTGGAATGATATAGGAGGCACTGACTGTGGATATTAAATTAGCTGAAGTGATATGTACATTTCTGAGCCCTATTCGAAGCTCACTGACGTAGAACAGTTCCTTCTTTCTAAATTTTTAATTGTGAAATTCATGTAACATGAAATCTGCTGTCCGCATGTTTTTAAGTGTGTGGTTCAGCAATGTTAGGGTAAGTCACATTGCTGTGACCAACTTCAAACTCTTTCCATCTCCCCAAACTAAAACTACCCAAGTCCACCCAGTGCCGGAACAGCTCCAGGTGCCCTAGAGCAGGGCTCCTTCCTGCCTCTGGGCTCCTTGCTGACTCCCCCTTGTTCTAAGTGGGGACAGTACTCAGGGCTCAGACAGTAGCCACTCACCCCGGCTGTGTACCACCCTGCTCAGCTCCACCGTGTAGTCTGACCCCCACGAATGAAGCAAAGACTCACCTCACACAGTGAGGATCACACTGAGGCCGGTGGGACTACACAAACCTGCCCAGAGTCCCTGGAACCCAGGGCCCGCACACGCCCAAAGGGGCTATCCTCCTGACTTCCCTATAGCCTGGCTCTTGCAAACGCTGCCAGGTGGGAACCCTCCGCGGTTTCTGAACATATGTGGGGCCTGCTCTGCTGCAGCTGGCAGCACAACAGAGGGGTACTTTCCTTCCTGGCTGCGGCCGGGTTCAGGCTGCACTTGCAGGGGTGGGCACCTTGGGACTCGCCCAGCCAGTGGGCACTGGGACAAAGAGCATCTGCCCTGAACTGCTACACTCGGCTGTTGAGAAAGTTTCCCCACAGGCTTAACTAGGACACCTCATCCTCCAAGCAGCAACCCAAGCACAGCGCCCCTCGGAGCAAGAGTTAGCAGATTGCATCCTCCAAGACGCCAGGGGTGCTCCCCGGGGAGCTTGAAAAGGAGCTTGAAAAGGAGCGGCAGACGGTTTAGAGAGCAACTCTGCGGTTTCCTGCCCTCGCGGCACATCTGAGAACACTTTCTCTAATAATAAAGGGCAGACTAGGTGCAGTTGTGTAAACTGCAGATGCTGCAGCCAGGGTGGAGAGACGAAAGATATCTTCAAAAAAGAAAACCCTTCTGTTACCTTGCTCACGCCCTGAGGTCAGTAGCCGGGGAGTGTGGAAAGGGAGAAAAAGGAACGCGTGCACACCGCGCAGCGTGCCCCCCCAGGGCAGGCCTCCTGCTGCCGCCCTCCTGGCTCCTCCGCAAAGGAATCCCATCGGTATCCTCGCTCTGGCCCGCAGTGTCTCGCAGTGGGTGGGCGTAGCAGGCTGTGCGGACCCTGGGCGCGAAGCGGGGATGAGTAACGGCAAAGCCCGGGGTCCTGGTGAGCCACACTGCGGCGTGGGTGCGCTTTGTGCAGGAGCAGCGGCTCCAGGACGCCTAGATAAAGGTAGAGCAGGGAGCCCCACGCGGCTCCGCCCTTCTGGTCAGCCTGCCCGTCCCCAAGTGCCAGGGGCCAACCTCAAGTAGCAAGGACTCTGTCCCCGGAGGGAGAGGGGAATTGAAAAACTGCAAGCTAGAGAAACTTCTTAAGGGGCTTTCTGAAGGATTCCCCAGTTCCGCTGCAGCAGAGACCTTCAATAGAGACAGCGATTAAAAAAAAAAACAAAACCCTGTAGGAGCCGGGACGCAGCGGAAACCGGCCGTAAGAAGCACCTGATCTCCACACCTTTGCTCTGAGCGGGGCCGGGAGAGGCGAGAGGTGCGCCCTTGCAACCCGCTGAGTGACGGGCTCCGGCCCTTACCTGCGCTTGCCTTGGTCGGTGTAGACATTAAGGAACAGCCCCTCTCTGGCGTCCACGAGCACAGGGCCGGAGAAGGCAAGCCGGAGCTCGTAGCGGGACCCAGGCTGCAGCGCCTCTCCCAGTTCCAGCACCATATACTGCGTGTCCAGCGCGAACCACACGTCGTTCACCTGCACACGGCCCACGGAGGTGCCCCTGGTGCCTGGAGGCAGGGGACCGAGCACTTCAGCGAGCTCATAGTCCAGGAAGAGGCTGTGCAAGAGCAGCCGCGTGGTGGCCGCCGTGCAGCGCACGGTGATGTTCACGCAGCCGCTGAATCGCAGCCCCGGCTCCGGGAGCGCATCGGGCTGCAGGCGGGGCCACAGCTCCAGGTCATAGTGCAGAGGTACGACCCAGGACGGCAGCCGCAACTGATCCCAAGGGCCCGGGGGGCGCCACTCGCTCGAGGGGGTCATCGCCGCCCTGTCCTGGGCAGAGCCGGACTTTGGAGTCGGTCGGGTTTCCTCTTGCCGGCTGGGAGGGGAGGACGCAGAGCCGGGGACCCCCAAGACTTTGGACTCCGACAGCGGGGTGCGCGCACAGTGCCCGAACAGGGCAGCCAGCACGGCCAGCGCTAGAAGGAGCGCGGCAACCAGCCCGGCCAGCAGCAGGGCCACCACGCGGCTCAAGTAAAAGCCGGGGCTGGAAGGGGACCCCATAATGCGCCTGGCAGGAACCGGGTAGAAGCCTGGAATGGGAGGCGGCAGCTGGATCCGCGCCTTCCTTTCTGCTCCTGTTCCTCCTCCTGTCCCTCCAAGGCTTTCCCCTCCGAGCTAATCAGTTCCAGCCCCTGCTTACCCACCCCCACCCTCCAGAACCAAAGAGGAGGCGGAACGCAGCTCACCAAGGGGCACGCCCCTGGGGAGTGCAGGGTAGGGCCGCACCGCTGCAGCTTCTGAAGGAGAGGCATGGGGAGGAGGCGGCTGGACCACTCTGAGATCTGGACCCCTCCGACAGGGTTTTTGACCTAAAGAGATTTGCTGAGGTGTGCCTGCGTTCCCTGTAGGAATCAGTCCTCCTGGACCGCTCAAAGGGCTTCCCAGTCATGCACCTGCTAGACTCCTACCCTCATGGAACCGGATACTGAGGGGTGGGTTGGGGCCTCAGAGTCAGGACATTTGGGTCATGTGCTGTAATAACCCACGAAGGGCGGTCATGCCGTCAGAAGGAATTTTTAATCCTTTTTAAAAAGATTTTATTTTTATTGGAAAGACAGATTAACAGAGAGAAGGAGAAACAGAAAGATATTCACCTGTTGGTTGACTCCCAAAGTGGCTGCAATGGCTGGAGCTAAGTTGATCTGAAACCAGGAGCCAGGAGCTTCTTCCATGTCTTCCACTCAGGTGCAGGGTCCTAAAGCTTTGGGCCATCTTCAACTGCTTTCCCAGGCCACAAGCAAGGAGCTGGAAGGGAAGCAGCTGGGACACGAACTGGTGCCCATACAGGATCCTGGCACATGCAAGGCAAGGATTTAGCCAGTAGGCTACTGTGCTGGGCCCCAGAAGAATTTTTGAAAACAAATCCCTAGCCCTAAACTTGCCTCTGGAGGGAGGCCGGACGCATGTGGTGCACGTAGCTAGTGCAAGAACAGAAAGGAGGCTAGAGCCCTGCAGCCTTGGTGGAACTTGGGGGGAGAGGGGGAAAGGAAGGGGATAAGGGCGCTAAGGAGTGTCATGCCCCGTATCCCAGGTGTTACAAGGCATGGGCTCGGCTCCTCCGAAGCTTCCGCATAGCCCCAAGTATCAAGACCCTTTGCCCAGAGAAAGAGGACACCCCGAGTCCAAACCAGGCAGAACTGACATTCAAGTGCAGGTGCATGTGATGAGGCCCTGGGCCAGCCTTCCCCGTCCTGCAGGACACACCCCAGGACAGGTTCCTGAGGATTCTGAATGATTTCACTCCCAAGAGAAGCACACCCGTGGACATGAAGATTCAATTCTACTGCCCTAACATCATTAAGCAGACTGACTGCCACACAGAAAGCTACAAAATCATAAAACCATACCACATGAGCATCTAATTAAGAAAAAACTACTTCTGACAATCATTAATGTCACTCGAGTGTTGCAAAAGAGCATATTGGCTGAGAAAGAAACATGACAATTAAAAAATAACTGGAAAAATATTATGTGAAATAATTGACATTTCAATGAAAAAGTAGTTCTGGAATAAACATCAGCTGTCAAGAAAATGTTTCCTACATTTTTTTAGCATGAGCTATGGGGTCAGAGCACTGGAGTAGTATGCCAAGCCGCTGCCTGCACTGTCGGCAGCGTTTGTCTTGGCTGCTCCACTTTTGATCCAGTGACCCAACTTACACCTGAGAAAGCAGCAGAGGATGGCTACCAAGGGGACCCTGCACCCATGTGGGAGACCAACACTGAGTTCCTGGCTCCTGGCTTCAACTTTACTCAGCCCTAGATGTTGGCAGCCATTTGGGAAGTCAATCAATGCATGCAAGATTCTCTCTGTCACTCTGGCTGCTAAAACAATGAAATATCATCTTTTTTGTTTGTTTGCTTTTTTGGCTGTATCCCATGTGTTCTGATGTTTTGTATTTCAGTTTTGTTTATTCCAAATAATTTCTTTTCTCTTGTTGAATTCATCACTGGCTCATGGATTACACGGTGGCATCATTTTTCCCAAGAGACGTTTGTGTTTCCTTTTTGTCACTCGTGTGTTGGTTACTCAGTAGCACGTTTTTTCATGGTGTGTAACTTGTTGATGTTGTTGTTGTTGAGGCTGTTCTAACTTATACCAGTTGTTGACCTTGTTTCATGGCTTCTCAATTATGGAAATGTATAGTGATGGAGTACTGGGGTCTAACATATCCAGATGTGGGAGAATAACGGAACATGCATCTCTGCTTCCAGATGAAAGATGGATCTCCATGAATCTGTTGGACATGTGTAGACAATGGGATGCTGGACTGCCTGACATTGTCTGTACCAACAATGTCAGGGTACACTTGAATAAGAGACTGATAGAATGACGATTCCCTATGAAGGACTACATAACTGTAGTAAAATGGGGAAAATCTGTTAGGGGGTGGGAGTTTGGGCGGGGGGAATCCCAGCCTATACAAAATTGTACCACATAATTCAAAATTCAAAAAAAAAAAATAAAGTGATGCTAACCCTGTAAAAAAAGAAATATCATCTTTTTATAAAAGTGTGCTCATACACACAGAAAAAGCAAAAGAAAAGGTCCCTGAGGAATTACAGAATCAGACAATGCCACACAGAGCTAGCGATTTTAAATGTGGTAAAAGAATGAAAGGAAAAGAAGTATATGAATAATTTCTCAGTAGAAAATATCAACTAAAAAGCAAGTTATTTCTTAAAGAACCAGTAGAAACTCTAAAATTGAAAGTAAAATAATTGAAGTAAAAATCCACTAAATGGTCTCAGCAGTCAGCTTTATCAGAAAGAAGAAGGAATGAGTAAATAAAGACAGGCAAATGAGATTATTCGGTATGAGGAAGAGGACGGTGCAGGAAAGGGTAAAATAAACCAGAGCCTGAGGAACCTGTGAGACATGGCCAAGCAGACCAGCACAAATACGGTGGGCATTCCAGAAGGAAAAGAGGGGTATGGAAGGCTGGAGACTGCATGAAGACACAACGGCCAAAAATGTCGCCCATCTGATGCAAGACATGAATCCACAAATCCAAGAACTTCAACAAATTCCAAGCAGGATAAACACAGACATATTGCAATCACACTGTGCTAGCTGAAGTCCAAGAGAGACTCTGACAGCAACAGGGAGAAGGAACACATCACACACCAGCCCTCCTCAGGTTTCACATCAGAAACCCTGGGTACCACAAGACAGTGGATCAATGTAAGCTAAGTGCTAAAAGAAAGATCTGTCAACTGGGGATTTGATGTCCCTTGAGAATGTGAGGAAAGTTAAAATGTCCTTGGCTTATCAGAAGCTCAGTGAAAGCAGATTACAATGAAAGGGCACTTGGGGTGGGATGTTATAGTGCAAGGGTTAAGTTGTTGCTTGGGACTTCTGAAGCCCATGTCAGAAACACCTCAGCTCCAGGTTGAGAGCCACTTCCAAATCGAGCTAAGGCATGCTCTGGCAGGCAGCAGGGGATGGCTCAAGTGTTTGGGGTTCCTGCCAATCATGTGGGAGACCCAGATAGACTGCCAGGCTCCTGGCTCTAACCTGGCCCAGGCTCCATTTTAACAAGTGTTTTGTAAATTAATCAGGAGACAGAAAATCAATCTTGGTGACTTTCAAATAAAATTAAATTAAATTTTTGCATACATGAAAGGACACTAGATAGTAACTGAAAGCCATATGAGGATATACATATCTACAGTAAAGACAAATACGGAAGCAGTTGCGACAGCTGGTGTTTTTCTAATTTTGTTTTGTAGCTCCACTTTCTAAGATGGGATTTAAGATACATGCATACAAAATATTGCTTTTTATTCTATAAAATATACACATGTAATCTATGAAATCAATAACACAAAAGAGAGCCAGACATTCCACTGTGCACTTAAGACACTACCAGGGATGCTTACATACAAATCAGAATGTACCTGGGTGTGAGCCCCTATTCTACCCCTTGTTTTTTATTTTTTAGGATTTATTTATTTTTATTGGGAAGGCAGATATACAGAGAGAAAGATCTTCCACCTGCCAGTTCACTCCCCTACTGGCCACAACAGCCTGAGGTGAGACAATCTGAAGCGAGGAGTTAGGAGCTTCTTCCGGGTCTCCTTTGTGGATTCAGAGTGCCAAGGCTTTGGGAATCCTCTACTGCTTTCCCAGGCTGCAAGCAGGGAGCTGGAATGGAAGTGGAGCAGCCAGTACATGAATGAGCACCAATATGGGACCTAGACAGATGCAAGGCGCTGCCACTAGGCTACTACACCAGGCCCCCAACTTCACTCTTAATTCCAGCTTCCTGGGTCTCTGCCCCAGTGGCAGGAGCCCTGGATGGAGTTCCCAGCTCCAGGCTTCAGCGTAGCCCAGTCTTGGCTGTTGCAGGCGTTTCAGTAGTGAACCAGAGTGGGGTTGTCTAGATCTCTGCCTCTGTCTCCCCACCAAGAACAGTTCATTACATTTATAACATGTAATAAAGAGGCTGTAGGCTTCCACGTACTATGCCAACATCCCATGGGTGCTAATTCAAGTCCCAGCTGCTCCATTTCTTCTTCTTAAAAATAATAATAATTTCATTTTATTTTTGATGATGTTTACATAGTTGAGAGGGATATACGCCCATGTGGACCACTGATTAGAGTGGGAAGGGTTGAGGGATGGAGAAATTGGATGAAGCAAGTGCTTCCAATCTCCCTTTTTCTTCTTTTATCTGTGGAAAGTGGGGACACCCTTGCCGCCCTAAAGCCTAACCATATCAGTACCCAGGAATGGGGAACAGCCACCCGATGCCATCCCAGGATACTGCTTAAGTGGTTTTGATAGTTCTGAGATGCTGCTGATTTCATTGCTCCAAGGTTGAGGAATTCTTCCAAGGTCCACCGTAGAGTCTTGACTCGTTCAGATACTTGCTGTCAAAGCTTGCCCAGAAGTGCTGTCCAATTTCCTCTGCTCTCCATGGTACTAAATGTCCTTTGCAGGCCTCAATGAACTGGTTGTCGAATTGCCCATGAGCATCTAGGCATGCTGCCGCCACATTGTGTACTGCAACTAAGAAAGCCCAGTTCTGACACATGCACTCCATAGTCAGACCACAGATCCTGTGATTTTCACCATGGTTGGAGTTTTGAGTCCAGTGATCCAGTTGGGAAACTGGACTCCCCCAAAGAAAACTCGCCAGAGATAATTCCAACCTAACTCCTGTGTGTGCAGGTTAGCACAGAGTCTGGCTCAGTCTATCACCCACATCAGCCTACACACACACTGGCGTTTGCAGTCACCTGGTCAATTCTGTCTCCAGCCCCATCTGATAAACCAGTGGATATTGTGGCCCAGCCCAACCCTAACCACCACGTATGTGGCTCTCACACACACCAGCAGGAGCTGTAGCCTAGTCAGAGTGACCCCCAATTTCCCACCATGTTTGCCAACAGCTCTGATTCCTGTGCATGCCAGTATGTACAGCAAACTGGTACAGTCTATCACACAGCCTATTCGGCTCCCATACACATCAATAGGAGTCACAGCCTAACTCAGCCCAACCAACTCCACTATCTAGCCCACACTCATGATGGCAGGTGCCACCACCTGTCCAGCCAGGATCATACCCAGTCCTGGAACCTATGCTTACGAGTGGAAGCTACAGCCCATCAGAGAAGTGCCCACAATTTTCCTTCTAGGCCCACTGCCAGTCCTGGAATCTTGTACTTTCCAAGTGGTTCCATGGTCTAGCTTGACATGACTTGCTCCTAGTCCCAGCATCTGCTAGCCCAACCAATCTGCACTTACTGTGGCTTATGCATGTACTAGTGGATACAGACTGGCTCTTCCCCAACCCAACTCACATGCAGTTCAACTGGTTTTATAGCCCTTCCCAGCCTGGTCTGCCCCATTCCCAGCTCTCACGCTCACCAGTGGGAGCAGTGGCACAGCTGGGAACCTCCTCCCCGCCCCACAGCTCCCCTATTGTGTTTGCCGCCCCCATCCTGGGTGTTATGTGTGCTTGTGGTGCTGCAGCACAGACTGGCATGGCTCGTCTTACCTAAGCATTCACCAGCTGATGCTATAGTCTTGTTTGGCCCAGTCTATCTCCAGTTCCAGCTACTGTTGGCAGGTGCTACAGCCAGACCAGCCCAACCAGAACCCAGTCCCAGTCCTAAGATGAACTGACTGGTGTTGTGACCCAATCTGGCCTGTCTTGCACCCCTTCCTGGTTCTCTGAAATGCCAGTGGGTGCTATGGACTGCCCCAGCTTGGCCTGCCCCCAGACCTGACCCACACCTTGCCTAGCAGCACCTGACTTTGTCTGGGCTGCTCCCAGCCTTGGTTCTTACACTCACCTACAGGGATTACATCCTGACAAAGGAGTGCCCCAAACTACTCTATCAGGTCATCTCCCAATGGCAGAGCTTGTGCACACTGATAGGTTCTTGGCCCAGCCTGACTTGGTCCACCTCCTTTCCTGGCAGGCACACCTGCCTTTCCCAAAGAGCCCATACCCATTCCGGCTCTTATTGTTGGGTAATATAGCCTAGCCCTGCCTGGTTCACGCCCAGACCCAGGTTTTGCATGGTTCAGCAGGTACAGAGACCTAACCCAGACTGTCCTACACCTACTCCTGTGAGCATCAGCTGGTGCTGGAGCCTAGCCCAGTCCAGCACATCCCAGAATAGGCTACACCCAAGCTAAGGAATGCCACAGCCATGTCCAACCAAGATCACCGCCCTCATTCTGGCTCTCATGCTCACCAGTGGGAATGGCAGCCCAGCCAGAGCATTCGCTTAGCTCCCCAAAAAGACTCAATCCCAGCCACATTTTGCGCATGCCTGTGGTTGCTCTGACCCAGCCCAGCTTAACCTGTCACCCAACTTGACCTTTGTTATCAGATGTTGCAGCCTGTCTGGCCTGCCCCGCCCCCAGTCCCAACTCTTGTTGATGGGTGCTGCAGCCTAGCCCTGCCCAGCCTGCACACATCCCTGGCTTTCGTGCACACAGGGAGGGGTGATAGCCTAGCTTAGCCCAGCATGGCCCACACTCCAGCCTAGATTCCATGCATGCCGGTGTGCTATGGTTTGGCCTGGCCCTGGCCAGTCTGCCCCAACCCTCAGCCCCCAGAGCCAACCCACACACCTGCTGACAAGTGAAGCAGCCCTGCCAGACCTGACCAGTACCTAGCCCTGACTCGTATGCTCACCAGTGGGAATAGTGGCCCACCAGGGGAGATCCCCAAGTTCCCCCACCAGGCCAACTCCAAGACACAGATCTCATGTGTGCCAGCAGGTGTTAGGTCCTTTTGCCCAGCACAGTCTGCCCCGCAGTATCAGCCTTTGTATATGCTGGTAGATGTTGTGTATATGCTGGTAGATGTTGTGTATATGCTGGTAGATGAGTGTGCCTGTCAGTGATAAAAGATTGGACCAGCACTGCCCTGTTCCCAACCCCAGTACCCATGAGTGTTGGTGAGTTCCATGATCATGCCTAGCTTAAGTTCATCACCACCCCCAGCCTTTGAACAAACCAACTGGTTTGGCAGCCCCACAGGGCTGAACCCACAATGCCCCACACAATCTGTTCCCACATCCTGTTCTCTCGTGAGCTGGTTAGTGTCATGGCCCAGTCTAACATGGTTCACCTCCTGCCCCAACACTCAATGGTGGGTCCTGTGGTTAAGCCCTGCCAGGCAGGCCCCCCAGCCACAGTACGTGCCCGTAGGTGTTGGTTGATACCAACAATCCCAGCTCAGGTCTCCCATGTGGGTGGGTGTATTCATGTAACCCCAAAGGGTCCTGCCTGATTTCCTTCCTCTAAACCACCTGGTCTCAGCCTCCTTGTTTACCTACTAGTACAGTAGCCTGGTTGGTGAAAGTCCCCTGGAAGTCACTCCTCACCTATCTTGTCCTCCCTCAGCAGTCTTCCCTCCCACACGTCTCCAGACCTGCTACCCTGAGTAATCCTCAGCCCCCTGCCCGTGAGCATGCAGATCCCCAAGCCCGGTCCTCCAGCAGTGTGCTGTGCCAGCCTACCCAGGGCGCACACACTCATGCACAGGACCCCAGACCCTGTCTGCTGGCATGTCAGTGTCTGCCCCACACAGATCTTTTAAAAAAAAAAAAATAGAACAGGCAACCATGCTGGAAAATTGGTACAATTAACACAAACTTGGCATTAACCAGGCCCAGGATGCCTGGTAGCAATTAGCTGCTTTCCTCCCAGCAGTGTAATATTTGCCTAGGTACAATGCAACCTAGGCAGCTGCCTACAGCTGAGGTCTTCCTGTTTTTTAAAAAATTTATTTATTTGAAAAGCAGAGTTACAGAGAGAAAGATCTTCCATCTGCTGGTTCATTCCCCATGTAACTGCAATCACTGGAGCTGTGCCAGTCCAAAGCCAGGAACAAGGAGCCTCTGCTAGCTCTCCCACATGAATGCAGAGGGCCACATACTTGGACCATCCTCTGCTGCTTTTCCTCATGTGAGTCAGCAGGGAGTTGGATGAGAAGTGGAGCAGGGATTGCCACTATGGCATGGCTGGTAATACTACATGATATATGCTGTCATGTTAACTTCATATGGATTCAAATTATATTATTACAACCTTAAGATGTCGAATGTGGGGGCTGGTGTTGTGGCACAGTGGTTCAGCTTCCAACTACAATGCCAGCATCCCATGTGTATGCCCATTCAAGTCACAGCTGCTCTACTTCCAATACACCTGCCAATACACTACCTGGGCAGCCACCACCCATGTGGGAGACCCAGATGGAGTTCCAAGCTCCTGGCTTCAACCTGTCTCAAACCTGGCTGTTGGGGTCATCAGAGAGTGAAGGTTCTCTCTTTCTCTTTTACTCTCTCTGTAGATCTGCCTTTTAAGTAAATAAAGGTTTACATGACAAAAATTTTAAAAGGTTTACAAAACAAAAAATGATAACCACAAAGAAAATATTGATAGAATATACACATAAAAATGGGAAGTCAATCAAAATTTTTCACACAAAAAACAATCAATTTCATACAAAGGTGGTATGATTGAATGAAATGAGCAACAGAAGAAAAACCTATAACGCAGAGAACACAAAGAACCAATATGGCTGCACTAGGCTCTTTATAATCAGTCTTTCTAAATGTAAATGTCTTAAACACTCCAGACAAAACAAACAGATTGGCAGAACTGATTTAATGACCTAACTATATGCTGTCTACAAAAGACTCACTTTAGATCCAAAGATCAAGGCTGAAAATGAGCAGGAAAGGAAATGCAAATATTAACCAAAAGAGATCTAAGGTGGCTATGCTAATCTTCAATATAATGCACTTCCATTTTCAAAAAGATTACCAGGGAATGGGCCCGGCGTGATAGCGTAATGGTTAAGGTCCTCACCTTGAACACCCCGGGATCCCATATGGGCGCCAGTTCTAATCCCGGCAGCTCCACTTCCCATCCAGCTCCCTGTTTGTGGCCTGGGAAAGCAGTCGAGGACGGCCCAAAGCACCCGCGTTGGAGACCCGGAAAGATGTTCCTGGCTTCGGATCAGTGCAGCACCGGCCGTTGCGGCCGGACAGAAGATCTTCCTCTCTGTCTCTCCTCCCCTCTGTACATCTGCCTTTCCAATAAAATAAATAAATATAAATAATAAATAATAAATAAATAATAAATCTGCCACTCAGACAGGCCTAAGGTCCCAGGCCATGCAACCCAGGCCTCACTGGACCCACTGCCCCTAAGGCTCATGAACCCGACACCCACTGGGGGGTGGGAGGGTGGCCCAGGGGGGCTCAGGTCACCTGGGCCAGGTCCTTGGGCCTGCCTGCGGAAACTCATCCTCCTCACTGGAAGAGAGAGAGCAGTGGACAGCAGGCCAGATACACATGTAGGATATGGCAGTCCCTTGGAGCCTGCAGAGGACACGTGGTACCACAGCAGAGAAAGAACAGAGCAAACTGGACAACTACCCCAGCCGAACGATGGCAGCAGAAATCAGGGCGAATGGAGACTCTAAGATCAACTGTGTCTGCCACTGGACATTGAAAGGGTTCCCTCATGTTTCAATCGGTGAGATCAACAACATTTCAGAACTACTGAAATCACCTGGGCAAAACCCTCAGAGAGTGTGCCACATTGGAACACTGGGTTGAAATCAGGCAGCTATTCCCCATTCCTGGGTACTGGGGCTGTTGGGAAGCTGGGTATGGTTTCCCCCCTTATCTCTCCACACCCCCCAGAAATGGGAAGAAGAAATATAAAGTTTGGAAACAATGATCACACCCACTTTTCCCTAACCCTCGATTTCCCACCCTGATCAACAATGTAAACATCATCAAAACTAAAAATAAAATTTATATAGAGAAAAGAAAGAAAGAGAAAGAAAGAAAGAAAGAAAGAAAGAAAGAAAGAAAGAAAGAAAGAAAGAAAGAAAGAAAGAAAGGAAGGAAGAAATCTGCCATAGCAATTGAGCGGGCAGAGGGGAAGGGGGCTCTGAGAGAGGATCCAGTCAAAGTGGAGTCTTCATGTACAATTTGAAAAACAATCAGAGGGTGAGGACAGATTAGGAGAAGGGGAACTGTAATGCTGTCTAGGTGTTCATGATAAAACAAAAAGCCATCAGAAGGATCTGTAGGAGCCTCTTCTATTCTCAAGATAAGCTAAAAACGCAGAAGGGTAGAATCATTGCCCCTTTGCTGTTCCCACGGTAAGACTGTGAGTGGGGATGGTATTTTGTTTTTGTAAAGGCAACTTCTGGGAAGAAGACGCCCTTCTCATCCCAACAGGCACCTGGTCCTTCTGTTTAAACATGACAAGATGAAAACAGGCCATGACCAACACAGTAAACCTCTCGGACCTAACAGACATGTGCACAGCTCTCTCCCAAACAACAGCAAGATAAACACTCTCCTCATCTCCATGGACAGCCACGATTCTTTCCAGGCTGACCATATGCTCATCTGGACAAGTCTCTACGGATTTAAAGACAGATGTCACATGAGCCATGTTCTCCAACCACAACGGGATGAAGATGGAGATTGGCAACAGAAGGAAAACTTGAGATAAATATGTGGAAATAAAAACATACATAACCAATTGGTTATAAAAAACTTAGGAGGAAAACTGCAGGATATGGTGAAAGCAGTAATTCAAGGGAACTATTAATGCCTACATCAAAAACCAAGGAAGATCTCAAATCAATAACTTAACTTCATACCTTCAGGATTAGACAAAGAAAGACCAACTAAACTGAAAGCTAGCTGAAGAAAGGACTAATACAAGTGGGTGGAGATAAACTTAATAGAAGAACATCAGAAAAATCAAAGAAACCAAAAGGTTTCTGGGAAAAGATTTTTAAAACCGTCAACAACTGAGTACCCTGATAAAATAAACAAAGAAGATACAAATAACTAAAAATCAAGAGTAGGGATATGACTACTGACTTAACAGGGATAAAAACAAATGGTTATACCAGAACACTACCAATAATCATATACCAAAAATGAGTTCACCCAGAAGAAATGGATAGATTCTTTGAAACACAAATGATACAACTGACTCATGAAAACCTCCCAGCTGAGTCAGTAATCAGCAAAAGCTCCTGGGCCAGACAGCTGCTCCAGTGAACTTCAGCAAACACTTAAAAAGACTTCAAATCAACCCTTCAAAACTCTTCCAAATACTCTGCTAATAAAACTAGACACAGACATCATCAGAAAAGAAAATCGCAGACCTATCCTTAGGTATACAGATGCAAAAATCCTCAACAGGAAGTTAGGAGAACAGATCCATCAGATCAAAAGGATTATTCACCACAACCAAGCTGGGTTTAGCCCAAGAATCCAAAAGTGGCTCAACAAAGAAATATAGTTTGTGGTGGTTCAGAGGTTCAACTGGCTCATCCTCCATTTGCAGGCATTTGCACCACACATGGGTGCCAATTCCTGTCATGGCTGCTCCACTTCCCATCCAGCTCCCTGCTTGTGGCCTGGAGAATCAGAAGAGGATGGCCCAAAGCCAGACCCAGAGGAGGCTCCCGGTTCCTGGCTTGGGATCGGTTCCAACCATTGAAGTCATTTGGGGAGTGAACCAGCAGATGGAAAATCTTTTTCTCTTTGTCTCTCCTCTCTAAATCTGCCTTCCCAATAAAAATAAGTAATTCTCATAAAAAAAGACTAAAAGTTTCTCCCTAAGATGGAGGAGAGACAAGGATTTCTGCTTTTATTGCTATTTGATAACACTGTATTTGAAGGGTTCCCCAGAGCCATTACAAAAGAAAAATACACAAAAGTCATCAAAATTGCAAAAAAAAAAAAAAAAAAAAAAGATAGAATTGTGTATTTGCACATTACATAATTGTGTATGTAGAAAAGCCCACAGGGCCCATTTAAAAATGCTACTAAAGTAACAAATTTGGGCCCGGTGGTGTGGCCTAGTAGCTAAAGTCCTCGCCTTGAAAGCCCCGGGATCCCATATGGGTGCCGGTTCTAATCCCGGCAGCTCCACTTCCCATCCAGCTCCCTGCTTGTGGCCTGGGAAAGCAGTTGAGGACGGGCCAATGCATTGGGACCCTGCACCCGCGTGGGAGACCCGGAAGAGGTTCCAGGTTCCTGGCTTCGGATCGGCGTGCATTGGCCCGTTGCGGCTCACTCGGAGAGTGAATCATCGGACGGAAGATCTTCCTCTCTGTCTCTCCTCCTCTGTGTATATCTGGCTGTAATAAAATGAATAAATCTTTAAAAAAAAAAAAAAGTAACAAGTTTGACAAAGTTGCAGGGTGCAGGGGCAACACAAAAACTACTTGTTGTTCCTAGATGTCAACAATGCGCAATCTGAAAAGGAAAGCAGGACAGCATGTCCCCTAGCAACAGCCCCAAGAAGAATGAAGCAGTTAGAATGGGTTCAATGAAGATGGTCAAAGACTTTCCTGCTGAAAAAACGTAAAAATACTTCAATCAATGGCTAGACATCTCATGCTGGTGAGTAAGAAAACAAGGCAGGAAGATGTCGCTATCAGCACAGCAAATGCAGACTTGTGCAAGGCTACCCATGCACCTGCTGGCCCAATAATCCCTTTCCCAGGATGCATCTCTTCCATGCAACCACTCCCCTTTCTAAACTAAGAGAAAGGTAAGTGGGAGGGACTCTCTCTCCAGACCATCCTTTTCCCTTCCCGGTCTTTACTCTTGAACAGTGTCAGTGTGTGTGGTCTGTGTGGTGTGTGCGTCCTCCTCACCTTTTAAATAAACTTAAGGACTCAGTGCACCAGATTTGTGCCAGTAGTTAAAATGGGAAAAGCCAAGGACTTGTATACAGATTCAAACTTCACCTTGTTCATACAAGTTTTAATACCATTTCTATAAACATTCCAACTTTTTTTTTTAACAGAAGCTCCCCTAAAATGAAAATCTGAAATCTAAAATCCTAAACTTCCTGAGCACCTTGATGCTCAGGTGGAAAATTCCACATCTGGGCCACATGTGACCCATCCCAGTCAAAACACAGACACACAACACAGTTTGCTCAGCATCCGCAAGGGGAAAAAAAAAGACATTCCTGGCCCTTTCAGCTGCAAGAAACAGACTGTTTCATGCAAAAAAATTATTAAAAGTAAGGCTTTCCACTTGCTGCTTGGAGTCCATATGACTGAGTGTGGCAGGGATGCTAATCAAAGGCTGCAGAGCACTTGGCTCGCACTGGCCAGTGTCTGGGAAACCTCTCCTTGGCCTGAAGAAAACTTTCTGGCCTCTGAGCCTGGCTTCCCATCCGGCACTCCCCACCTGTCTCTGTGCCTGGTTTCCCATCCCGCACTCCCCACTTGTCTCTGAGCCTGGCTTTGAGTCCCACACTCCCCACTTGTCTCTGAGCCTGGCTTCCTGTCCGGCACTCCCCACCTGTCTCTGCACCTGGTTTCCCATCCCGCACTCCCTACTTGTCTCTGCGCCTGGCTTCCGGTCCTGCACTCCCTGTCTCCCTCCCACACAGATGGCAGAGTCCAGCACAGTCCACAAGTTCTCTCTGGCTCCTCCAGTTCCTGGCCCTTTATCCACAGTCATTTCTCCCAGTAAATCTTTTGCACATTTAATTCACTTCAGACTTCCTTGAAAGACCCAAACTAATACACTTTAGGAAAAAAAAAAATGTTTAGAATTCTAGCACATGTTCTTCTAGACATGCATGACAATTGTTTCCTTTATCTTTATAATCCAAAAATTATCTCCAGGATGCTCTCAAGAATATATCTCTTTCCATCGATTTTTTTTTATTGGAACATCACAAGTTCTTCTGAGATTGGTAATTTGAAACCTTTTTCAGTTTGGAAAAAGTTTGTTTAGACTTATGTTACTAATTTTCACTTCTGCTTCAAGTGTTCTTGTTCTGTCATCAGGTTGAAGCTCAATTGCGAGTCTTCATTAAACTTTTTCTGTATTTTATCTTAGTCACTTGTGCTTTTAGCTCTTCAAGAGCTTACCAAGTGTTTCCCTCCCTCCAAACAGTTACAGAAAAGGGGGAAAGTGTGTTCACTCTGGATATTAGTGTAAGGACGACCACCAGCTTACTCCTAACAGAGATCTGACCACAATGATAGTGGAAGCAAGAATCCTACACACCTGTGAATGGTGATATGTGTCTAACATAATTCTCCTGCCATCTAGCACAACTCCACGAGGTGGGAACCAAATCTACAGCCCTGATCCACCACCAGCACCACCAACAGGCCCACTGTGTGGTTCTCTGACATTCAGCAGATAGGATCTAAGCAACACTAAAATCCCCAAAAGCCCTGTGCTTGCTAGAACATGCAAGAAACTAGTCTGGGAATACCTCAAAGTTTCTTTGGAGATCTCCCCAATCGAACTGCTGGACTCAGAACTCTAATCAAGAAAAGACAGAAGACAGAGCAGATCAATCATTCATCTCAGCTACATGTTAGCAGCGAAAAATGGGGCAAACGGAGACTTTATGATGGACCATATCAGTCAGTGGACGACCTCATCGAGCGAAACTGGCAGCGATTCATAACTGGAGAACTATTAACACCACTAGAGCACATATCTCAGAGCATGCCCCACATCCGGGACTCGGGGTGGGCGGGAAACCGGGTGGGGCTTCTCTCTCAATATCCCCCTTTACCTCAGATACATGATGGAAACAATATGGACATGATAGTATTACCCACTTCCCTATCCCCCTGAACCTTTTTTTTTTCTTTTTCTTTCTTTAACTGTAATTAACTATGAAAAGATTGTCAACAACAACACAATAAAATAGATTATAAAAAAAAAATTGAAGAAAACACACATATAACTGAAGACTTTCAATGTTCCTGGATCGGAAGAATCGGTGTTACTGAACACTCCATACGACACAAAAAGATTTACACATTTAAGGTAATCCCCATGAAAAATACCAATGATTTTCTTCACAAAATGAGAAAAGCAACCCTGTGAACTGTCCAGCAGTGAGGGACTAGGTGCTTGCAGCGAATAATCACACACACGGACTACTGACTGACAGTCAGTAGCGCGGTTTACTAACAGCATTAGATTTTTACAGACCAGGGTCACGCAGTCCAGGAGGCAGGGTCTGAAACAGGCATGCAGGGCGCGGTCTGTCAGGAAACAGTGTGTTTTTCTAGCAGGCACCTCCCTTCGATCTGCTATCTAAACTTGAGGATCAGGGAGCTTCTGGCCTGTGCATTCCCATATCAACCCTTCAGGATGCCTCCCCGCGTTTCTGGATCTTTCTCACAGGATGACAGCTGGTTGTGGAACTATGCTAGCAAGGAGGCCTGTCCTCCAAATTTCTGTCTCTCAACACAACCCCAGAATTTGCAATGGAAGCACAGAAGATCTGAGATAACCAAAGCCATCCTGAACAAAGCCAGAAGCGTTGCAATCCATTTCAACAGACCTCACATGGGGGCTAGCATTTTGGTATCACCAGCATCCCATTAGTGTGCCAGGTCCTGGCTGCTCCACTTCTGACTCAGCACTGTGCTAATATCTTGGGAAAAGCAGTGAAAGATGTCCCATGTGCTTGAGCCCCTGCCACCCACAAGAGATCAGGCTGAAACTCCTGGCTTGTGGCTTTGGCTTGGCTTAAGTGTGGCCATTGCAACCATCTGGGGAGTAAATTAATAGAAAATCTCTTTCTGTTTCCCCATCTATGTCTATAATTTTGATTTTCAAATTAAACTTTAGAATCCTAAAACAAGACACATCAAAGAGCTATAAAAACCCAAATGTAAGGTTTTGGCATAAAAATTTACCACAGACCAATTTAAAAAAAATAAAAGGCCAGAAATGAATCCATGCATTTACTGCTGATCCTCAACAAAAAAAAAACCAGTCTTTTCAGCAATGCTGGGAAAACCGGATATCAAGAGAAAAAGACTCAAACAAGACCTTACCCTGTCCCAGCTACATAAAAATTCAAAATGGATTAGAGAGTGACCATAAGACTTTAAAACGTGGAACCACTAGAAGCAACCATACAGGGAAAAATTCAAGATACCAGAATAGGTAATTTCTGTGAAATATTCAAAGACTGAATTCTTTGAATATTTCAAAAGCAAAGAAAACCAAAGTGAGACTAAACATTTGATTACTAAATTGAAAAATAAATTTTATTTTTTAAAAAAACATATGATTGCATCCAACTAAGCACTATATCAAATCATGCACAGTGAAAAATCACACTCAACAGAGAGAAGAGATAGAATGGGAGAAAATATCTTCAAACTACTCATCTAAGAAATAATTAATATACAGAATATACAAGGAATTGAGAAAATCTAACAACAAAATCCTAACAGTCCAGTTCAGAAATGCACAAAAAAGAACTGAACGGATATCTCTCTAAAGAAAAAACACAGTTAACCAAAACACGAAAAAAATGTTCAGTCCCACCAGTCCCAGGGAAAGGCAAATCAGAGCGCTAAGGGCGGCATCACAAGGAGGCCTATTATCACAAAGTCAGGAACACAACCGGGTACTGAGGCTGCGGAGGGCAGGGGCCCTACACTGCTGCGGGAAATGCAAGTTAGCTCAACTGCTAAGGAGAACAACATGGAGCTTCCTCAAAACACTAAAATTAGATCTACCGTGTGACCCAGCTATCCCAGTGCCAGAAGGATGTCAGAAGGAAATTAAACCAGCTTACCAATGCGATACCTGTACTGCCATATTCAATGCACCAGTATTCACCACAGCCAAGATATGCAATCAACCTAGATGTCATCACCAGATAAATGGACTTAAAATGTGATCAATATCATCCATCCATTCGAAAGAACAAAACCTTGTCATTTTAACAAAATTATGGAACTGGGAGGGGGGAGGTCACGACATTAAATAAAATAAGCCAGATACAGAAAGGCAATGACTGCATGCTTCTTCTCATACGTGGAAATTAGAAAGAAAGCAAGTCATGGCCCGGCATAGCCCGTCTCAGTCCTCGCAAAAGCAGACCCCAAGATGAGGTTCAATGTACAGAAATGTTATTAGGGAGTGACTGCAGGGCAAGAACCGCGTGTGGCCAGGGGAAATGGAAGAATGGGAAAGCCTTCAAACTTTGTTGTAAGTCTGAAGTCAACGATGGAGAAGAGGTACACTTGGGTGGAAGTCTCCAGAAAGGTTGACATCATTATTGGAAAGTCTCTGAGCCCTAATTCTGCCACAGGAGGCTCTGTGTCTCTCAGCATCACTTGGTGAGAAGCCCCTGGCAGGACAGCTTCCTCTGGCACAGCAGCTGAGACCGCCCCCTGATGGGATGCTCCAGAAGCCTGCCAGGTGCAGTTCCCCCCTGGGTCCTCTGGGTGCCCTACTGGAGGGAAACTCAGGCAAAGGAGGTTAGTGGGATGGATGGTAGCCAGTGACACAACTGAACTCATGGCCACAAGTGGTACCCATCCTCCTTCCTCCCCTTTCCAGGCTGGTCCTGTGGAGTAGGGCGCAGGTGAACCTGCCATCTGCAATGCCAGTACCCCGTAACGGGGTCAGTTCACATCCCAATGGCTTCACTTCTAATCCTGCTCCATACTAATGCCCCTACGAAAGCAGCAGATGGTCTAGGAGCTTGTGACCCACCCACATATGACCCAGGAAGCTGCTGGCTCCTGGCCTCAGCCTGGTCCAGTTCTGGCTGTTGCAGCCACTGGAGGGGAGTGAGCCAGCAGATGCTAGATTCTCTGCGTTTTTCCCGTTTTTGCAACTCTGCCTTTCAAATAAATCAATCTTAAATTCCCTTTCCACTCAGGGAGTTTTCACAGCTAAGGGGCCTGTTGTCCAGGCAGGCAAAGCTCAATTCGGGGCTACTGTCCCATCCACTCAGAGTTACAAAAGGGCCAGGGAGCCCTTCTTTGACCTCTGTGCAGCCAGTCATTGCTCCTGCCATGTCAGGGCAGTCCTGCTGCCTCTGGCCAATCATAATCAATTCTCCCTGCAGAATGGCAACTCCTCCATCTGCTGCACTGTGCAAATACAAGGTGACCCAAATGTCATGTGACCCCAGGAAGAGCACAGTCACTTTGGGCACCAGGCCTTGTAACCACACGGAGCCACAGTCACAGGGATGAGAATACAAAATCTCCCCGAGTCACTGGAAGCCACAGTTAGGTGTAGCCACTCCTGTTTTCACGTGCCGCTCCCCAGACCCACACATCCCTCCCAGTAAGGCAACAGTAGCTCATGTCGTTCTCTCACGTAGCACCCAAAGTTCTGGAGGGCAGCGCCCCACCCTCTCAGAGCACTTTCTGCCCACGGGTATTTGAGCCATGACTTAGTGTCATGACCGGGAGGGGTGGACTCAGCGATGCCCACTGTTATGCCCTCACTCCATAACCCAGGAACCCAACTTTGGAATTACTCCAATTTCCAAGGATCTGGTTCCACATGTACACTGGTAAGTCCTTGGAAAGATGTGAACTTGTAACTACCCGCCACAGCCAGACAGGGAGACTGACAAAGGAAAATGATCAGTTTTAATGTGGATATGAAACAGAAGGTTCAGGCATCTGCCAGCAGCTTGTTCCATGAACAACGCTCTGGAAAAGGACAAACCTCACCTGGCAACTGAAGGACTTGGTTGAAGCTTCTCTTCAGTCTAAAAGGCCTTCCTGCGGGTTGTTCCAGCACCTGCAGCCCAGATGGGCAAGGCAAGCAGTGTAGTGCAGAGGGGCCAGGCAGCCTGTGCGCTGTCAGCTTGCCCCAGCCGAGCTCCCAGAGCAGGATCACTGAGCACAGAGAGCACCAGCTGGGAGGGGTGCACTGCTGCCTCAATTACCACAGGACACACACATGACCATCTGGCTCCTTGGCTGCATCGACTCTGCCTCTCTGGGACTTCCTCTGACACACGCGGGAGCCCCAGGAGAGCCTGGGAAGCTCCTCTTTGTGTAGCACCTGCTTGGCAGCAGACCCCCCGAATTGCAGCAAGAGACAGGCAAGCATTCATGACAGGCTGGGGCCTCATGTCCAACAGGGGTCCACACCACCACCTTGTGTCCAGATGTCATGTCCACTCAGGTCCTGTGTCCAGCCCCTCAAAATGCTTGGTCATCCCTTTCCCCTAGTGGATGGCTTTTCAAGTATGCTTTGTGGAAGGACGAGAGCAGCACTCGAGCGACACTAGCCATGCTGCTGCAAGGTCTTGCTCTCAAGGTCAGTCGGTCAGCTCTTCTGTAAGTGACTGACGTGTCTGAGTGCTGGCGACAGCCTAGGAGCTGCACAGAGCTCAACCAGCCACATCCTCCTGCTCTTCTATTCTTTTTTCAATATATTTTTTTTTAATTGGAAAGTGAGATCTACAGAAAGAAGGCACAAAGATCTGTCTGCTGGTTCACTCCCCAAGTGGCCACAATGGCCAGAGCTGAGCTGATCTGAAGCCAGGAGCCAGGAGCCAGGAGTTTCTTCTGGGTCTCCCACGTGGGTGCAGGGTCCCAAGGCTTTGGGCCATCCTCGACTGCTTTCCCAGGCCACAAGCAGGGAGCTGGATGGAAAGTGGGGCCGCTGGGATTGTAACCGGCACCCATATGGGATCCCAGCGCATGCAAGGCAAAAAACCTTAGCCACTAGGCTACTGCACCAGGCCCTCTTCTACTCTTATTTCCCCCAGACATAACAGGTATTCAAGAGTAATCTTTTTTTCCCACAAACACCTTGCTCTTATAACCTCCTCTACCACTCCTGGTTGGCGGACTGTCTTGGACGCCCCTGTAGCTTCGAAGGGCACTGTGGCAACTGTGGTTTGCAGAATTTCAGCGGCTGTGTGGTGCCACCAGAGTTCAATGTTCATCACTATGGGTGTTACTGTGTGACAACTTCACCATCAGGAGCCACCACCAGACTTCACTCCTGGCTGTGATGACGCCTCTAGGTCTTGTTATGGACAAAACCATATGCTGATCTTCTTCCTAGACCATCTGCCAGGGAAAGCAAGGCATTGCTGCTGTGCTGAGAGCTGACTGTCTGGGGCAGAAATGGAAACAGGGAGAGGCAGAAGACAGAGAGCTCCTACCCACAGATCTACTTCCCAGTTGCCATCAAGGCCATGGCTGAACAGGGGCAAAAGCCAGGAACCAGGAACTCCCAAACAAGTGGCAAGAATGCAGCCTGTTGAACCTGCACCAGCCCTCCCAGGGACTGCGAGATGGAAGTCAGACCCAGGCACCTTAATCACTAGATGAATCATAACAGTAACTAAATATGTCATCAGTTTTTCTTAAACATTGTATGTATTTTTACTTGAAAGGCATATTTTTTGGAAAGAGAAGGAGAGAGAGGTTTTTCATCTGCAGGTTGATTCCCCGTGTGGCTGCAATGGTCAGAGTTGAGCCGATCCAAATCCAGAAGCCAGGAGCTTCTTTCCAGGTCTCCCACACGGGTGCAGGGTCCCAAGGACTTGGGCCATCTTCTGCTGCTTTCCCAGGCCACGAGCAGGGAGCTGGATGGGAAGTGGAGCAGCTGGGACTAGAACTGACACCCACATCGAATGCTAGCACCACGATACAGCACTGTGCTGGCTTCTGCCATCAGCGTTCACAGGCTCCTAAAAGCAACACCAACCCTGGGATCCCGCGAAGTGTTCGTTGTGAGTATGCTGAGAAAGAGCCTCCAGAATAAAACCGCCTCATCTTCCTTTACATTCCAGCACACCAGTCATGCAACTTTGAAATCCAGCTGCAGGAGCAGTCCCTTCCCAAGCCAGTTCTGATCGTTCTTCAGGTACACAGGTGTTTTACCTTAGCAAGAGCAGCTCATCCACAATCAAGTGATTCCAGGACAGAAGCTCAGCTGCCAGGCTGGCGGTCAAAGAAACAGGGGATCGGTTCTGAGTTTCCTTGTGGCAGACAGCTTCTGCCGCGCGCTCCAACAAAGCGGGGAGGAGGGCTCCTCCTCAAAGACACAGGATCAGCCTCCTCAGGGCAGTCCCCTAGATGTCCCGTCCATCAGACAGACCTGCTAGGCACCCACCAGAACTCTCCACTTCCCAGAGCCAGTCTTCTGCCTCCTGTCTGGTTGTCTCTGTCCTTCGGTCAGACACAGTAAAGGTAGGCTGACTTCATCTTGGGTCTCTGTGGAAGCTGCACAGTTGCTGACTCAAGTCCTGTCTCTGAGAGCACGAGGGCAACGTGCCAGTGTTTCTGCAGGCATAGTTCTGTCCACACTCTCCAACCACAGGCCTCCTCACTCACTGGTGATGTCTTCCTCTGGTTTTGGTACCATGGTTAACACAGACCGAAGTTTGGTGATACTTAGATTATCTACTTCTTCAGGTGATAACTACCCGTTTATTTCTGTTAACAGAATTGGTAATTTGATATCTGTAAAATACTGAAACGCACATACCCTTCCCTAATATAAGAAAACAGCAAAGCAAAACAGAAGAGATTAAAGCAAGACGAACAAAACCCCACTACGCATGCCAGCAGTGCGACCCCTTCTGGAACCCCCACTTCACTGTTTCTTCTGTTTTGGACCACTTTCCCCCCTCCCCATTCCAGTTCCTCCACACCTGAGAGGGAAAACGCAGAGGCAGAAAGCTGTATTTCTCTGAGGCTCAGGAGGAGAGCTAGGATGATTTAAAAAAAAAAGTTAAAAAGTCAGTTTGGGACTGTCACAGTGATGCAGCAGGCCAATCCCCACCCCATCATGCCAGCTTCCCGTGCAGGCCCCAGTTCATGTCCCAGCTGCTCCACTCCTGACCCAGCTCCCTGCCTATGACCTGGGAAAGCAACAGCATGGCTCAGTTGGTGGGCCCCTGAATCCACGTGGGAGACCTGGAGGAAGCTCCTGGCTTTGGATCAGCTCAGCTCCATCTGGGGAGGGAACCAGAAGCCCGCTCTCTTGCTCGCTTTCTCTCTCTCTCTCTCTGTATTTTTTTGCCTTTCAAATAAAAATAAAAGTCTTCCGAAACAGAGGTGCCCGAAGCCCGGGCTGTGCGGCCACACCCTCCACCTTACCGCACCCCATGCCGCTGACACACACAGCACAAACGCCAGGGTGGGTCACAACCCCTGCTGGGCACCTGTGCTGACTGGGTGGTCTCCACGAGCCCCCCGTGGTGGGGAGCCGAGGCTCTGGCCAGCGCATGCTTGTTAACTGCAGCGCCTCCCCAGGGCTGCCCACTGAGCGCGTCCCTCACCGAGCACCGACAGGCCCTCCCTCACGTGGGGTCCAGAGGGCGGCGCTGCTTTTGTTGCTTCAGTTAATTCCAGGAAGCACAGAAAATGACTTTCCTTTAAAAGCAGTTTGCTGGGTATGAGGTTGCAAGGTCTGCCTGCCTATAAAGAACTGATTTGTGGATGGCCTATTTTTTCTTTCACATTTTTTCCATATTAGAAATACACACACTACGGAAACTGAGAAAACCGGAAGAAGTCTCCACGCTAGCATAAATCTCTGTGAGCATTTTGAGGCCTTTCTTCTCAACTAGTGCTTTTATCTGTCCATCTAAAAACTGCAGTCAGCCACAGACAGAATCACAGAACACATAAAATACAGAATCTTCTACTTCTTCTGCAAGTTAGAGTGAAAGAGAGCTCGCTCTTCCACTGTCCAGGAAGCTGCAGCAGCCAGGGCTGAGCCAGCCTGCAGCCAGGCACCTGGAGCTTCACCCAGCAGAAAGCTAGATCTGGGACTGGAACTGGGAGGCAGTGGCAGGGCCAGCACTGGACCATCTGCTGCTTTCCCAGGTGCATTAGCAGGGAGCTGGATCGGAAGTGGAGCAGCTGGGATGTGAACCAGCACTGCAGGTTGCAGCTTCACTTGCTACGCCATAATGCCAGACCCCTAAAATCCTTTAACTCATGTCATAAGCATTCTTTCATGTAACTCTCCATTTTACATAATTGTTTTATCTTAATATGTGTATGAATAGATTCTTAGTTTACTTAGCCATGTTCCTGCTACTGTACATGTAGACTATTTGTAAATATTTGATAAGAAAAGTAAGGTTAAAGGTATTGAATTGAGTTTACTCCTTGTTTCACAATTATGTTACTTCCTTAAGAGCAGAATTACAGAGTATTAGAACATGGCTTACATTTCTGCTTCTAAATAAATCTCAATGAGCTGTCTTCCCATTAGGGGTGAAATTCAAACTTCAATACCATGTAAGGACCCAGGCCAGTGAGAACAGGCAGGGTCACCTAACACCCTTAATAGCAATGACAAGTGCCACTGACAGGGTCCTCCTTGGGGTACCCACACTCCACATCACAGGAGTGTCGGTTTCAGTTTTGGTTCCACTGCCAATGCCAGCTTTCTGCTGATGTCCGCCCCCGCCCAGGGAAGCAGAAGGTGACGGATCAAGCATGTGGGCCCTGTAGCCCACATGAGAGAGCTACATTCAACCCTGGGCTCCTGGCTTCTGCCTGATCGAGTCCCGTCTGTTGCAAACATTTGGAGAGCATATCAGGGATAAAAGACTTCTCTGTGTGTGCCCTACCTGTAAAATAAATATTTTGAAATTAAATAAATTCAAGTGTAATAAATCCCTCTAGTTGAGAGCAGAAGAAAACTGTCATTACTATTTTCCACTTTTGCTATTTTCATGTTTAATGTGCAACATTCCTATAAGAGATGGGAATGTATTCACACGCATGGGACTCTTTGAACTCTCAGCTCTTCGCTCCTCTCTCTGCACATTTACTCATGGGACTCTTCCAGCATTATTTCCACATCAGACAGCGCTTACTGCACAGCAGTTCAGAGGGACAGACTGTCAAGTTGGGAAGCTGGGGTTTCCATCCTCAGATCCTCTCTGTGAGCTAGCAGAGCTCTGTCTTCAAAATGAGGATACCCCAGAGAGGACATACCCCAGAGTGTTTATAAAAAGGATTAAGTAAGACAATCTGGTAAAAGTCATACCGTGATGTCACAGAAAATAACATGCTAGCAACATTTGGTACTTACATCAACTAGAGTGTGAACGCTAAGTTCTCCTACAGAGAGTAGGAGAGAAGCTGCAGGCTCCATAGCACTGGCTGGTAGCTGGGCCAACAACCCAGACCTTGGCAGCCAGGGAGACCAAGATGCCCACGTCGCTTTGCCGTGCCAAACTCTCCCCCTCAGGCTGCAGCTTTGCCACAAGGAGCAAAGAGCAAGCCAACATCCTTTTCCCCTCCAAACTGTCATGCCACCAAGGCACAGCTGTCTCTCATTGGAAGGCCAGTGGCGGCCAGTCCTGCATGGAAATGGAATGGCTGGAGGGCCTGTGGGGAGAGCGCTACACCTGCTCGGGGCCCATCAGCTCAGGGACCCAGACGCCTGAGAAAGCCTGAGCAGCCAGCCACCTCCTCTGCTTTCACTAGTGTTAAAATCGAATACACAAACACCATCCAAATCAGCATCTTTCACTGCTAGATCCCTTCAAAATACAATAATTTCTATAATAAATACAAAGGATTTTTTAACTTATCAATTAACTGCACATTTTCAACTTACATGTGGACCAGCTAAAAATCTCTCATTTCAGCATAAGATTTTATGATAATGCTCTTCTGGAAAAGAGGAGCTGACTGTAAACTGAAGGTATGAATGTTCTTTTTGGAAGATTAAATCATTGTAGCAGGAACAGAGATTTAAATTTATTTTGGCAAACGGGTAAAACAAGCAATCTTCAGAGAAGCAAGACATGGCTTCCAGACGTTCGTATCAACTGACACACGAGCTAAATGACTAGATAATATGGGGAATCAGAAGTTGGGACCATCTGCACAGACACCACCTCAGGATAACCCAATCCACAAAGCACAAGGCCAGGAGGACAACCGCCTTGTGTTATCTCATTATTTACGGCCAAAGCCTGGGCACCGCTCAGCCTCTCTCCTCCAGGAGGAGACAAACTTGTTGAACAACTCATTCATTCTCAGCAATTTACACAACAAGCACCTTTTTAACCAGGCCCTGTTGACCTCAAACTCTAAACCCTGAAGAAGAAAGACTGGCTTAGCCTCCGCCACCATGAGGCCATGCCTGAGCACAGCACTCCCAGGCACCTCTCCTCCCCAACACTTCACCCCCACCCTAGTAAGTAAATGTCAAACCTAACTCCTGCTCTTGTCATCTGGCGAAAGCCCTCCTCCTGTCCCTGTCCCCGGGTCAGCAGGTGGGCCGTCCCTGCTGCTCTCCAGATCCGAAGGTCCTCCAGGAGTCAGTCCTCAGCCCTCCTGTTGCAGAGACTTTGCAATCTAAAGTCACATTCCCAGGCTGCTGCTTCCAAGGGTGTCACTGCACACTGCACACCCAGGAAGGCCTCCCAGCACCTGCAAGGCCCTGACCCGCACCGGCCTCCTCTCTTCCTTTTCTTGCAGTTACTCTCCTGCTGATATATCGACAGCTTGCTACATCTTTAAAAACATTGATTTATTTCTTAATTTGAAATGCAACAGGCCCCCTCCCACCCCTCTCATCCAAACCCTCCGACTGGCAATACTGAGGCATGTGCTAGAACGCGAGCAGAGCTAAGGATCGGTGGGCGTTCGAGAAAAATACACAAGAGGAAGAACCTGGATGGCAAAGAGGAATTCAGAGGAAACAATATGCAAGAGGCAGATGTCATTTTTCATACTTTGAAATGAATACTGCCAGTCAGACAAGAAAACGATTTTGTGAATAAAGCAAAAAACGGGGGGAAAAATAGATAAGATAATTTACGAAAGATGTAGACGCTGAAATTGAAGGAATTTCCTAAAAGAAACAAAATGGTAAGAGCTGGAAAATTGGAGATAAGAAGAAAATCAGAGAATTAGAATGTGAGAATTTAGAAAACAAAGCAGAAAATTATTAATGAATTGACACGAATGTAGCTTGGAAAGGCCTACTGTTGGGCCATTGTCACCAACCAGGAAACAACGGGAAGAACTCTCAGGGCTGACCCCAAAGCCTTTTGCTGTGGACTTCCGAGTGTCCAAGCCAGACCGTGTTCCACAGGCTTGCAGGGAAAACCAACGCAACACGACCAAGATGGCACCAGACCGCAACTCCACCACCGGTCCAGGATACAACACCACAGTTCCTTCAAACTGAATGGAAATGATTTTGCACCTAGAATTCTATATGCTAAGTATTGATCAAGTATGAGAGTGAAATAAGAATTGGAAATTTTCAGATGTGCAAGGACTAAGCAATGTGGCTTCACACACTCTTAGGAAGCCTTTTTAGCAAAGTACAGTGGACACTTGGAACAGATGGATACAGGCAATAAACTAGCAGGCGCTTACTCATTAGGAGGAAGAACTTATCCCAGCACAGACCCCCACTTACTCCAAAAAACCCACCCTGGCAGCTCTATATAACCTTCCTGTGTTCTCCCAACCCCAACAAGGAGAAACGCCTCAAGAGCAAAGGAACCCCCAAAACAGGCAGCAGGGGGAGCGGAGATTCGGGAGTTGTGGCACAGCACGTGGGCGCCGGTTCTAATCCCGGCGGCCCCACTTCCTGGCTCCCTGCCTGTGGCCTGGGAAAGCAGTCCAGGACGGCCCAGGGACTTGGCACAGGCAGGTGCGGCCAGGCAAGAGGGTGGAGGACGTGCGTATGGAGTGCGGGTGGACGGTGCAGGGCGGGAAGGGGCCACCAGCCTCCCTGCCACGTGCCCCACAGGCCAGGAGCCCGCACCGATGCCGGCTGTGCGGAGGGGCCGAGCCACCGCACACTGTCTCAGCCGATTTGCTTACTCCTGTACGCTTCTCTGTACTTTACTTTCATAATAACACCAACATCTGTGGCAAACACTTGTTACCTTCTCGCCCAGCGGACTCGGGAAGCAGCGCCATCTGTTTATTAGCAGAACCTCCTGGTCGTGGAGGAGGTGTCGAAACGGGGTGGAGCCAACAAGTCACGTGAAGTGGAGCCTGAGTGGTATTGGCTGGTATCCCAGGCTGACCCAATCAGAGGCGGGCAGAGGCGGTCCTCCAGGAAGAGGCGGGTCCTCGCTGCCGGAAGAGGCTCTGTTCGGGGCGGATGACAGGGTCTTTTCGTGGTTCCGGTGCCGGCTCTTTGGAGGACTGCGAGGAGGGCAGGGCGGCTCCCCTTCTGGCCAGGCCCTCCAGAGAGGCTGCTTTGAGACGGCTTTGGCCCTGGGAGCATTTTAGCTTCCTTTTAAAGGTGTACCTTTAACAGAGGTTAACAGAAGAGAGTCAGAGAAAGATCCTCCACCCGCTGGTTCACGCCCCACGCGGCCGCCATGGCCGGAGCCTCCTCCCGGTCTCCCACGCGGGGAAAATGTCCCAAACGGGACACGAATTGACGCCCATGTGGGATACTGATGCTTGCCATGTCAGGATTAGCCTGCTGAGCCACGGCACTGGCCCCAGAAATCTGTTGTTTAAAACATGAGGAGGGTGGGGCTCGGCAGTGTGGCCTAGTGGCGAAGGTCCTCGCCTTGATCCCATATGGCTGCTGGTTCTAATCCCGGCAGCTCCACTTCTTCTCTATCTCTCCTCCTCTCAGTATATCTGACTTTGTAATAAAAATAAAATAAATAAAAAAAATCAAAAAGGTTCCTCACCCCCACTCCTCCCTTTAAAAAAAAAAAAAAAAAAACATGAGGAGGGGGCCCGGCGGTGTGGCCTAGCGGCTAAAAGTCCTCGCCTTGAAAGCCCCGGGATCCCATATGGGCCCCGGTTCTGGTCCCGGCAGCTCCACTTCCCATCCAGCTCCCTGCTTGTGGCCTGGGAAAGCAGTCGAGGACGGCCCAATGCATTGGGACCCTGCACCCGTGTGGGAGACCCGGAAGAGGTTCCTGGTCCCGGCATCGGATTGGCGCGTACCGGCCCATTGCGGCTCACTTGGGGAGTGAATCATCGGATGGAAGATCTTCCTCTCTGTCTCTCCTCCTCTCTGTATATCCGGCTTTCCAATAATAATAAAATCTTAAAAAAAAAAAAAACATGAGGAGGGGGATAACTGGCTTTGAACCAGGGACCTCTTGATCTTTGCTTAATCCCACAGCCCACCGATTCCCCCATCTGCTCCTCTTCCACCTCCTTATACCCGTACCTGCGCAGAAACCTGGCCCTGGCCCCTGGCCTCTGGGGCGGGGCCCTGAGCTCCAGCTCCCCTCTAGCCAGCTAGCTCGGAGTCCCCCCGCCCCGTGCGTTTCTGAGTCCACATTGTCCCATCACTTTTCACACTGTCCCAGCTGAAATCATGAGCGAGCTCCTTCACCTCCCTGGCGCTGAGCCGGCCTCCTCCCGCGGCCAGCCTCTGTCTGCCATCCTCACCTCCGATGATTCTTTCCTGGCTCCTCTCTGGCCCACCGACTGGGCATTCTGCTCCAACACTGAATGTGGGAGCTCCCCAGGGCGTGGTCTCCCCTGACCCAAGGACACCTCTAGCCTAGGCTCCAAACTCACACCGGCATGCGCTCCCGGGTCCTGACCTTAGTCTTGCCCTCACCCCGTGCGCATCTACTCCTTGGCACCTGTGCTGGCCTGCTGGCACCTCCCTGGCAGAATGCACTCGCTTTTCTCCCCGCTCTGCACCCTGCTGCTCCAGTGTTCCCTGCCTTGGGGTATGGCATCCCCCTCCAGCCCGCAGTGACTCAAGCCAAAAAGCTGGGTGTTGGCCTCATTTCCGCCTGCTCCTTCATTGCTTACACAGAATCAATTGCCAAGTTTCTATCAGCGTTGCCTCCAAAAGTTGTAAGGAGCCTCCACCCCATCCCACACCAAGCCAGACCCATCCTGTCCTGGACAGAGTTGCAGCAACTTGCTGACCCTCTGATGCGTGCTCATCTGTCAGTCCAGATAACTGCTGGTCCGCTGCTGGGCGTGGCATAGACCTAATAAATTGTTTGTGAAACTAACGAAGGAATGTGTACTTCCTAAATTCCAATCAACTGCAGCACACCACGCCAGGAAAGGAGTGAGGAAGCCAAAGGGTAGTACAGCCATGTTGCTGTGTCCTGTGCCTAGGGACCCAGGAGCTTTCCAAGGGGGCGGTTTGCGGGCGGGAATCCTGCTAACTACATGCTCTGGCTCCATCCCGGCCCTTCTTTCTTTCCTCATGGCAGACCGAACCTGCTAAAGCACGGGTGCATGTAATGCTAGCCCCACTTCCTAATGAGTCTGTTAGAAAGCCCAGAGTTGTTGGTCAGCACATACAAGTGGTGACAGTAGGAGCAGACACTGACACGCCGACACACACTGATCCCAGAGGTCCTGGGGCAAAGCAGGGCAGAGGGACACAGCCCAGTACTCTCCTCATTCGGCCCCTGGGAGGTGCTGCCCTTGAGGCTGGGAGCAGTGAATGACGCAGCTCTCAGATCCTCACAGGGAGACAGCGACCTATGGCGCCTGCTGCAAGAGACTAAAGATCTCCCTGACACCTAGGCAGCCGCACACGGGAGGCACCCATCAGGCAACCTCTGGGAGAATAGGACCCCGGGAAGAGGAAGAGGAACAGCACCACCCAGAGGCCAGCGTGTGCCAGCTGGGCCTGTGGAACAGCAAGGAGTGACTGGGGGCTGCAGGGAGACGCAGGGAAATGGCACGTCAGGGTGAGAGTCCAGGTCCAAGGCAGGGGAGTGACATGCCTTGTGAGGGAAGGCTGCCAGCAGAGGCAAGGCATCCTTGGGGTTCTCTGAAAAAATCCCTCCCTCCCTCCCTTCTGGTGGAGCTCTCTGTAGCACATGTGACAACACCTTAGACTGGAGGCAGCAAGGTGGAGGGGAGGGGGTTTCTCTGGAAGTCAGGAGGGTCAGCCTACAGAAGACACAAGCAGGGGTGGAGGGGAGGAGCCGGGATCGACCGAAGGTGTCCACCTGACTAACAGACAGGGTTTGGGCTAGGTGGATGAAGATCCGTGTCTGATTCCTCTGTGCCTGTTAGATATCAAATGGCGATGGTGAGTGGGCTGTTTGAGTTTTGGGGGTGATCCAAGGACTGTATGTATCAATTGCAGATTACCAACAGTCAGGATGGCTTTGTGTTTGTGGCCATAGAACTGCAAGATTGTAACCACGAAGGTGTGTAGGTGAAGGGGAGTGGTGCACTCCAGCACATAGACGTGGAGAAGATGAGGCCCATTCCACCAAGAAAACCAAGGAGGGCAGTCCAGGGCAGTAAGAGGAAAGCCAGGGAGGTGTGGGCCCCGGGCCCTCACACTGTCAGGGCTCTGAGGGAGAAGTGTGGAGGAAGTTGTGTTCCCAGGTGCTGAAGGAAGACGAGAATGTGTGTGCAGCTGCAGCAGATGGAGCCACAGCCCATTGTGATCCCAGAAGTACAGGAATTTAAAAGAGCCATAGAAGCCAGTCTTGCAGGTTTAAAACTGAGGGGGGGGGGTCTGTGCCATGGTGTAGTGGGGTAAGCCTCCACCTGCAGCACCAGCATCCCATACTGGTGCCAGTTCATGTCCCAGCTGCTCTACCTCTGATTCACCTCCCTGCTAATGTGCCTGCGAAACCAGCAGGAGGTACCCTAGGAACTTGGGGCCCCAGCTGGCTTTCTCCCTTCTGCTGCTGCCATCGTGGCAGGGGAAGGCAACAACCCACACGACGTGGGGTTCAGTCGCGTACCTGCTCCCAGCCCTGCCTCTCCACAGGCTTGTGTCACACCCGGTGTAACGCGGAGCTGCCACTTAACAAAAGTTGACCTTCGGCTGTAGAGCATTCTGGAATGGATGGAAGCACGACCCAGCAACAAGATTATCTGTTTTGGGGATGGGGAGCAGGGGCGCACATGGAACATGTGATCCCAACATGACTTGGGATCACATGTTCCGTGTGTCTGGATCACATGTGAATTAGTGCAGAAAAGGAGCGCAGGGAGGCCATGCCGGCGAGTCTGCATCGTGTGTGGGGCTTAGGGTGCATCCACGTCACTGCCCTGCCCACAGAGTGAACTCCAAAGTGAAACACAGTCCTTGCGCCACCATGAAGTGTCACGGGGGTGCACCTGGGCCACATGGTGGCTGCTGGCCGTGGGGAGTGGGGACGCTGCGTGGGCTGGAGAGTGAGGAGGACACTGTGCCTTGTGCTCGCCTCTGCTTTGGCCCCAAAGCTGCCAGAGGATAAAGGATGCGGGGAAGGGGGAAGCGAAGCCGTGGTCGGGGCTGGTCCAGCGCCGCGGGTCCGGGGCGGCGCGCCCGTGTGGTTGTGTCATCGGTGACCCGGTCTGGTTCACATTTACTGCCCTGTACTCACGTGTCTCAGAGACCAGGGAAGGAGTGTCCAGCAGCGGGCTTAAGTTCCAATTGTAGGGCCCAGCGGCATGGCCTAGCAGCGAAAGCCCTCACCTTGAACGCCCCGGGATCCCATATAGACCCCAGTTCTAATCCCGGCAGCTCCACTTCCCATCCAGCTCCCTGCTTGTGGCCTGGGAGGGCAGTCGAGGACGACCCAATGCTTTGGGACCCTGCATCCGCGTGGGAGACCTGGAAGAGGTTTCTGGCTCCTGACTTCGGATCAGCGCAGCACCAGCCGTTGCGCTCACTCGGGGAGTGAATCATCGGACGGAAGGTCTTCCTCTCTGTCCCTCCTCCTCTCTGTATATCTGACTTTGTAATAAAAATAAATAAATCTTAAAAAAAGTTCCAATTGTAAACATTCCCACTGTTGACAGTGCCATCTGGGCACCAGTGGGTCAAGGGGAAGGCTGCAGGACAGTGAGGGTGGGCCTCAAGGACACCACCGGGAAGCCAGGCTGGGATTTCCCTGACTCTTGGTTTAGAAAATGGTGAGTGTTGGCTTGGTTTGTAATGAGCATCATGAGATGAGAACTAAATCTGCTTAGCTTGGAAGAAGCCAAGAGTCAATTCTGAATTGTTGAAAGGAAAATATTTTCTACTGTTAATTGGAAACAGCAAAGACTCCGCATGTGTGAAATCTGACCAGGTTTTTATCCCAGAGAAAAATTAAAATTTCATGAGGTCCAGTTAAAGGGATCCAGTTAAAGGGATGAGCTGCAGGAGAAACAATGAAAAATACATGACAGGTCCCTGTGGGGCATGGTGGGCTGACACTGAGCCAGGCAATGAGGGAGAACATGGAATCAACATTTGTCTCATGGCACTTGGTATGTCCCTAAATCTCATCTTACTGCCATATATGGGATTCCAAAAAGTATATGGAAAACAGCATTGAAATGTCAGTGTGTTTCGGAGTGAGCATTTTTGAAATCCACGAGTGTGTGAAAACATTTTGAAGATCACTCCTGTGACTTGACGCATTCCTTCAGCAAGAAAAGGTGGGCTAAAAGTGGGAGCGGGAGGGTCAGGAGAAAAGCCCAGGGCTCCAGGAATCTGGGGGACAGGATGAGATGCCCGGAACCCAGGGGCACAGGATGTTCCCCGGCACTCCACGGGCGTGCCCATCTCACTGGGAGGTGATGGAGGTGGCACAGCAGCGCAAGCAGCCGCAGCCAGAAGTGCCTCCTGTGACTTCTGCTCCCAGTCTGTGGGCCACAGCTAGTCACTCACACAAATGTATCAATTGGGGAATGTTGAGAAGTTCGTGAGCAGCCAGGGAACCCCATTTCCGCCATGAGCATCCACTTATTTCGTCTGGTGCTTGGGCACCCTTTGGGGCCACTTAGCCCAATTTCGACCTAGCTGACTGAACAGAGTTCAATGTTGAGCTGCTCCCGATGCTGCAGAAAGACAGCAGTTAGGGCAGAACGTGGAGGAGTTTCTGGCCCTGTCAGGGCTGGGCTGCCATATGGGCCAGCAAGAGATTCCTCTGTGTGTCTGGACAGTGTCTGCACTGTCACGGGCTCAGGTGATCTGGAAACGAAGGAGGCTGTTCCAGCAGATGCTCCTCGGTTCTCAGCGGCCGTTCCGTGTCCCTTGGAGTGTGCTGTGCTTGTGGGTTGTGAGGACAGCAGCGAGACTTGAGGGGCAATGCCGTGGAAGGAAGCATGCAGGGATGTGGGGTGCAGGAGCACGTGGACTCATCCTGGATGGGGCTCCTTTGTGGAGGGGATGGGCTACAGTGCTGCACGGGCCACGTGCCCTGTGAGGCCACCCGCCCTGTGAGGCCACCCCACACTGGCCTGAGTTGTGAGGCGAGATCAGCAAGAAAAGCATTCTATCTCTGTCTGTCCTCCACCACTGTTCTCAGGTAGGTACAACCTGGAAACAGAGGCTGGGCCGCAAAGAGGGATGGGGCTGCTTGCTTCCCACCGGGCTAGGGCTAAGTAACCCAGCCAGCAAGTGAGGGCTCAGGCTTCTAGTAGCTCCAAATGCAGAGCATGGGGCAGTCCGTGGCTGTGTTCCCCACATGCGGATCAGTCCGTGGCTGCGTCCCCCGCACGTGGGTCAGTCTGAGGCTACAACACTTGCACTGATGAGGGGTGAGGTGAAGATCAGAAGTTAAAATGGAACAATCAGAAGCTAGAGGCTCTGACCGCAAGAACAAATCTCACTCTGTCTCAGTGCATGGGGAAGACACTGGTATCAGAGACAAATGCAGACAGGGGAAATCTCATGACCTGGCTCAAGTACAGGAAGTCAGAGCCACAAACAAGATCACCCGCCAGGTGAGGCGGAGGGCCTGGGCTGGTTCCAAACTTCAGCCATTCATTCAACAAGCAGGCATTTAAGAGCGCCTGCTCAATGCTGGACTGAACAGTGTCGTGACTAGTCAAAGTCAAGGGCAGCAGTCTGGTGGGCTGGTGACCTGTGCAAGGCTGCTGGGTCACACAGCTTCCTCCCCCTTGGGATCAGCTTCCTTGCAAGCAGGACTCCTGGATCCTGCCCAGTCAGCTGACCCAGCATTCCCATTCCGTCCAAGCTGATGCCACCCAATATCCGACTCCGGAATTTGTAACTGATCTTGGATTTTTTTGCAGGATGGCAAGTGTCACACGTCCAGCAGTGTGAGGAGGCAGTGGGCAGCCCTTAGTGCCCACATGTGTGCATCCCAGAACAAGGCTGCAGCTGGACAGTTCATCTGTGACCTGCAGGCCAACAGCAGGCAAAACAGAGCCAGTCCACTTCTCCCAGAAGACCACCCCGTGGCGCTGCTGCCTGCAGCAGGGGACTGATCACTCATCTTCACTGTGGACCGGCCTGGGCAACCCCCACCCCCTCCCTCGCGGGGCTGCACTGAGGGGGCATTAGCTCCTGCCCCAGGCTCTGCTCTTTGAGAACCCAGGCTAACACGGTTGGTTTGTCAGGCCTGGGTGAAATGCATCAGGAACAAAATTTCCCATGTTTTACGCACCCATGTGCTGAAATGGCTGGTCCAGGACCTTAAGACGTTTGTTTCAGGAGCCGGTGGCTGTAGTGTAGTGCGTTAAGCTATCGTTTGACGCTGGCATCCTATGTGGATGCTCATTCCCTTCTCGGCTGCTCCACTCTCAGTCCAGCTCCCTGCTAATGCACCTGGGAAAGTGGTGGAGCTTGGCCCAACCTCTTGGGCCTCTGCACCCAGGTGGCTCCTGGCTTTGGTCTAGTCCAGCTCTCACTATTGAGGCTATTTGGGGAGTGAACCAGCAGATGGAAGAGTCTTTGCTTTTTTTTTTTTTTTAAGATTTGTTTATTTTTATTGGAAAGGCAGATATACAGAGAGAGAGGAGGAAAGACAGAGAGGAAGATCTTCAGTCCGATGATTCACTCCCCAGGTGGCCACAATGGCTGCAGTTGAGCCAATCCGAAGCCAGGAGCCCAGAGCCTCTTCTGGGTCTCCCACACAAGGGTGCAGGGTCCCAAGGCTTTGGGCCATCCTTGACTGCCCTCCCAGGCCACAAGCAGGGAGTTGGACGGGAAGCGGGGCCGCCAGGATTAGAACCAGCACCCATATGGAATCTCAGCGCTTGCAAGGTGAGGACTTTAACCACTACGCTATCGTGTTGGGCCCAAGAGTCTCTTTGTAATTCTTTCAAATTTATATAGACTTGTGCTTTGTGGAAGAAATTCCCTGCCCCAAGCCCCTACTCATCAAAGGGAAAATCAAGATTCTCATCTTGCCCCTTCATCCTTGCCTTTCCCTTTCACCAACAAACTAAAAGTAGGCAGTGGTGGGCATTGTGGCACCATGGGTTGCCCACACCCCATGTCTGAGTACTTTGGATTGGGTCCCACTTCCCATCCCTGCTAAATCACCCTGATGATGGCTCGAGTTCCGTGGGAGACCCAGGAAAGCTCCTGGCTCCTGGCTTCACACCCAGCCCTGGCCTTGTGGACACTTTCAGAGTGAACCAGAAGATCTTTCTCTTTTGCTTTTCAGTAAATAAATAAATAAAGCCTTCTTTTTAAAAAAAAAATAAAAGGAACAAGTTCTGACTTTGCCCTTAAACTTAGAATGCTGGGACAAAGGGGTACTTGTTTCTGGTTTTAGGTAGGGGGTCCAGAAAGCAGAAAGCTGGAAATGCTTTTGCATCCTTTTCATCTGGCATGTTGTGCTCCATGTGGAAACACGTGACAGGGGTGAGTCTGAGCGTGTGAGGAGCACCTGTGGCCGCCGTGGACCTGCAGCCTGTCCTGCCAGCTGGGCCGGCCAGCAGCCCGGGCAGATTATTCCAGACCAGCGTGCTGCCGGTGAGCCCACGGCAGCGCAGCCCATTTGGAAGTGACACTCACGGCACAGCCATTGCCTCGCACCTAAATGCTGCGCACAGCTGGGCCCCTGCCTGGGAGCATTCTTTTTCTTCTACTCCTGGCTGCAAGATGTGGCAAGTCACTGCATTTGAAGTCAGTGCTGGAGCACATAGGACAGGACAGGCCCTGTTGTCTAGAGTGGGGTCACTCCCAGAACTCTCATACAGACCCCCACAGGAAGAATGCCACATGGACATGCGGGCACAGATAGAGGCCAGGGAGCTACAAGCCAAGGTACTCAAAGATGGCTCATGAACCACCAGCACCTGCAAGAGACCTGGGGCAGATCCCTCCGTAAGTATCTGCAGTGAGAGCAAGAGCCAGCATCCTGACCTCAGACCCCCACGCAGCCTCTGGAATGGTTTGGATAGTAATGTCTGTTGTGGTAGCAGCCCAGTTTGTAGTATGCTGTCATAGGAGCCCAAAAAACCTCAGACGGATGTCGAGGCATCTGGGGATGCTAGGGCGTGGCCAAGAGGGCAGAGAGTGAGCTTCTGCAAAGACGGGGCAGTGTCTACCAACAAGCAGGAAGCGTTTTTGTGTTGCTTGATATAAGTATGCCTGCGTCATTGCATACAAGCTGGCCACCAGTCCCGACTGGAAGCTCATGGGAATTCTGTTACTTCCAAGGGAAGTACAAACAGAAGAGAGGGAAATATCTTTTCCTGAGATTTAAAGAATCCAGCTGCTTTAACAGAAAGCTGGTGGACAAGTTTGCAGTTGAGGCTATTGGAGTTGTATGAGCAACTCAGAAACTGGCGTACTGTGCACTGGACACTGACGGAGCAAACATGCCTGAAGTTGCAGCTGGTCTCCTAGCAAAGACAAGGCAGGGCTGCTTGGAAGAAAAGCCATGGCTTCATTCACTAGGATTCATATGCAGCCCTGGACTTGGTGCAAATCACACAAGCTTATGTTATGGTGATGAGCATTATTGTGATTTAAAGAGCCAGTTCAGAAAATGAAACTTAAGTCATGGGTGTGAGGGCTCTGCTGTGACAGGCACCCATGGATTGCTCACCTGCCCTGCTGCTCCCCATCATTAGCCTCAGTGCCTGGCCATGATTCAGGAGTTTGAACTCAAGCACCTATCAGCTGTGAGTTGGTTCTCCCTAAAAGCGTTGAACAGGCCCCTGTGCTCTCCACAGATGATGGCAATGGTCTTTTCCCAGCTTTCTCTAAGTCCCATCTTGAACATTTTAATTAATTTTCCATTTGGCTTTTCTAAATCCTTCCTGCTAGGGTGGCCAGTTTGTGATTCATAGACTTCCCCTCAAGCCTGTGGAGACTTTAGTGTTCCCAGGGCATGTGATGTGGGGCCAGGTCCACAGCTGTCAGCTGTGGCCCACCCATTTCTAGCAAAAGCCTGGGGGAATCCTGTGTGTAGATGGGGGCAAGTCTGAGCTGATGGGAAGAGGGAGGGAAGGGGCAAGGTTAAAACAGAACCAGCACAGACAACCCAGAAATGGCAGCGTTTTGGGGGGACTCTGAGGGATTTGTGTGCCTTTACCCCTGCTGCAGGGAGCCCAGCCTCCACAGGCCACTGCTGATGAGATCACAAATGAAGCGGGTTGGGGAGCAGGGACAAGTTGTGCCTCTTCCAGGGTTCAGTGGGGATCCTCAGGGATGAAGTACAACAGCTCATTCCGGGGATGAGCCCCAGCACCTGCTGCGCTTGCGTGTGGGCCCCTCCTGGGAGCCCAGGAAGCCAGCTGGCGGGAGGGCTGCTTCCCCTGGCCCCAAGCACGGCATCTACAGAACTCTAGTGCAATTCACGCCCCTCCCCGCTCATGAGTTGCTTCTGTCTTCGGACATTATCTTCTAGCTGAATCATCTTTCTATTGGCGGCCTTGAACTGTGAACACATCTTCAGAAGTGAGAAGGTAGACACAGCAGATTCCGGCCTCTCGCTCCTGAAAGACAAGTAACTTTGGAGCACAGTGAGAAGAACTAGAGACCAGGAGCAGAACCCTCGTTACTTAGAAACCTCGATTGTTTAGATCTGTGTTTTACAGACACTTGTACTCCATCTCCACGAAGCTCCTGTTGGTCCCTGGCTCATGGGACACTGACATGCAGATATCAACTACAACTAGAGCACCTCTGCCCTGATTCTCCTGACGAGTAATCACCTTGACTTTGACACAGCTGCTTTCTTTCTCTGTTCCCTTTCCATGGGATTCCTAGCCCTGCAGTTGGCCAGCTGGTGTCCAGCTCCACCAAGAGCCTGGGCAGCCTGCGACTGTCCACAGGCACATAGCCTGACTCGGGTGAAGGCCTCCAGGGTGCACTGACCGAGGTGTAGGCAGGCGTTCAGGTTCCCTGGGTAGTGAGGGCTTCTTTGCACACCCCACTCAAAACAGCCAACAGGGGAGTCGAGTTTAATCCTTAAAATGACTTCTGGAGGCGACACGCCAGTCATCTGGCTTACACTCATGTGCTTACCACACAGAAGGAACCCACAGTGAAGGCCAGTTTCTCCCTCTCAGATCCTTTCTGTTTTGCTTGGTTTCTTTTCTTGGGAATATGTTCATGATCACAATGACTTGTTTTTGTCACTTAGGAGCTGTGGATCCAGAATCAAGCAGTGATAGGGAGGGAGAAGTCAAGAACGGATGTGTGTGTGTATGTGTGTGAAGAGTTTGTGTGTGTGCATGCGCATGAGTGTGAAGGGGTATGAAGGAGAATGGGTGTGCATGTAAAGGTGTGTGTGTGTGGAGTGTGTATGTGTGGAGCATATATTTGAAGGGGTGTGTGCACATGTGTGAATGGGTGTGTATATGAAGGGGTGTGTGCACATGTGTGAAGAAGTGTGTATATGTGTGTGAAGGTGCGTGTGAAGGAGTATGTGTGCACATGTGTGAATGGTGTGTATGTAAAGGGGTGTGTATGTGTGAAGCGTGTATGTGAAGGGGTGTGTGCGTGTATATGAAGGAGTGTGCATGGGTGTGTGAAGGTGTGTATGAAGTGTGTGTGCACGTGTGTGAATGGGTGTGCATGTGAAGGGGTGGGTGTGTGGAACGTGTATGTGAAGGGGTGTGTGCACATGTATGAATGGTGTGCAGGTGAGGAGTGTGTATGTGGAGGGGTGTGTGTGCTTGTGTAAAGGTATGTGTGTGAGAAGGGGTGTGTGTGTGTGTGTGTACTGAATGCATAATGGCTTTTGTGGCTTAATGCTGGGCTCTGGTGGTTCCTGGCAGCCGGGATATCCCAGCTTTGTTTGTCTCCAGGGAAGGCAGTGTACAGCAAAGATGAAGTTTTCTGGGCCACAGCAGAGCCTTGTAAGACATACCCAGAGAACTATGTGTATTTGCCCCAGTGAGACGGGTTCCTGGAAGTTGAGTATGAATCATGATTTCAAAACACACTGGGGATGGGGGTGAGGCCTGCTGCAAGGGGACATTTCCAGAGAACAGGCTTCCACCCCGACTCATCTACTGTGCCAGCAGAACTGGGCTCCCCCAAACAAATGCCAAGGTCCCCACTCCTTGTCTGCAGCCTGACGAGGTTGTTAAGAGAGATCTGGCTTCCTTTTCTGCTAGCAACTGTAAGGGAAGAAACTTTTTCTTCAACCATCATGGGCTATTAGTTGGAACAGATCCCTGAAACAAAAAGCAAATTAACAAGAGAAAACAAAAAAGCAGTTTGGTTAACATGTCTGCTTCACCACGTACTTGGGAGATGGGATGGGTGGTTCTCAGAGGTGGCTTTGAATTCCAGCTCAGGTACCATCTTCAACAAGCAACAGGAAGCGTTATTGGTGACAAGACAAAGGAACTGGACTTGAAATCTCCAGGGATGGTGACTCGTGGAAAGGCACACAAATGCCAGAGGAAGGCTGGTTACAGTGGAGCTATGCAGCCAGCTGCCTATGGATCCGTGGCTGGGCCCCAAGGCGTGTAACCTGTGCTCTCCCCAGAGCCCAGGGCCCGGGGCAGCTTGTCCTGTAAACCGTGCCCTGTTTTCAGAGGGCAGCGAGCCCTCCCGGAGCTGCTCTCTGCTGCTCGCCTTCAGGAAGGGCAGTGACTCATCTCCAGTTCTGTCTTCTCATGAGCTCTCCTCGCACTCAGCATGTCCTTTGCCTCTGGACATTTGAATTTGCAGCCTACGGACTAACAGCTCAGTTGGGCTGCACTTGTACTCCCACTGTAGCGGCCGGCTGCAAATGACTTGAGTTTCAGAGTGGCAGTCACACAACCCAGACCCGTGTGTGCCGGCATGTTCCCACAGGAAAACAGCCAGGAGACATGCTTTTTGCTTTTCTTGATTACGTAACATTATATTCAAATGCACTGGTGGCTTTGTCCTGAATTTCTGTATAAATTCAGTCAGTATGTCAGCTCCTATTGTGACTAGAGTATTAACAGGACAAAAAGTTCTTGATGATTGGCATCTGTCAACTAAAAAAAAAAAACTCGGTGATTTTAATACTCTGATAGAAATGCCTCAAGTCTTAGAAATAATTCAAGCAGTTCAGAAAATTGGCAGATTCCACTATTCAGAGACAGCCATTCTTATACATAAATACAGATTTACTTATTTATTTGAAAGTTGCAGAGAGAGAGAAAGAGCTTCCATCCTCTGGTTCACTCCCCCAGAAGGTTGTAACAGCCAGGGCTGGGCCAGGCCAAAGCCAGGAACTTATTCTGGTAGCAGGGGCCCCACTTCGGCTATCTTCTGTTTTTTCCAGGGACTGGATTGGAAGAGCAGCGACTAGGACACAAGCCAGCACCCACATGAAACACCAGTGTTGCAGGTGGCAGCTTTGTCTGCTATGCCACAATGCCAGCCCCAGGTGAGTAGTTTTTAAAATGTGGTGGGCAGAGTGTCAGCATTTCTCCACAAATGGAGAGCAATGGACGGCTGGGGAGGACTTCTGTCTGCATGTACGGCTGCGTGAAAAGCAGAAGCCATGACAGTCACAACGTATATGCTTACAGGATTTTAAAAAAGTGTTGCAAAATATTGTTCAACAATAGTTTTGGATTTACAGAACAAAGATGGTAGCCAGTAAGCAGTTTCTCCTGTTACCTTCTCACAATAGCATAATTTGTCATAATGAATGAGTCATTGGTCCACCATTATTGGAATTCTCTGTGCTTTACCTGGTGTCTTCTGACCCTGCCAGGTTCTCAGAGGTGTCTTGCTTTGGTGTTGTGGCAGCTGAGAGCAGCACAGGCCAGGGTGTGGGTGGACTGGCTCCTCCGTGTCTGCTGCATTCCTCACAGTTCGAATGCACACATGGGCCCTCGGCAGGACAACCCGGGATCCGTTCTCCGCACACTGTCTCGGGGTGCACGGCTCTCCAGCAGACGGCTGGCTGCTCCCCTCTCCTGAGTGTTGGGCGTCCCCGTTGCCCTATCAGTGTGGCATGTTTCTCTTTCTGCTTGGTCCAGACCTTCTCAGACGACAGAAGTGGGTGTGTCCTTGCTAGTGCCTGTCTGCATGTAACATGCACCTCTGATGTGTGTGTGTGTGTGCTGCTGTGTCTATTCCAGGCCACATGCGCTTTCATACTGACCTCTCCAGCCCTAGCCTATTGAGGATGTTCTGCAACTGCCGCCGAGGGCAGTGTGAAGCCACCTTAACTTCCCCATCTTTCCTGCAACTCACTTTTCTATCAGCTTTGCTTAGAAATTCAGAAACTTCACCAGTGTGTTGGGGTTACTGTGTGTGTACATATTCTTGCCCCACTGTCTAGCAGTCACTGTGCCTTTTCACCGAGGATCCGTCTTTGCTACCTCCTCAGTCTCCGGGGGACATCCTATCTTTAAATACGTTTGGGTTGTGTTCAGTCATGTGCTCAGGAAGGCCTGTTCTGTGGTTGATGGAAGCCTGCTTCTACCTTCCAGATCTGCCGTGCCCTCTAGGCCAGCTGTGCCGCCCCAGCCTCTGAGCTGCACTGGCTTCGCTCACTGCTCTTCCTCTTCTTGTTCCACCCTCTCCCTTCCTTCTCAGGTCTCTCATGAGGATCCGTGATTTCCCCTGACACATGTGAACCCTTGTGTCTGTCCTTTGAGTCCTCCTCATGGTGAGCCGGCATCCATGTCTTTGCGAGTGTGCAGAGCCCATGCCTGGTCCTGCGGCGGATTCCTGCGGCGGATTCCAGCGTCCTTCAGTGCGTGTGCGCCTTTCCTGTCCATGCCTCAGGTACTCACAGCCACGTGCACACGCCACATTATTCCTGAATAATCATCAGTGACAGTTGATCGTGGTAAAAAAAAAAAAGAAAAAAGAGGTGGGGAGGCAGACAGAACTGGGCTGCCCTCTTTTTCAGATTCTGAGCTCCTAAGCTCACAGCTGGCACCATCAGGTCTGACAGGGCAGACGATGCCAAGGGCCTCTGGAGCTGATGTTCTCAGGGGGTCATTCTGCAACCGTGGGGGCACTGGGAAGTGTCTGGAAATACTTCTGCTGTCACAGCTAGGAGAGGGGCTGCTACTGATCACTCCACAGCACACACACCGGCCCCCCATGGATCTGCCAGCCTCAGATGGCACCGCCTGGAGAACCCTGCTCCGGCTGCTCCCGGCAGACACTGCATTCACTGTCAGTCCAGTCTCTTCCTGGGAGCCTTCCCCAGGCGTGGCCTCTCCTCTGCCGCGGCCAGGACACAGGCCAGCGACCCACACGGGGACACCTGTAAACCGTGTCCTACAGCTCCAGCGGTAGAGCAGATCTTGCTGCTCATCTGAAGTGCTGCTTCAGGTTATTACATTTTACCGCAATTGGATTTGAAATGCACTTGCCGATCACCTGAACAGGACGTGGCGGCACTGGTCTGCTGGAAATGGAAAGGATTATGGCTTCCACACTACAGAGCTATTAAAGGGCTTTTTTTGCTCCCAAAGTAATTTTACCAGTGTTTCTGTGTTCCACTGTAGAGTTCTAGAAAGCAGCTTAGGAAAGTTAGTAAGCAGCTTCTGTTATTTCTACAAATAGCTGGTATAAAATGTACCACATTTAGAAAATGACATCTGCTTGGAGTCCAGACTGGACAACTTCCCCAGGGAGCCCAAGCCTGCTGGCAGGGCTGCGTCCGGGGTGGGGTGCAATGGCACACCCTGGCTAGTGTCCAAGGGAGATATGGAAATCATCTGCTTCGGCCTTCAAGCTGTGTGTGTGTGTGTGTGTGTGTGTGTGCAGGAAGAGGGGAGTCTGGAGAAAAAAAAGAAACCTCACACACATTGCCAGTCATTCCAGAATAAACCATTCTGAGGTTTGGGCACTGATGTCCCTTCTAATCTCATAGGAAAAAGAAAGCAAATTCCAGGAAGTGAAAGATAAACTATAAAGAAGGTGCTGAACATAATTAGAACTTCTGCTTACTGAAATTCAAATAGCTTTATTATGGAAAATACTCCTACTTTGATTTATGTTCCCAAGCCTGGGTAAGGTGGGAATGACAAGTGAGGAAAACCCAACCCCCCTGAACAGGCACCTGAGAAGGAAGGTTCTGGAAGCGCCGGTTCCAAGAGGAAGAAGCCCTTGAAAGTCAAACACATCCTTTGCTGACCAGTCAGGCTTTGTCCATATTCGCATTTCAGCGGACGCCAATACTAGGCATCACAGGATTCCTAGCAGGGAGTTGGCAGGCACCGGCATGCCCCTCTGCAGGGTGAGAAAGCGGCGGGGCAGCACACGTGGACGAGAGGCCATGCAGCAGGGTGGGGAGCCCTGCCCCCTCTCCCCCTGGATGGGCTCCGGGGTGGGGAGCCCTGCCCCCTCCCCCCTGGATGGGCTCCGGGGTGGGGAGCCCTGCCCCCTCCCCCTCCATGGGCTCTGAGTCTGCTCTTAGCCAGCGCTGTGGGGTTGTTGGTTCAGCCCCTGCGTCTGTCTATACACCACCATGGCACCTACTCCGCTGTGAGGTAGACTCATTGTTCCTTTGAGGTGTTATATGAGATACATGGAGGTTGACCAAACCCTTTCCAAATCCTGTTTAAATCCTTGAGCAAGGCAGAGGCCATGAAGCTGGAAAATACAAGGTCAGGGAGGACATTATCTGTCAAAGCGGCTGCTTGTCCTCCTCACGGGAGCTGCTGCACTGGGGCCAGGCCGCGGTCTCTGTGGGGAGTGGACAGGTATCTGACAGAAGCAGCAGGCCTGGCCTAAGTGAGCCTACCTCCCTGCTCCCATGGCTTGTGCTCAGGTCCACTGTGTCAGCAGCAGGGCAACCGACTCTTCGCCAAACTACAGTCTGCTCCAGGAATGCCAGAGCTTCCTCTATGACGCTCTCCGTAGAGTCACAGACAGTGCAAGCTTTGCCTGACTCATCAGCCAAGCCATCAGCCACTGCCCAGGATTCCATGGATTTAGAAATATTATTTGAAAGGCAAACATAGACACAATCCTTTTTTTTTTCATTTTTAAAAGATTTATTTATTTAAAATGCAGAGTTACAAAGAGTTAGGCAGACATCTTCCATCTACTTGTCCTCAAACAGTCTCAAAAGTCAGACCTGGTCCAGATCAAAGCCACAAGCTGGGAAGTCCATTTGGGGTCTTCCACTGCTGTGGGCAGCAGCCCAAGTGGACCGTCTTCTGCTGCTTTCCCAGGTGCATTAGCAGGGAGCTGGATCCTAAATGGAGCAGCCAGGACTTGAACTAGTGCCAGCATGCATGCCAGCATGGCAGGCGGTGGCTTCCCTTGTGTGTCTATTGTGTCTATTCTTACCTTGGATACCCCTACGCTCATGCCAGGGGTGGGCTCTGAGCCGTGCCGGGTGCCTGGCACTCCTGTCCCCAGTGGTTGAGGGAAGGGTGCTTGTCCACAGTGCAGAAGGAAGTGAGTGTTTCTGCAAAGATGCTTTTGGCAACAGGGACATTTAAATGAGTTATCCAACCAGCTGAAGGTCCTGAAAGAACAACCATGCTGACACTGCCCACGCCCAGCCCCAGCAGGACAGGGCTCCTTGGGCACTGCCTCTGGGCTGGATCCACCCCAGTGCAGGATCCCAGGGTTCAGCTTGCCCTCCGTACTCCCGGTTCTGTTTCTCTGAAGAACCCTGGCTAACAGACTTTCTAGACACACTGTTCCCTCTGTTCTTAACCTGACAGTACATTCCAGGGATCCCTTTGAATTCACAGGCAAGTTTTCTCATCCCTGTGGAGGACTCCACAGGATTCCAGTGCGGACTTGACAGAGCTTCGTTCCTGTCTCCTGACAGACACGAGGTCCTCAGGGTCTCACTGTCACAACCCACGGGGAGATTACTAGTTACTGAACTAGTTTCATATCATTTCTAGCTTTATTTTTGTTTTATAAAAAGTACATTTATTTTTACAGAAAGGTATCAAAGTGTGCTATATCAATATAAAGGCCCTCCCAAAAAAGTCACAGGGAATGTATAATATGCACACTTTTAATTTTCTAAAGTTTCTCAAAGGCTGGCCTTGTGGAGATCTGCGACACCAGCATCCCTTAAGGGCATACCAGTTCATGTGCCAGCTTGGGCCAATTCTGGGAAACTAAGAATTTGGGACCTGGGGCGGTTCTGACTTCAGGACAGGAAAGTGACATGGCACCCTAATATTTTTGTGTTCAAAATTAACTAGTGTGTTTGTCTAGATATTTTTCTTGACTGGGCAGGAAGAGATCAGGCATCTGAAACTTAAAGCTCCTTTGTGAAAAATGAAAAAAATATTTTACACTGCCAACAGGTACTTAGAAAAGATTTCTCATCTTCCACACCAGGTCACTCCCTACCAAATAAATACGCCAAAACACTCCTGATTTGTGAAATACCTGAGTTTTAGGATACTTCAGCGTTTTTTGACTATTAAAACCTTGAGCATAAATTAAATAAATCAACATTAACAGCTACTTAACAGTGATAAAATATACTTTTATTTACTTTTTAATCAGAGGGTCATAAAAAAATTATTGCTAAAGTAGATATCAGACAAACAGAAAGAGGTGTTAGAAGTCCAGTTGCCTTGGAGTTTATTTAAACTAAGAGGAAAAGATCACAATGTTTTCATGCAATACACACTCGGTTCTTTAAATAACAATTGTGACACAGAGCAGAAAGAACTGAGCAATGCTGCACTGTGATCCCCACCCACACTCCTGCCCGGGCGGGGGGCCATCCTGCAGGAGCCCCCAGACACTGCTGGGCATGCTGCCGCGGCGGCCAAGACAGAGGGCACACCTCAGGTGGGTACAGGAATGCAGGCCACAACACAAAGAAAATCACACAGGAACTACTCGATTTCTTTAAAATCACTGAGCAAGAAAAGCAACACTGAACTTGCGGGCGATCTTACACAGCTCTATCCAGTACCTGGACTCAGGTCCAAGAGCGGCACGTAAGACTGCTCTGTTTTTGGTAAACAAGTGCATGGTAAACTTGGATGACTTTCCCCCTGGATTTTACCTGGGAGTGGTCTTTTAATTTTTTTATTTAAAAGAGGGCAGGTTTGGCACTTTTATACTGATGTCACCAATGTTAATATTTCTCGGGATCTCAGGAAGGTTCATATTCTTCACAGCTGATACAGCACGGGCCGGGGCACCCGCCAAGCCAGCCTGCGCACAGAAGCAAATACAAGAAAAGGCAAATGTACAACTCAGGTGGAGCTCATCAGAAAACACCATGGAAGACAATGACCAAAGACTTCATATAATAAGCTCAAAAATCAGATGGCGGTTTGAATTGGTATGAAATGGTTACTTTGAAATACTAATCTATAAGAGAAAATAGTTGACACATTACAAAAATACAGTGAACATGCAATGGTAACAATGTAGACTTAAATACAAATTAATGTGTACCACCTGAACACTATACACAATATCCACATGACAAAAGCAAATCTTCACCTATATCCTAACTGGTAAATAAGCACAATGCATAATTTATGATAGAATCTTCATCAAATATCTCTGTATTTTTCTTTTCAAAATGGTATTTATTGCAAGTATGTGTTATGAGACAGAAACTGAAAGTAACAGATTATGTTCAAGTTTCTTTCCTCAAGGTTAACCCCTTGAAACATTTCAAAACGGTAAAATTAGTTTTTCAAATTGTGGGGATTCTTCTCACCTTTTCTAAGAAAGTTTTGTTTGGTTTTGGGTTTTTGTTTGTTTTTAAAATCAGGCTTTAAGTGAAGCCTCAATCTAATAATTAGCTCTTCCTAAAGGTAAAACTGCAAGGAAAGATCATCCCAACCCTTTGATGCATTGTAAAAGCACAGTTAAAAATGCTTTGTCATATAACGTAGACTCAAAAGCATTCATATATTCAAAATCCTATATACAGATTTAGATAAAAAATAGCATAAATGCAAGAGGTAGTACATGTAAGTAAATGAATCCAGTCAGGATTACCATGAGGAATACATGGCTTTGTTCTTACTTGAAAAGTTTAGAATCTGTGAAACAATTTTGAAAAAAAAAAAAAGCCTGAAAATAAAAGTGACACACAACTGCCACTGTATTTACCAAGGTTTGATTAATTTACCAATCAGATTTCATCTCTTCTCATCTAAGGTGTAAACACAGAGCCCAGAGGCACACCTGAGATAAGTGGTATCATGCTGCACAAAAGAACAAATTTAAGTCACAAAAGCACATTTTGTACTTTGTGCAAATTGTGTGTCCATGAATTCAGAGGCATTAGTGGTCAAGTTCCTTCTCATGATTTTATTTTCTCGTGTGAATCCTACCTCTTTCGTTCATTAAAATAATAATAATAAAGCTGTTACCTGAGAAAAATCTTGACTGATACAAAATAGGCCAGTATAAATTATTTGCTAAATAAAGGATAAAACACTGTTAAGCAATGAAATAAAAGCCATGGATTATCAACTCCGATTTGGAAAAAATAGGAAAATTAGTAAATAATGTTAGTAAGAAATATGGTCTCCACAGGCAATGATCTGGCTGATGCGGATGGCAAGCACCTGCCCTCGAGGCCCGCCCGGCTGGGCACTCGGCTCCTCTTTGTGCATGCTGTTTCTCACTGACCCCACGCCACAGACACAGGGTGTGTTACCTCTCGCCTCCCTCCCCTACCCGAAAGACGTTGCAGATGCAGGGGAGCACTACTCAGGGAAGCACAAATTCTATCCAAGGGGTCTTTGCTGCAATCCTGTTAAGGTAAAGGTCCTGCTACCAACAGCTAGAATAATGTAGGATCAAAGAGGAATGCAATTAGCAGCTCTCTTACCAGGAAGTTTGCTGTCCGCCAAAAACATGAAAAATTTTACAAGATTGCAGACATCCTGAAACCAGCATCATTTTCCAAGTAGAAGGATTTTCTAATTTTCCACTATTTACTGTGGAATTTCCATAAGGGGTACAAATGATAAGTAGAATGTAGGAGACCATTGATCAAATACTTGAGTACACATATTTTTAAAGTTATGAATTATTGGCTTCACAAAATTATTATTGCAAGAGAAAAACAGAATGTGTGTGTGTATACACACTACCAGATGCTATGGTTTACATGTTTCAACAGTAACCTGCTTTTCGGTATTAAATGTCATGAAACCTTACTTTCCATAATACCCTGTTCACCATGACCAGCTAATCAAACCTAAAAAAATGAGAATAAGAAAACACAACCTATTAAATTTCATTAAAATCAGTTGAGACCAAAGATGGTTTAGACTGTTGGCTGTTAATGAGAATACATAGTCAACATAGCAATCAGTTCAGTAACATGTATGTGCCATGTTCTTTATGTGTAGCCAAGAAAAATCTCTAAGTACAACTACAGTTCTTCTAAACATAAGCAGCAAGCCATAGACATGCAAAGGACGGGGACTATTCAAAACACCCAGATGAATGAGGAGAATCAAATTATTTCTCAAGCATGTTCAATCCTTCTGTGTAGCATGTCATTAATTTAGGGTATAGAAAACCTTAAAAATTGTTATGTGTACTTAACACTTCAAGCAGTTGGGTTCTGCGGAATATAAAATGTGAAGGAAGCGAGGGGAGGACTACTGGTCAGTAGGTATATGTGGAGAGGGGCCACCGACGCTCATACATGAAGCCGGGCTTACTCAGCAAGTCAACATGTGAATGGCCAGATTTCCACGGGAGTCAAGGCCGAAGCAACCTTCTTCAATCAGAACATGTCAAAGAGGTCATCTGCCCTTGGAAATCAATCAGCTGACCCAGAGGTGCAAAGTTAACTTTCATTTCGTTTGTTGTTTTTAAAGTAAAACATACTCAAAGCAATAAGGTAGGTAACTTTTACTGCCATTTAACTTTTTCAACACTAAGAGTTGTAGAAATTTAAGTTTTTTGTTCACAGAAAATATAACATAAACTGTAAAAATAAGATATTCCTGACAGTACTGCATAGTTCTTCAAGACTTAAGTGTATACAACTGACACAAAGCAGAAAAAAGAGAAAGTTCTACTAGAGAAATAACTTGTTTCCACCTGTTCTACTGGAGCACCACTGTACCAAGGAGACCGCAGCAAGTGCACTAACCAAAGCAGTCAGGGTGTGGACTGGATGGAAGAATGGGGACAGCATGTCTTCTCTCCCATGAGTTTAAACAAACAGAATTAAGAGAAAGAAAACAAAATGAAGTCTGCAAGTATACCAAAATGAGGCCAAACAGATAGAAGACTTATACAGACATACTCTTGGAAATTTCAAGCACTTGAATCACAAAGATAGTAATGGATGGATATGATTTGTTTTTTATCTGTTTTTAAATTGCCAGACCCAAAAATAAACAAAATATGTGCAAGCAAAACTGAAAAGGCAGCACTACTCCATTTCAAAGAATGAAAGTTTTCCTTTTTTGTTTTCTCATGCAACAGCAATTAACTTACAGGGAAAAGGAAAGGAATAATCTAGTTTTTTATTTCATCCAAGACATAAAACCCCACCCTACCATCTTACAATGCTTTTTTAAGTTTGAAAGACAGCATAATAAGACGGCAGCTGGGATCATCTCCAGCTACAAAGCCTTCCCCCATCTCTCCTGGAAGGTTCGCCACACAGGCCCTGAACTAACACCAAGTGAAAGAACACCAACGTTAATAAGCACATTAGTCAATGGTTTCAGACTCAAAATCATTAACAAAATGATGCAAGACTTTAACAGAATGTTTTTGGGCAAGACAGAAATATTCAATTTTTAAATTTCTGAATGTTGAGGCAGAAGCTTGAAATCTGGGGGTTCACGGAAGCCTGGTTTTGGTTTCAAAGGCAATGCTTCAACACCCCAACAGATAAAACACGCTGCTGCTAATGTTCTTGTGAGCAGCTACAGAATTTTCAAACAATTTTAACAAAAAAAATTGAAAACCTTAAAAAAAAGATGTTATTTTATACAGATTATCATCAGTGATAATTTTAGTATCAAACACAGCCCTGGCCTGTATGACGAATGACATTCTTGGCTTTGTCACAACTAGTTTTGACCATGACAAGTGACCCAAAGGCCTGTATAAGTGGACCTGTCCAGGCAGCAGGCTGAACTCCCATTGGGAATGACCTGCAAACATTTCTCATTCTCTGCGATTCAAAAATGGGCATCTGATTGGGAGAGGCTGGTAGGGAGGGAGAGCCAATTACTAGTTCTACTGACTAAAGAAGTTAACAATAGACTCAAGTAGTTTATGACTCTTCGCTAGAAACTGGCAGTTTAAGTAATGTGAATAAGTACTGGAACACAGGAGGCGGCAGTGAGTTCAGTCACTGGAAGGAGTGAGACCATTACATACTTCCTGTTTGGGAGGTAGTGGCATGGACCAGAGACACAGCTCAGTTTCCGGCACAGTACACACTGCTCCTAGCACAGGCCACAAAGGCACACATGTTGCCAGGGGCTACAAACAATGTCAAATTCTAGAGGACACTTTTCTAATTAGCAAGATGGGCAATTTATCAAGTTCATTTTTTTAAACTCCATAAAACTCAACAAACTTTCATTCTAAAATTTTAAATCGGAGGCTTATAAACAACCTCTAAAACCACACCAAAAAGGTGTCATACAAACAAGTTGCTCATTGCCAGCTATGTGTAACTGTAAAAAGTAATGCATGAAAAAATATACAGGAAACACTCAAAGGAAAATCAAGATTCTAATTATGACGGTTTGGATGTCAGAAGGTTTACTACAGAACACTAGTGTATTTTGAGCAGTATATTTAACCGCATTTAGCTCAAATTTTACATTTCTGATTTTATTTTCTGATGGCCACTTTAATATGCACCTGCAGGTCAAAACTGTAAAAGCAATTCTGTTAAGACTTTGGAACTGAAAACCATTGCGAGAAAGGGAGCACCATTCAAAAGTCACTGTCATACACCTTCTTCATGCTTCCTACTTTGTATGTAAAACTCTAAATGTCCAGCTTTGGGTTTTCAAACACACAGCTTCCAAACCCAACAGGTAATTTTCTGTTAGAATCCTACGTAGAGACAGAGAGTCAATCTGTGAGAATTCTGTAGAGATTGGTTCTGCTGCATGGTGCGCAAAGTAAATCTGAGTTTTTATATACAAAATAAATTGTCATTTCTCCAAATGCAATTTGTCTGTTAAATGACGATGTTTTTTAAATAAATAAAAAATTTTAACGTTTCTTTTACAATGCAGGCAGACAGAACAGAACAAACATGACATCAATGATATACTAGTAAAATACACTAAATTCAATAAAAGATGCAGAAACTACAAGGAGAAACTAGGATGGAAAAGAGGCTACAGGGACTATATGGGTTCATTAACACAAAGAATTTTTGAGTCTGGCCTAAATAATTGATTGCCTTTGACATCATTTTGCTTTCCCTTTGTTCAAGTACATTTTTCTCAAAGTCAGCAATACCTTGTCTACCTGTCCTGTCTGGGAGACTGAAAGATAAAGGTCTGTAAGAGAGAAGAACGGAAAGAGCTAGAAAGATCAGGATACTCCGGAGTGACTTGTAAATAATGACAAATTCACACCCATTTATCCACGTTACGAACAACATAAAATACAGAAACGCTGACCAGTCTTCCCAGCCCCACTCCCCTTACCTTCACCCGCAGGCAGCCTTTCTCCTTAGGACAATTCTGGGTGCCCCAACAACCTCCCACTCCACCTCCATCTGCCACATTCCAGGGTCAAAGTGACCCATGAAGGAGGAGGACCACACATTCAGTACACCTGGCAGGGCCAGCGGTCTTCCCCCACCCCGCCAGGTGTAGGACTGAGGTTTCCATCACTGGATATGCAGCACATTCAAGCCAATATAATAAAATCTGGTTTCTGCAAAGGCACCTCGATAAATCCATGCTGTATTTTTAAAGCAGTAGCTTAATTATATTTAGGCTTAGATAAACATTATTCCTAAAGTACTGCAGAAATGTTTAAAGGCTGGTGGTACTTTTCATGAAGCATGATGTTCTGGGTTTTAATTCTTTCCTGTTACTGCTGCTTTACAATACCTTTAACCAAAATTTTCTCAGATTTAGATAAGCAGTGGGGAATGTATGGCAACTGGTCATAGAAAGCCCACAAAATCGTCTGGTCCATCCCTGCCAGAGCAAGTGCAGGTGGGACTTGAATCAAAGAATCTACAGCAGGCTAACGTGTAAGCTGGTAATTACGATGCTTCACAGTGATGTTATAAATGCCCGAGTGGCCCGAAGCAGAAAAAGGATTCTTGATTTAGATTAGTCAAAGTTTATATTTTACTCTCAAATAATTTTCTGTAGAACCATATCTCTGGCTGACCCTATATCTAACCAGTTGAATTAACCTAGTATTGTAAAGTATAAAAGAACTTTCAACATTTCAGTGTCTGGAATAAAGCTGGCAGCCTTCCGAACCAATTTCAAATACATGAAAACTGATGAAAATTTATACAAATTCAACATGATTTTCAGCATTTCTTAAAATGAGATCAGGACTAACTGGCTTTACCTGGATTCAAAATTTTATTTCAAAAATAAAATCTTGGTTCATGACTAAAATATTTGCAGATCTCACAATGTAAAAAAACATTTAGTAAACACAAATATATGTGATTACCCCGGATGTGAAACATACTTCCTTGTCCAAGCCAAAAATGAAAATGAACTTTGTACCAGGTAACAGCTGACTTTACATACTTACCCCCACTCCAAGCTATTTTGAACAGTAGTGCTTCTGTGAAAGGACTTTTTTTTTTTTTCAAATTACACTATTATTACATACATTATCCCATCCGAAACAGGAAGAATCACTATGCACTTATTATGGGTCATTTTTGACTTTTATAAATATTGTATACAGGACACTAACAAGTGGAAGAATAGCAAAGGGAGCACTGCCCTGGGAGTCAGGCACCCGGGAGCACGGTGGCTCCAGGTAAGGAGTCAGGCACCCAGGAGCACGGTGGCTCCGGGTAAGGAGTTAAGTGTATTTTAACATGATTATCCAAAACCACAACTATATATAGCCATTTCTTTTAGAGTGTTAATAATGGATCATGTCACTGTTGTCCTTGGCGTTTTAAAAATCTATAACCACATAGTTCCGTAAAGCAATGTTTGTCAAGTTACACTTCAAGCTATTTTAACACTTTAAAAGTTATAGTTCAGGGCTTAGAGAATCTTTTATTCTACTAGAAAATAAATTCCAAAATAACTATAGTATATAATATTCTTGCTCTTCTGTCCTTGTTCTAAAACAAAATTTTCTCTATTAATCCATGTATGTTTTTACCTTTCAAAAACCAATACTTTAAAACCTGGCCATAGAACACACAAAATACATAGTTATTCAAGAGTCCCACGCTAAGGACTTCATTACCACCACATGCCCCTGTGTTGGGAAACCAACAGGGAGAGAAAAATGAGATGCAGAGAAATCAGCATGATTCTTAGTTTACAATGGAACATCAGAACATTTTCTTACAAAAGTTTCAAGCCTCTTAACTTCAGATTTCAGAAATATTCATCATTTTGTGCCTCTTTCAACTGAAATGAGCACAGAACTGCATCAAATGGATCCTTCAAAAATGCCAACAACATTCAGAACTCACCTGTTGTAAAAAAGTATCTTCTTGTTTTTATGGTAATATTTAAGTCAAACATACATATGAACAACTAAATAAAATTTCTCTCCAACTTCAGTGGCAGCTCTAATTACCAAGTGTAGCCTGAATGGATTGTTAGAGGACTCTTCGTCTGTCTAGATTCTCTATGCAACAAGAATCACCAAGTCATGGGAAAGCAAGAGGCTCTGGCTGGGTGGGACAGAGTGCGCACTGGCGCCCTCTCCCCAAGTCTAAGTTGCATCGGACAGCACAAAGTGTAACAAGCCAGGCCTCTTACAGAATGTGATACTAACCAGGAGCACACGTGTCAATGTACCAATTGTGTGACCTCACTATCTTGCCACGGAAACTTGCTTAGAATCCAGAACTCATAGATTAAAGTACTGAATTTCTTTTTTCACATTGTGCTAAACTTACGAAGTGCCAATTTTAACTTAAAACATCGCTTCCTTATGTAATTATATTTCCAGTCCTTTCCCTTTTCAGAAATAATTTTGTAACAATTGATTTATATATCCTTCAGGTATCAGCACCAAAATTTTACAAAGCACACATTGGATCTCATTATGTACACAACTAACCCTTTTTAAAGCAATAAGAATTTGAAATTGCATTTATTGCTCAAGGCCACTATGGCTGTGGCTACAAGAAAAGTACACAAAACTATTTAATGGATAATAGTCTCAAACACTTCACACACTAAAATGTGCATATTCTTATTTAAAAGACGAATGCAGCAGATTGGGGAACCTAAAGGGTAATACTGAAGAGCAGACGGTACAAACTACAAACCACGCAAACTCAGTCCGTACTGAGAACCCTCATTAATCGAAGAGCAGTTTCCATTCTTACCTCAGATTTCTCCAGTTTATTCTGTGCATCAATTTGTGTAACAATCTCATTCATGTTGGTCTCTAACACCATTCCCCCCATCACCATTTCTGCAAGAATATTGTGAACCTAAAAGAAAATACGATAAAGTAAATCCACCAATAATCTCATTTCCATACCAAAAAATCACTCTCATCCCTCTGGGGATTCCCATCTTATAGGAGCTGTTTTTCAGTAAATGAGAACTAAAATCAAATAGTCTTCCATCTGTTTGCGGAGTGGTTACAGCAGCCTCCACGGATAATAAAATCTGTAAACAGTGAAGTATTTGTTTATTATCTGCATGATATGAAATGATGTTATACTTATATACCATCTATACTCATACATCCATGTTATAAATCTGTTAACTATTTCTAATACTGAATGCAATGCAAATGCTATATAAATATTTATGATACTGTTATCTAAGAAACCACAAGAAAACCTGTCTACATATGCTCAGTACAATGCAACTTATCAGACATTTGAGATCTGTGGTCAGCTGAACTGAGGACACAGCACACAGACAGGGGGATCTGACTATGCACGCCTATTTCCTGCAGATCACAACGTCCCATCTCTGCGGTTAGATTCTCAACAAAGAGGTACCGAGTGTTATGTGGGAACTCACAGAGAGAAACATGATAACCAGCAGTCAATCTACTTAGTATGACAAAGGACAGAGTCTCCAAAGACAGGGGAATGTAACACGCCCTGTGACAGAATCCATGATTCAAGAACTTCTGCACTTTGAGCCCAGCCCTAACTCATATGGTTGACATATTCCCATATTTTATATATTTTGTTTTAAAAATATTTTCAATGGAAATAAAAAGGTTGCAACATACTTTTAACAATTTATTAAACTCCTTTGATGCTCACCTAAAATAATAGTTCAAAGAGATTTTATCCTATTTCTCTAAACTTTTACAGGTACTCATGTTTTTAAGAGAACAGCAAATATCACAACTGACAATGTATTTAATGGCTTTTCAAGCAGATGCCCTATATACTCCACAGCTTTTTCTGAGTAAAGATCTTACATTTAAGCTGTGGCTTTGTGACTGTACAAGTAGCAACATAGGGAAATGATTCACAGTTCTAGCTTCAGAGACACTGACGCAAGCACAGTACCGGCTCCCACCAAGCTTTGACACAGGGTTAGGCAACAAATACTCGGTAAACACGTTTTACAGGAAGCACCACCTTCTCTACTTGCAAAAGGAAACTGAATAGCAACTGAAAAAATAAAAACCACAAAGCAGAGCCATACATTTGCCCTTAAAAACTACTAAAACAGAACACCCAATAATGACGAAACAACAGCAACAAAAAACCTCTAAAACTATTTCCAATGAGATTAGAAAACTTGAAAGACAGAGAGGGTGGGGGAAAAGAGTAAGACAGAGTTCCCATCACTGGTTCACGTCCCATGAGTCCACCATGGCCAGGTGGAAGCCAGGAAATCAAGTCTAGATATCCCACATGGGTGGCAGCAACACAAGCATTCGAGCAGTTACCCACAGCCTCTCAAGGAGCTGGAATCAGGAGCTGGATTCAAACCCAGGGAGAGCCACACTCAAGCCCAGGTACCTGGAATGGGTCGTGGGCATCTGCACTGTTGAACCAAATACCCATCCCTAGTGATTTCTAAAAATAGACATTAAAGAAATTGCGTGTGTGTGTGTACACACATTTCCCAGTCTAGTTCATGTAGCATCTCTTACAACAAGCATACATACCAAGAACATCACTTCTAAACATTTTCCACTAAAAGGCACCAGGGTTCCTTGGAGAAGTAGCTGACTCAATGGCTGAGACATGGAACAAATAAGGCCTTCCGCCTGCTGCTGCAAAGGCTCAGAACCAACAACGGGTGCATGACTATCAGCCCTACTGGAATGCAGCTTTCATGTGCTTCTGACAGGCCCAAGGCTCCAAGAACTGGCTGAGAGGTGAGCACAGTGAGTCCACCAGAACAAAGAGCAGCAGTCAGAGCCCAAGCAGGAAGTGCTGTGGGCACCACCCAAGGGACAGAGAAGACAACCGGAAGGGGTTAGCACAAGACAGGCATCCCGCACATCTGCACTGCATTAAAACCAAACAAGTACACCAAAACTCTGTCATCAGGATTTTTGGCGGCTATCAGAAAACTGAACCATAATGAAAATTGGTAAACAAAGGGACATACTCTAAAATTTTTCCTGCCTTTCCTATATAAAATGTACCTTTTAAATGCCTAATCTTTGTTTTATTTATAATCTTAATGTATCAACTATCTCTAATTTTAACTATACATTCCCTTCTTCCCAATTCATTTGCTCAGTCTTCATTTACACAGTTTTTTTCTGAGCGATCCTACACTTTCCATCAGTGAGTGCTGCTTTTCCCTTTCTTAACCAAGCATGCTTTATTACTTACAAAACCACTGAGCCTTTTTTGATCACTGGGATACATGTCTAATTGCTTCCTCTAATAGTCCCCTCTCTTTCAGTTGGATAAGATCCTCAAAACACCATCATACTACATGTTCAAAACACCAGCCTGCTATCTTTCCCTTCAGGTGCTCCAGCCCCTTATCATTCACTTCTAAGCCTCGAGAGTACTTTCTGCACTTTTTTTTCCATGTGTAATTCAACCCTGACCACCCTTTTCTCTTAAACGTTTTACTTGAAAAACACACATTGTAGACCAGAATGATTTTTCCACATCCCAGCACGCATAGGTCATCATTTTCCAATGTGGAACGCCGCTCCGCCCTCCGGCAGCTCCTCCTGCTGGAGCGGCCGTCCTCAGCTGCTTTGCGGCTTCCAGGGAGCTGGCAGCACTGCCCTGCACTGGTCTGTCACCGGAATCTGGCTCCCAAGAAATAATTCACACCCAGCCTCCTTCAGCTGATGACAGAGATGGGGGTCTCTCACACCAGGGCCTCTAGAAAAGGAGACACAGGGGCTGGCATCAGAGCTCAACTCGGATGCCCAGGCTAAGTCGGTGAAGGGATAGAGGACTGGACCAAGAATACCCACAGCTGTCCACAACAAAGCCATACTTCCTCCATAGCAGCTCTCCACAGATCTTAAGCTGCTCTTCTGGCTCAAAGTTTTGGTGCTTTGTCCCAGGCAGGACCACCAAGCCAGAGCTGCCCCCTCAGAGCCACAGTCTTCAGGAACCCCAACAGCTGGGGAAACAAAGTATGCTGGACACACAGTGCAAAAAGTAAACCAAGCCACTCGTATTTCAGGATTTCAGTGGCTGTTGCCAAGCATAACTCAATCAGGACACTGAGTCCATTTCTGGTGTCTGACTCCTGATAGCTCTCACGCCTCCCCAGCCTCCCTGCCTCTTCTGCCCACAGCCAGACAAGCTGCCACCAAGAGGAAAAGAAACCATGTGAAACGCCCCAGCCCACAGACCCGACACCGATGACTCTTCCCTGCTTTCAATGGAACGGCTCAGCCCATGAGTAACAAAACCTTTCCTATCCTCTGGATGCAGCCTGTGTAGATAGACCTGCAACTACTTCAGTTTATATGGCTGCTTCTGCAATTAGTACTTACAGATCTATAATGACAAACTGGGGGAAAAAAGCAGGTGATTTTGGCTTAGGGCTTGGGCAGCAGGTCATGCAAAAATGGTTGTCTCAAGGATAGGAAGTGTTTCATGTACACAATGGCAACACACTGGGCAGAACTATCAACTGTGACGTCCTGATACAGATGTCTAATGAAAAGCTTTCTCTCTGACTTGGAGACTAACAATGTTTACCTTTGCCAGAGTGAGAGCAGGCAAAACGTGATCAACACAATGCACAGACGAGAAACACACCCTTGTTTGTTTAATAACACTGATTTACTGGAGAGGCAGAGACAAAGGGAAACGGAAAGAGAACTCTTCTATCTGCTCGCTCACTCCCCAGACGGTATAACTGCCTAAAGCGGGCGAGGCCACAGCCAGAAGCCCAGAACTCCAGCTGGTAGGTCACTCTCCGTTGCTTTCTCAGGCACATTAGCAGGGAGCTGGATTGAAAGCAAAGCCGTTGGGAATTACAATTCCAAGTGGGAATGTAGCCCACTGCACAATGGCCAGGCCTCCCCCTTTACCTTTCCCAGCTCCTTGTACAGTCTTGAATGGCTCACTCTGACATACAGCCCAAGAGCTATTCACGCCAGGTGTGGCGAGATGCAGTCTAAAGGTTGAGTGTAGAACTCTGCGTCACCTTTCACCGCAGAAGACCTGAGACTCTCAGAAGATCCCTGCCAGTCACAAGGCCACAGCACCTTGAAAGCGGAAACAAACCCGACTTTCATCAAAGGGCTAAAAGTCAGGTTAGCCTCACTTTGCACAAGGTACGTGGGGATGGGAAAGATCCATCTGGCTGGTATCTGACTCGTTACCCGCCCCCCAAACATGTGCTGCATTACACTGAAAAAAATCAAGACAAGACCTCGGCCTAGAGACTGGTGCATTGCCACTGCACGGAAAGCTACTGCCTGTGGTGCCAGCATCCCATTTAGGCCATGGCTCACATGCTGGCTGCTCCACTTCTGATCTAGCTCCCTGCTAATGCACTTGGGGAAGTAGTAGATGGTCCGAGTGTTTGGCCCCTGCATCCACGTTGGAAACCCAGAAAAACTTCCTGGCTCTAGGTTTCAGACGGGCCAGCTCCAGCTGCTGCAGCCATTCTGGGGAGTAAATCAGCAGATGGAAGACCGCTACCTCAGTGTCTCCCCCTTGTGGAGACACCACTAGTGGCAAATTGGGATGAGATGATCTCCATTCATGTTTCTATCACCTATACTTTGATGGATATTTTAAAATATAAAATATATGTTTCAAAACACTGTATATCACATATTGAAGCTATAGGTGAGTACAGCTTATTTAATTTCCTTACAGAAAATTTATCTTCTGTAGTAACAAATGTTAATAACTTACTCTTAACACATTTCACAACAGAGTCCTCAATTTTCTTTTAAAAATGCAAGCTAGGGCCCGGCGGCGTGGCCTAGCGGCTAAAGTCCTCACCTTGAACGCCCCGGGATCCCATATGGGTGCCGGTTCTGGTCCCGGCAGCTCCACTATCCCATCCAGCTCCCTGCTTGTGGCCTGGGAAAGCAGTTGAGGACGGCCCAATGCATTGGGATACTGCACCCGTGTGGGAGACCTGGAAGAGGTTCCTGGTTCCCGGCTTCAGATCGGCGCGCACCGGCCCGCTGCGGCTCACTCGGAGAGTGAATCATCGGACGGAAGATCTTCCTCTCTGTCTCTCCTCCTCTATGTATATCTGACTTTGTAATAAAATAAATAAATCTTTAAAAAAAAAATGCAAGCTATATTATGCAAGTTAAAAACCTCTAGGCATTCTTTTCCAAAACAGAGCTTTACAATGGAAGAAGGCCCAGGTGCTTGGGCTGCTGCCACTCACTTGCAGACTGGAAGCTCCAGGCTCCGGGCTCAGGCCTGGCCCAGGCCTAGCTACTGTGGGCATCTGGGGAGTGAATCAGTGATGGAAGATTTCCTTCCCTCTCTTTCTTTCTCTCTATAATTCTTGATACCTTGTTTGGAGTTTCTAGCAGGGGAGCTCAGCTACCTGTACACCCTTGACCAAAGACCAACCTCCTCAAGCGGGGATGGTTGTCCTCTTCAACCGAGCGTGCAGCTTCGGGAGGGACGAGGGAGGAAGGGGACACCCGCCCAGCCAGCCAGATCAGCCGAACCAACCCTGGCGATCAGTGGGTGACAGATGTTGCAGCCAGATCATCCTCACATCCCTCTGTAATTCTTAAAAATAAATAAAACCTTTTTAAAAAGAGCTTTCTAAAAATCTTTCATCATATACCAAGAACATGATTTTTAATATTATGAACTATAACGATTGAAAAATACAGGAATTTCTAAAAGTGTGAAAAAAGCATGAAAAAAAATTGGAGGATGGCAAAATATTACCTTTTAAAGATCTATTTTTATTTGAAGGGCAAAATTACAGAGAGAGAGGAGACAGAGAGAGTTCTTCCATTCCCTGGTTCATCCTTAGAGCTGGGCCAGTCCAAAGTCAGGAGCCAGGAGCTTCTTCTGGTACCCCTCCAAGGGTGCAGGGGCCCAACGACAGGCCAGCCTGTGCCACCTTTCCAGGCCATCCACAGGGAGCTGCCACAGTGCAGCTGCCATGCACCCCTACGGAATGCTCGTCTACAGGCTGAGGCCTGGCCTACTACACCACAGTACTGGCCCCAGGATGGGAAAAGACTAAAAGCAGACCACTAAACACAGAAAACTGAAAGACTTTCCAGATGAGTTAGTACATAAAATGAAACCACTTGATACATGAGAAATAGGATGCAGAACACTGGCGAAAAATCAACAAAAACATTCACAAACAATAAAACGTACTCCTTGTGTGGATTTTGATTATGTTAGTGGTAACATAATTACATACATTTGTCAAAACTTAATAAATAATATCCTTAGAATGTCTTACCTTGAACGCATGAAACAACCCTCAACTCATTTTTAAAAATCACATCACCCACACTACTTGTCACCCGTAACTAGCCCACCTGGTTGGATGCCACTGCACCTGCCTGTCACTACCAGCTCTCAGCGGCCTCCTGTGGCCCCTTGTCTTAGCCCTGTTGTGGTCTCAGTTCACTACTTTCTGAACCATTTCAATAGCCTCTTTTTTTAAAAAAGATTTATTTAGCTTATTACAGTCAGAGATACAGAGAGGAGGAGAGACAGAGAGTAAGATCTTCCGTCCGATGTTTCACTCCCCAAGTGAGCCGCAGCGGGCCGGTGCGCGCCGATCTGAAGCCGGGAACCAGGAACCTCTTCCAGGTCTCCCACGTGGGTGCAGGGTCCCAAGGCATTGGGCCGTCCTCAACTGCTTTCCCAGGCCAAAAGCAGGGAGCTGGATGGGAAGTGGAGCTGCCGGGACCAGAACCGGCGCCCATATGGGATCCCAGGGCACCCAAGGCAAGGACCCTAGCCGCTAGACCACGCCGCCGGGCCCTCAATAGCCTCTTAATTGACTTCTCAACCTCCACATGCAGAAAAAAAAAAAGTACACATACACACATACATGCATAAAGCACCAATGGTGCCGATAAACTGCTTCAGAATACAGTCCAAGGTCCCTAGCACAACAGCTCTTCAAAATGAGAACTGTGTCACCACCACCCCTTCCTCACGAGAGCCTGAACTCTCCCTTTGCAGCAGGAGGGCTCCTTTCATGTCTGTGAAGCACCCACGACCCCTCTCAACCCAGCTGGCAGGTAACTGCCTGCATCCCCAGGCACCAGGGCAGACACGGGGCTCCCAGATGGCTGGGGGGCATCCCCACCCTGCAGGGGAACTCATGCCGGGCAGGGTCCAAGTCTTGGCAACCAAGCACACAGCCTGTTCACAGTCAAATGATTTATGAGTTGATTATAAATTAAAAGAATAAAAAAAAATTCACTAAAGCCAATTTTACTAATACAAATGAACGTTTTTCTTAAATAAGAATCTCAGAAGACTTGGCAACATAGAAATAGTACCTTGTCTACATGGAAAATCAAATCCAGCTCACAGACATTTTCAAAACACTTGTCTAATGTTTCCACGAATACCTGTGGAAAAGAGAAGAAAAAAGCCTTATAGAACCACATAATTTCACTCAAATCTATTATGTACAAGGCAAACAATTCTTAATTGGGAACTAAAACTTTCAAAACTATATTATCAGATTTTCCTTTTCAAAGCAAAAAATTTTATTACTGCAAAATGAATATGAACAGGCTTCAGCAAAAATACTTTTCAGTATATAAAACAAATTTTAAAAGTAGCAAATCTGAATATTATTTACATAAATGTAAAGCGTAAAATCTGGCTTCTTACCATCACGTGAAGAGAAATACGTATGAGAGATGTGTGTGGTCTCACTCCTTATCACATCTTAATTAACCAATGAGAATCAAGCAGCACAAAAAATTACTTATGGGAAAGTAGACTTTGGAATCAGATTCCGGCTTGACTAAGCTGGATGACCCACATGGGAGTCATTTCACAGGCCCAGGTCCGAACTCTCCACGTCCCCCAGCCTGGCCTGCTTTCCTGACCAGCTCCTGAGAATGAAGCTGTGACCCTCTGCAATGTTCTGAGGTAAATCTGCCTGCATGCCTGTGATCTTGGGTCACAGTGGACCAGTCTGAATGGATATTCTATTATAATGTGATTCACAGTAAATGCTGTTTCTCCTGGAGTGTCTAGAGCGTACATAAACAATGTCAATCATACAGGAACTAAACATCTATTCAGCACTCAGCCCTGAAAATCCGGGACACCAGGTTTGGTTGGGAAAGTGTCCCTCAATGAGAACAGTGTGTATGCATGCACGCATCCCATTCAGGATCCTGTGACTTCTTATCGCACGTCTTTGCTGAGTTTATTACTTATCCTCTCATGGTAACAAACTGTAACAAGGTATATACAACGATTTCTGAGTGCTGTTAATCCTGGATCACCAAGACGGTACTGGGGGTGCCTGAAACAAGTCTTTAAAAATTGATCCCTTCAAGTCCACCTGGCATAAACTCCACTGACTGCTGTGCTCCGTTTCTACTCTCACATACCTTCACATACTTGGTCACCATATAATGTACTGGCACAGGATTAAGGATCAAAGGAAAGAGCTATTAACAATTGCATTATAATGCTTGTTTCAGCAGCACATATATTAACAATTACATTATAACAATCATATGCACTGTCATAGAAACAATAGCCTGGGACAACAGACGGAAACCGGAGCTGTCCCAGGAAGAGAGAAACGTATGCACATCCTACTTGCACTTGATCCCCTGGGGGGAGGAGGAAAGCCCACACGGCAGGCATCCAGCTAAGAAACCTCTCCAATGTCAGGCCAATCCACACAGCCCCCAAGGTCAATGAACAATGGAAACGGGCAACTACATGACTGTAATCAACAATGTCTTGAACTACAACAAAGGGCAAACAAAACGGCTTAGGCTTTGTGGGCCATACAGTGTAGCCTCAAAGCAGCCAGACAACATATGACACGGGAGTGTGCAGGCGGGATCTGACCACGTCATTGGGAGAAACAAAACGTCTACACTAAGCAAGCATGCATGCAGTATGTATGTACATGTGACATATTATATTTTATACATAAAATACACACTTTAGGGAGAGGGCAAACTAACCATTGGATGCAAAGGGGGTGGATTCAGACATATTGTGAAACACGTTTGATCTTCCTGTTTCCAGTCACATACCTCCTAGAACCCTTAGAATCTCCACAGTGATGTGGGCTTTTGCATACAAACTGGATGGATGACTGATGGCTGGGGCCGGTGGATGGCTTCAGGACCACTGTTAGGGTTGGGAACTGGCTGTAGTTAGAAGAGAGAGATTTTGGCCCAGTGCAGTAGCATAGTGGCTAAAGTCCTCTCTTTGCATGCTCCAGGATCCTATATGGGCACTAGTTCCTGTCCCAGCTGCTCCACTTCCCATCTAACTCCCTGTCTCTGGTCTGGAAAAGCAGTCAAGGATGGCCCCAAAGCCTTGGGATCTTGTAATGCAAGGGAGAGACCTGGAAAAAGCTCCTGGCTCCTGGCTTCAGATTCGCTCAGCTCTGGCCACTTGCACAGTGAACCAGCAGATGGAAGGTCTTTCTCCCTGTATCTCCTTCTCTCTGTAAATCCGACTTCCCAATAAAAATAAATAAATATTAAGAAAAAACCAGGGGGGTTTTAGCTCCATTCTCCACCCTCACTTCAGGGAAGTGAGAAGACAGAAGTGGTATAAAATCATCACCAATGGCCAATGTTCTAATCCATGTGGCACCGGTGAACTACGGGCATGGCCAAGGCATGGGCTGCCTGGCGGACACGATAGTAAGGTGGTGAGGCACTAACTGCAGCTCTGCTGCTGCCAGTTACCTGCCCTTCGGCACGTACGCAGCTCCTAATACAGAACCATAACAGGGGGACAAGACGACCACCTTTCTGCGGTATCACAAAGCCTGAGCAAAGCACTCAGAGCAGGGTACCCAGCACACAGCGAGTAAATGGCAGCCAGTATTAGTTCTATGGCTGTTCAAACTCTGATTTGCACAGTTAAAATACAGTGATGGACACTGATAAGAATGTGAGATAACCACATAGCTGTCAAGACCTGTGATTTGTTGTTAACTCAGAAGGGAAACAAAACTGTCCATATTTAAACCTCCATGATACCATGTACGAACACAAAACATACTCTGTAGCAAAGACATTATCATAACTATAAGTTCTGAATTTACCAAAAGAATTCTCATCATTTAAAGCATTCAGATATTGTCTAGTCAAAACAAAACTCAAAGACTTCCTTCAAAATACTTTTCACCAATTATTTCTTTGGTTTATCAGAGGTTATTTAATACAGTCAGAAATTCAAAACCCTCCAAGTAGATTTTTTTTCTAACATGAAGGGGGCAAGAGAAAACAACCTAACTGAAGAAATGAAGGATAAATATTTAAAAGGCCTTGGGAATTCTAACAGAAGAATCGCCAGCTCCCAAGTCCTTGAAGTACTGCTCAATAGCACCCTCTGGTGCTTCATTCTGAAAACACAGGAAGTTCACAATCATTTCAACCTAACAGACATCTATCTACTAAACAGCTATTGGGACAGGGATATCAAAATCAAAGAAGAAAAATCACTGACCTCAAGGAATTCAAATGATTATGAGAATTAACTTAATTCACTGAAAGAATCCTATTTGTCTTATTTTAGTAGTTATCAAGTATTAAAAAACACTCTACATTCATGGGGAAAATGAAGAAGGTGAAAATAAGATGCCACAAAACATTCTTCAGCAACACCGCTTCCTCGGCAGATTCCTTCAGAGCTTCTAGGTTAAAAATGTTTTCTTTCTGCATTTATTAACTTTTGTTAAAATTCAGGAGGAACCGACCAAGCAGTTTTAAATCTACAGTAATATACGAAATACAAAAGGGTCAACTCATACACTGTTCGGAATAAAAGGCACAAACTCAGCAATACTACTACCGCAGAAGCCTTTAACAACATTTTCTCAGAGTTACCAACAAGATGTACATTGTGGTTAGCTAAGGTCCAGAACAGTAATAATAAACAAACAACCCTAGAAACACGGATGCAACAGCAGAGCTAGCCGACAAAGGCCGTCAGACCTCATGAACGACGACTTCTGACGGACACTTATGAACAGCTGGGGTACACTGTCCAACTCGGGATGCAGGCAGGTGCGTCCGCAGCACAGCTCGGCTTCCGCCTGGACTCTGGACGGGCTCCCCCCCGAGCTGCACCCTGCAGAGCTGGGCATGACAACGCGATTCACTGCGCATCACACTTAACACCTATTAAATAGCTGGCCTCAATAAGGAAACTCAGGTGCTGATCAAAGAACCATCTCTTTTCTATATCAAATTGCAGCAATTTTGAGAGAGTTAATTCACATCATGACTTTCGTGAGATTTCTTTTTAAAAAGAAAGTTAATGATAATAACGGCATTTACGGAGCTCTACTCCACTGGCACTGCAACTGGCGTATTTTAAACAGATCATCTGATTTGGCCCTTCACACATCCTGTACTGCAGGATCATCTGTCATTTGCACAAGAACCATCTAAATCAAGGTTAACTAACTGCTAACCTTTAAAAGCTCAAGGCAGAATCTGCATTCTTATTTACTATTTATACCCCTCCAACAGCACTCAATTCTTTATATTTTTCTGGTGTCCTGCAATTCTCCTTTTATGTTTTTGTGGTTTAGGGAGAATCTTTTTTTAGTACTTTATTTTTAATGTAGTAAGAAGTAAGTTAAAATTTTTTGAAATTTGGCAAATACAATAAAAGCATAAAGCAAAGACTTAAGTTGTCTGCATCAGCACAAATGCACACTGTCAAAAGTTAAAATGCATTTCAGGTACAGAAAAGTAACATAATTCAGACTTTTTACGGCATTATTTAAATTATTTTTAGTCAGTCATCAATGGCTTCAGTGCTGTGACCACAGGAATAGACAAAGCCATGAGAGCTCCATCTTTCAATCCTTAACCACACACTGGTCAGGTCTGAGGTGGGGTAGGGAGACAAAATTTCATCTGTCTGAATCACAAGATAAAATTCAAAGACAAGAAAGAATCAGTGAAGGATACAATGGGAAGTCTTAGTGTGTCTTTGGAACTAAGAGGAAGACATTTAAGTGTCTTAACAAATCAAGAGAAATGAAAACTACAACTGGGTGCTAATGAAGGTTTCCGGAAGTAGCAGGAAGTCCTAACACACACAATAATATTACTGGCATAACACCACCTACAGAGGCAGGTGGAGACAGCAAGGCTTGTCAATGCACAGAGCGCCTGTAACTGAATCAATATCAGGACGAGGCCAAGCCCTTTAAATTAACAGATAACCTCAAAAAACAGGAAGAACAGTTGCCTCAGTTTATTAAGTGGCTTTGTAACGAAAGACTATACCAAGTACATTATGAAGTAAACCCACAGTAGCAATGTTTTCATGTGAAGCTTAGAAATGACCTATATAATTAGTGTTTAAAATATATAAGCCTTACAAATTCTTACATCATAAGAATAGCTGACATCAAATGCTTATAAATCTAATTCTACATCAGTACTGGGTACCTGAGCCGTGATTAAGATGTAAGGTAAAGAGGAATTTAACTATGACGGTGAATGTGTTGGAATACTTAAGATAACTTGGGAACAACCATAACTCACAAACTTCTTAATTTGTCTTAGGAGATATCTTACGTTACTAAATTGGGCAAAATGATGACCTGGGCCCTGCAGACATGAGTCTTCATAACCCAGTACTGTGTGAAGCGAGAAGCGCTTCTTCAGTAGGAAAACCAATTATGTTGGAGCCTCTACATTTAAGGGATTTATTATTATTTATATGTTAAATTTAGAAGGCTAAAGAAAGCTACAATCCTGAATCTGTAGTAAATCATATACTCATTTTTAAAATGAAAATATCTCTGAATAATTTCTGTGCACAAGCTACTCAAGAAAAAACTGTTTCATGCATAAATTGTTCGAACTATATTTGAACTTCTAAGCAAAAACTAATTCCTAAAAAATTATTTCATAAACAGAGAGACCAAGATGGACAGCAAGAGTGACATACTGAGCACTGACTTAAAATAACTGACTCACACCATGGAAGGCAGAACAAACAGGATAGGCTTCCCAGCCAAACTCTGACAGCAGTACCTGCACAAGTGAAGACTCTAGGGCGGACTATGTCAGACAATCATCTTGGAAGGATTTCCTCAACCCTGGAGGAACTAAATCCACAGCATTTCAGAACTATCAAAACCACATAAGCAGTACCCTCAGAACATGCTCCACTGGGGGACCCTGGGCTGGCTCTGGGAGGCCATTCTTCACTCCTGGGCACTGACACGCCTGGGCTGCCGGGAGCGGCCCTCTCCCCCCTCCTTCCCCACAGACAGGGGTACAAAGGACACTGGAGGCAGCTGCCTCATCTACTTTCCTCCATTCCTCAACCTTCCCCACCCTAATCGGTGGTCCCACGGGCATGCATGCAATAACCATCATCAAAAATTACATAAATGTCATAACCAATGAAAATAATGAATAACACTGCTAGAAAATTATTCCTTACCCTCAAATTCCAACAAGCAAATGCAGGAAGCAGACAGATCACCACTTGGTAAATATTATGAATAACTATTTCAGGCAAATATCAATGAATGCAAAAATCCATAACAAATATTTGACTAGAAAAGGGATATTTATGCAGTCAAGACACTCCTCATAAGAAATTTTATAGCGTAAAGGTATATGGAGCCTTACAGAAGGTACCCCAAGAAGGTCTCTTCCTCATCAGGCGGTTGGGTTAGCTATCACACTAATGGAGCAATCGGACACTGTGCACCTCCCTGAAAGCCTATTATGTGTATATGTGCAAATGACCAATTTGCCTTAAAAGAAAGTAAAACACCAACATTTTTTTGAATTGTTCTCACCTACACTTAGTTGCTAATGAATTTTAAATTGCTCAAGCTAAAAGTCCTGACTTTAAATACTTGGGTTGCCAAAACACCTCCTTCACCAGTGTAAAGCACACAACCAGCACGTGTTTGCCAGGATCTAAGCCCAAGGCTGCTGCTTGTATCCACCAGCTCTAACTCATACCAGAACACTGACAAACAATATAAAAATCAGCACTTAGAGAAAAACACCAGGGAAGGATCTGTCCAAAGTTGGGTAATTGTAAGGTGACAGAGTGAAGAACCAAAGCCAAACTACCAGCTCTGAACACCGATGAAACAGACATAATGGTACCTCCCAAGGGGCCCTTGGCATCAGTACAACACACACACAAACCAAGAACCAGGGGTACTGGTATGGTGGCATGAGAGGCTACTCCTCCACCTGAAGCACACCACACCATGTGGGCACCGGTTCCACCTCCGATCCATCACCCTGCTCATAGCCAGAGAAAGAGCAGAGGATGGCCAAAGGCATGGGAGACCCAGAGGTAGCTCTTGGTTTCCAGCTTCGCACTGGCTCAGCTCTGGCTGTTGGGACCATGCGCAGAGTGAACCAGCAGATGGAAGATCACTATCTCTCTCTCTCTGTCTTCGTAATTCAAGTCAAATAAATCTGTAAAAGAGATAGACAGATAGACAGATAGACAGATAGATAGATAGATAGATAGATGGAAAAGAAGAAAGGAAGGTAGGAAGAAAAGAAAAAAGAAAAGAAAGGAAAAGAAAAGAAAAAAAAGAGAAAAAAGAAAAGAAGGAAAAGTAGGAACCATCTGATACCATGATTTACCATAAATGCGTGGAAATATAAACAATAGATATATAAACAAATACAAAAAAGAGAAATGACTTTTGTATTTCCAATTACTGGGAATCAGACTTCTTAAGCACGAAAACAGAATAATTTCCAGCTTTTTAAATAACTCTGTCTGGTTCAAATGTTTTTATAGAAACATTTTTCTGGTGTCTCATCAATATATGGAAAATTTTACTATATTCCTGAGAGAGTATGGCAGAGAAAGCCGAAGTTTCACAGACTGACCCAGGGCCTCCATGCTGGGCTACCTGTCTGCACCTGCAGCAGCAGGCTTGAGGAAGAACTAGACCAGAACTCATCTTCCTGGGGGGGGGGCTGCAAAGTGCTCCCCCACATCAGAGCTGCAACTTCCCCCACCTACCTAATCTGGGCAGCTGGTTCTCCCAGGCAGTTCTTAAAAACAGGAACCCAAATCTAAATCCACACAATTCAAGACTGGCAGAGTTTATTTGTCAGCCCACTAACAAGGGTGCTTTCAAGCCTACACTTCCAAACCAGATAACAGGAGGGCTGCTCCCACACTCCCTGTGCAGGCCATCAGGAACCTCTTCCGCTGAACACCTGCTAGACAACAGGAGGACAGGGCAACCTTCCTTACCTGAGCACCCTTGGCTTACCAGGAGCCCCAATTAAGGCTGTTATCACCTCCATCACACAATGTACAACACAGATTCACAAATACTGCCAAGTTAGAAGGATACAAGAACTTCTCTCATTGAGGTTGCATACTAGCAAAATGCTTTATATACCTTCCTTATGAACATATGCCTTAATGGTAATGGCAGCTAAAACCCACTGCTACATGTCAACTATTCAGTCCCAGGTTTCTTGCAGGGGATCTTATCCTAGCATTCACACACCCATTCAGTGGGTTGCTGTTATACCCCATTTACAGCAAAGGAAAACTAGGGTCAACAAAGTGAAATTACTTGCCTAAATATAGCTACGACAGAGTGGAGTTGAGGGCTTCTAACTGCAGGGTAACTGAGATGCCTTAATCCACTCACTTTCCTAGCCACCTCAGACCTCAGGTTGCAGGTGAAGCAAGTGCACTCTGTAGCAAACAAGATTCCAGGTCTGTAAAGATACACAGCCTGCTCAAGATTACACTAAACCAGAGTTAGCACCCACAAGCAGAATATTTTAATTTTCACAAAAGGTGGAATAACCGCTATACATGGAATCCAGTTTAGACCTATATTCTAACACCATGGTCAAAAACTATTCTACATTTAAAGAAAAGGTTAGTTATTATTTCTTCATTTTTTTAAACTAACTGCAACTGAACAATGCTATGAAATCTGTCTCATGTGGTACAGAAAACTGTAACAGGGACTTGGAGCTATGCAGTGGGCTTTAATGTCCCCATTGTCAGTCTGTCATAATAAACTCACTGAGAACAATAAAACTACTTATAAATAACTCAAACAACTCTGATATTACAATTCAATGAACTTCTATTCTCACTCTGTAAATATTTTAACACTTCCAATGAAGATACGCTAAGGCAGAAAGAGCTCCTATAAAAACCCATTAGCTCTGAAATTAACTTACATGGCAGTCAAGCCTCAGTTTATGTATACCTTATAAACACTGGAGCCAGCATAATACATCTACTCTCAATCATCATCAAAATGGTAACATTTTAACACTTAAAATACTAAAACTATGTAAATTTGGTAGTCACACAATTTTTCCAGGTGTGTTCTCTACAGAATATGCAAGATTAAAAGGAATTTTGGTCTAAATTCTGTTGGTTTATGGTTTTCCACTTCTAATTTTCATGCAAAAGTGGCTTTTCTCAAAACTAGAGGATAAATAAATCAGGAAAATTAATCCTAAAATATACTCTGAATAGCACTGGTTGAACTCCCATTCATCCTCGTTCAACCAAAGTCTGCCTGCCACTGGCTCAGAACTCCCGACTAACAATCCAGCTGGCTGTGCCACATGAGGGAGGCAGGGCGAGCCCACAATTCCCACACAGCCAGAGTGGGGAGAGACAGCATCAAGAGGCAAAGGACAGCATTTTTCTTTTTTTATAACACCGCAGATAAGCATGCCATCACTCAGCAAAATCTGCTAGAAAACAGCCTCAGCCTCCTTTAGGGTTTATTTTGTTTTTATTTGAAAGCAGACTTACAGAGAGAGAAGAGAGAGACACATCTTCCATCCACTGGTCCACCCCCAAATGCCTGCAACAGCCAGAGCTGAGCCCATCCAAAACCAGGAGCCGCTCCAGATCGCCCACATGGGTGCTCTGCAGGTTTCCCAGGCCATAAGCACACAGGTAGAGCTGCCCAGCCTTGATTCAGCTCGCCCAGCCTACCTCAATAACAAGAAAATGACACAATTCTCTCCCAAATCTCTTTTCTCTGCATTTTAACATGATACTAAGTGAACAACATTCAGATACTGATGGTTAAAACATTTGCAAAACACAAGAGATGGTTTCCACTTTCCACAATCACTTGCCAGAACTCACTTCAGATACAAAGCTGGGCACAGGGCACTAGTTCTAGCTATTGCACAGTAACAATTTAGATCAGCCGCAGCAGCAAGAAACCACCACAGATGATGAAGCCAATCAGCACAGAAATAAAAACACTGCTGCCTGGACCTCTAGGAAGATTCAAATTGGTTTTACTCTTTCTTAATTGCAATATTTTTCTTCAGTAAAACCGACTAGTTGAAATGGAACACTTTCTCTTGTTTTTCCTCATAACGCTAGCAGCTGGTTTGGCTGAATAAAACTGGTGTCGTGGAATGCAGTGCGTATGTCTACCACACTCCTCTCTCATGTTAATCCCAAGGAAAACAACAGGAGCATGGTTCCAAAATTTTAAAAATTCAGTAAAAATACAGTTTCCTTGAAATAGAAACATAAGCAGCTACTCCCCAATGGCACAAACTCATGAGCACCAAAGCAGAAGGCCAGGCCAATGCAGCTGCCAACTCGAACAGGACAAGCAAGGCCGTGCTCCCTGGACAAGCCTTTGGGAAGAAAGAACAGCAGCTCACAGCACGTCTCAAGCAGTCCTAGGGAAGGCTCTCAAACTCACAATTTCTTTGAAGTCTATTCTTAGCACTTTGAAAATGAAGAATCTGAATTTTGCCTTATAATATTCCTATACACATGCTTATCTTACATGTGACATCTCCTCACCACCATCAATTTTAGGACCATGCCATGTTGACACTGCTGTCCCCCATGCGGGGTCAACCCTGCCTTCCTCAACCAGCCTTCGCACCCCACCCTCCTCAGCCAGCCTCTGCACCCCAGGCCTGCTCACCCTGCCCTCCTCACCCAGCTTCCTCACCCCAGCCTCTGCACCCTGCCTCCATATCCCACGTCTCTGAGCCAGGGGCCACGGGGACAGCTCTATCAGTTTCTGAGCCATTTTTTCCCCTTGATGTTATTAATAATTTTTTTTTTTAAAGATTTTATTGTTATTGGAAAGCCGGATATACAGAGAGGAGAGACAGAGAGGAAGATCTTCCATCCGATGTTTCACTCCCCAAGTGAGCCACAACGGGCCGGTACGCGCCGATCCGATGCCGGGAACCAGGAACCTCTTCTGGGTCTCCCACGCGGGTGCAGGGTCCCAAAGCTTTGGGCCGTCCTCGACTGCTTTCCCAGGCCACAAGCAGGGAGCTGGATGGGAAGTGGAGCTGCCGGGATTAGAACCGGCGCCCATATGGGATCCCGGCGCGTTCAAGGCGAGGACTTTAGCCGCTAGGCCACGCCGCCGGGCCCTGTTATTAATAATTTTTAACATCTAAAATCTTAGTTCATTCATTCACATATTCTGTACTCAGCATTAACTACTTTTTTGTGTGCTAATTTCTCATTATTCTATTAAACTGGAACTCAAACCATCCAACCTATTGTTTTTTACCTAGAAAAAGGAAACATTTCAGTATATTCCCTCATGATAATCTTAACCAATACCTGGAGTTGGCTGTATGTTTTGTTAGTACATTTTTACATGTATAAGTAGGAAAACCTTAGGTTTCCATAATTATAGAGTTTAACTTTCATAAATTACACACCAACGTAACCAGCACTCAGATTACAACAAAACCATTTACTAGCATGCAAGAACTATTATCATTGATTTTTTTACTTAGTATTTTCCTACCTAATCCTTCTAACTGACCTATGAACTTTGTTGTCAACTACTTCACAAAGAATGTCAAATAAGCATTAAAACGTTCCTTCATTCAACATTCATATAAAGAGAACCTCTCATCGTTGGGTGTCATGCCAAACACCAGGGACAAACCAGCAAAATAAACAAAAATGCTGAGCTCTTAGAGGAGTAAACGACAATAAGTAAGATAAAGAAAGTTAACTACAGAAAGAAAACAAGGCAGGGAAGGGAAAAGAGCTTCAGAACTGGCCAGAGAACACGGCGTGAAGGAAGGGCACTGAAGGATTAGAAAGACGGACACAAGCCGCGAGGCAGTGTGCTGGATGTGGCTGTGTGGCTGCAAGGAGGCTAAACAAGGGCAAGGAAAGAGGAAGTAACGGGCGTGGCCAAGGACAATCCAGACCATTGTCTTGTGTAAGGAATTTCACTTTTACTCTGAGTGAACAGCGAAGCCACTGAAGAGTTCAGAACATAAGACACAGCAAGGGCACAGTACAACTTCACTCCGGCTGCTGTACTGACTGAGCCCGTGGAGAAGGAGCACTCAGGGAACTGGGGAACAGTCCAGGCCAGGGGGTGATAGTGGCGTGACCAAGGCAGCAGCAACAACCAGAGGGTACCAAACGGTCAGATGCCAAACACCCAACAGGAAGTGCTGAGGAAGCATGATCCAGGTGCTGGAAGACCCAGGGAGCAGTGAAGCTGCCACTAACTGGTGTGGGAGGTGCAAATGCTCTCTGCTTAGGACCCAGGAAGGCTTAGGTCTCTACTTCAGACTCCAGTGCAGACACCCAATAGGTGAACCAGTTAGGAACTAAGAGAGAAAAGTGTGAGCAGAAGATTGCAAATTAGCAGTCATTAGGATACAGATACCACCGGGGTCACAACAACACAGCTGTGCAGAACCAAAAATGAGAGGATGGCCAAAGGCAGACCCCTGGGGCACTACGACAGCCACAGGCAGGAAAGAGCAGGGAGCACAAAGGAGGAAGCCAGGCAGCTAGCCACCCTGGAAGCCAGAGGCAGCTGAGAAGAGTGGGCAATGGAAGGAAGGCTGACAAGGGCCTGGGACTCTGGAAAAGGGCTGGGTTGAATTTAACAGACAACAGGAGCAGACAGTTCTGTACTTTTTAAAATGTTCACTATGAAAGGGAGAACAGGGCAGTGGCTAGAGCGGGAAACAGACAAAATTTTTTTCTTAAGATGGGTAACATATGTAGGTAGGTGGGAATGATCTAGAAGACAGGAAAAATGACCATACAAAAGAAAGAAGGCCTGCTACAGCACTGAGGAAGTGTGAGCACATGGGTGGACATGGCTAGAAGCAGGATGGTGGACATGGCTAGAAGCAGGATGGTGGTCATGGCTAGAAGCAGGATGGTGGTCATGGCTAGAAGCAGGATGGTGGACATGGCTAGAAGCAGGATGGTGGACATGGCTAGAAGCAGGATGGGTTTGCCCTGCAGAGAAGACAGATATACACAGTGGGGGGTTGGGGGGAGGCCTGCCTGTCTCTGGATGGCTTCACTACCCTGTGAACTAGCAAGCAAGGTGCTGCTAGGTGCTTGAGGACCAAGGAGACAAGCATGTCTCTGGGAGCACGTGGACCAGGGCCCATGAAGGACCTAGGGCAGACACCACGGGTTCGAACTGAAAGCAGCAAGTATGGTGACCGGTTTCTCCGCTAGGCATCCAAGTGTATGGGGCAGAGGCAAGAAGATGAGCGTGTTAAGGCCACAATTCTGAACCAAAGTGACAATGGCAAGAAGACAAGCTGAAGAGGAAAGTAAAGACACCAGGGAGCGTGGGAGGAGGGGGCAGTCAGGAAAGACTCACTTAAAAAACTGTGGATCCCACCCAGTCCAAGAATCTGTTGGAACTAATAGAAAGAATAAAAAAAAATAATAATAATAAAGTAAAAAACTGGTAGACAACAGAAGGAAAATGTGAAAAGAAGATTCAGGAGGGAATGTAGTTTATATTAAAAACAAGATCTGGAAATGAGCAGTGAGATGGACTAGAGAGCAGAATTCACTTCTGGAAGGGAGCTACAGGTTTGCAGACATCAGGACACTGACAATGAAATCACCCAGAACTTCTAACAGGCGACTGAATGTCAGGGAACTAAGAACCAAGATCTGTTGGGAGAGAATTCTCACGACGGCATATTCCAACACGTGCCGTGAGCAGAGGCACGTACTCTCTGTTCAGGGACCCCTGTTTTCCAGGACTTTGTGTTAGGTGTATTCTGGCAAAGCACGGACAGTCTCACCTCCAAAGAAAAAGGCAGTGTACTGTGGTGTAAATTTAAAATCCCTTATCTCAAAACAAAAGAAGGGAGGAGGAAGGGACCGTGGGAAGGAGGGAAGAGACAACATCATAACATTACCAGAACTGTACCTATGAACTATACTAAATCTTTCAAAAACTAAAAATTTTTAAAAATAAAATTTCTAATCCACCATGGTGGGAGGGTTTGGGGAGGGGTGGGGAGAACCCAAGTATCTATGTAACTGTGTCACATAATACAATGTAATTACTGAAGTTAAATAATAAATAATTAAAAAAAAAAAAAAAAAATTTCTAAAAGAAAAGATGATCATTGCAAAAGATTTCAGTTCTCTTAATCAGGGTCTCTTACTTGTAATTCAACCCACAGTGCATACAGAGGTCAACTGCCTCTGTCCAAATGCTGTTACTTTGGCTGACATGCTATTTGTTCGCTATAACTAATGTTTTTGCTGCTAATCATAAAGGACAAATTTTTTTTACCTTACAACTTGTGTAAAAGTTCTTGACAAAATCTCCAGTGGATGGAAGGTAGAAAGAAACTGCAGGGCCAGTGTGGTGGCGTACAAGCTAGTCCTCCGCCTGAAGTGCCAGACCCTGCTCTCTGCTAATGGGAAAGCAACAGAACACGGCCCACGTTCTTGGACTCCTTGCTGTACCCACGCAGGAGCCTGGAAGATGCTCCTGGCTTCAGACCAGCCTGAATCCAGCTGTTATGGCCATTAGTGAAGTGAACCAGCAGATAAAACATCCCTGTCTCTCCTCTCTTTGTAACTCTGCCTTCCAAATAAAAATAAGTAAACCTATAAAAAAAGGACTTGAGAGGACCAGAAGTAGTGTAATGCAGGAAGCGACATTCAATGCAGAGGAAAACAGTGACTTAACACAAACAGAAGCACCAACACACTGAGCACAGACCCTGAGTTCCAAAGACTGTCAGGACACAGGAAGGGCTGGGCTTGAAGGGTCAGATGCAGACACACGTGGTGGGATTCAGCACGGGAAGGGCTGGGCTTGAAGGGTCAGAGGTAGACACACGTGGTTTCACGGACCTTGGGTTCTTTGTAATAATTTACATGAACAGGAAAAAAGAAGCACAATGAAATTAGTCATCACTCATCTAAATCAGGTTAGGTCTGTTTACTTGTGCCACATCGCCTGTCCCTCTCTGAGCTACCCGGCTTCTACTATGGACATCTGACCAAACAGAACACCACTTCAGAAAATTTAGAAAACATAAGCTTTAAAAAACATGTGTCAAACTGTTTATTTAAGACAGTAAGAGGCAAATGTTAACTTACTTGAATTAGATCTAAAATGCCAAGTTCACTTTCTGAAGAATCCACACAGAAGACAAAATACAATGTTGCATAATGTCTATAAATCAATTTGTTGTCAGATCCTCCAATTAATCTAAATGACAAAACAAAACAAGCGGAATGTTATAGGGAGCAAAATACAAAACATTCTCATTAGCTCAAGCAAACTGATAATATCTGTAAAAATCTTTTATTAAACAAAGGTCATATTTAGTGGCAAAGCATTTAAGAGAACTTCAGACATTAAGCAAACTGTTTTCTTCAGAAACATCAAGTTAAAAAAGCTTAATTTTAGTTCGTTAAACTACTCACCGGTTAATTCTACGTGCCAGTTACTGACAGTGGATATAGAGCAACAAACAAGAACATTATCAGAATGGAAGGTGTTACAGAGAGAAACAAAACAGATGAGGCCTGCTGAAGGGCTGGCCACTTCACACTGGAGATGAGCTAAGGGACAGGGAATGGGAAAAGCCAGCCACAGACACTCCAAGAGCATTTCAGCGTTAGGAAACCACTAACAAAGGACCACAAAAGTGTGCTCAAGGGATGAAAATGCAGGCCAGTAGACAAAAAAGGATTAGTCACCAGCGAGGTCGGAAGTGAGCAGGAATTAGATCAGAGGGCATTTGCAAGTGCTTACTAGATTTAACTCCATAGGTCACAGTAAGCTACACAGCTTAAGACTGATTATGAACTAGGAAAAAAAAAGAATGAACATTCTTAAGTCCAGGGCAGATTTACCATCTAGAGTTCCTACAGAAATACATTCTGTTCTCAGATAAAAATGCAAGAGAGCTACGCTAATACTCAGCTCTTTCCTCAAATACTTTTATTTATATTAACCAGAATTTAAATACAGTTAAGCTACTTCACACTTCCAGGTTTCTAATGAGTTTTGCTTCTCAAAAGACCACTACAGTGGTCTCAAAAGTAAGGTTAAACGTTATCAAAGCTAACCAGTCAAGTAGGCTACAGACAGTAGACATCTATTTCTTACTGAGTACAAGTTCACATCAATCTCCACCTTCTCTCTGTCTGTACTACACTGTGTCCTCCAACAGCAAAAGCAGAAATGACCTCTGACAACAACTCACAGTTGCTACTATGCTAGATACTTCTCTGGGAAAGGTACTTAATTTAAAAGTATACACAAGCATTCAGAATCTCTGAAATGGTATTTAAGGGCTATAATCTAGCTGCTTCCTGAAAGAGACAAAAAGCACAGACAGCAATTTAGCAACTACCCTAAATGCTTACTATAAGACATTATCTGACTTCCGAAAACTGTTTCAAAGCAGCCATTAACATTAGCAGAAGATAGCAAGGATACATGTTCCTAACAGACCACAGGTTGCTGCAATCACAGCTAGTGACTGAATTATGGATCCAGCTCCAGCCCAGCCTAGCTGCAGCCACTCTGAGACATTTGAGGAGTAAACCGCTTAATCTCTCTCTCAATTCAAATTTTTTTAAATTATTTTAGAATTTTCATTCTGAAATCATAGTATAGTACTCTCATCAATTCCTAAAGATTTATTTGTTTGTTTGTTTGTTTGTTTGTTTATTTATTGAAAGGCAGATTTTATGGAGGGAGAGGGAGAGACAGAGAAAAGTCTCCCACCCAACTGGTTCACTCCAGAAATAGCTACAACAGCCAAAGCTGAGCTGATCTGAGGCTGGGAGTCAGAAACTTCTTCCAGGTCTCCCATGTGCGTGAAGAAATCCAAGACTTGGGCCATCCTCTACTGCTTTCCCAGGCCATAAGCAGGGAGCGGGATGGGAAGCAAAGCAGCCATAAGGGACGCTAACACTAGCAGACAGCAGATTAGCCTGCTATGTTAATGCTCTGGACCCGTCACAAATTCTTACATGGAATATAATTCAACATACAAAACCATAAAATTTCAAATGTCCTAAACCCAAATATCCCACTTTAGAGGAGAAAATTGAGAGGTTCAAGAATTTAAGTGCCCTGATGAGCCACAAACTTCATGTTATGACATTGAGATAAATGAGTTGCAACTTTTGTTTTTTTAAGATTATTTGAAAGGTATTTTGTACACTGAGAAGAAACACGGGGGGTGGGGGAGAGAGAGAAAGAGAGAATATCTTCCACCTGCAGTAGCCTCAAGGGATGGGTCTGAGCCAGACTGAAGCCAGGGGCCTTGAGAACCTTCCAGATCTTCCACGTAGGAAGCAAGTATTTGAGCATTTTCTATTTTCCCAGGCACATTGTAGGGAGGTGGCTCAAAGGAGGGGCAGCAGGGTCCAAACCAGTGCCCATATGTTGTTGCAGACAGAGGCTAAGCTCACCGCCCTACAACACTGGCCCCGATTTTCTAGTTCTGCCAAGGTCAGAAGGGCAGGTGTTGTGGCACAGCAGCCTGCATCTCACACTAGAGTGCCTGGGTCAGAATCCTGACAACGTGCCTGAGTCTCTTGGGTTCCTGCCACTGGGGTCCCAAGAGGCAGTTCCCGGCTCCTGGCTGTGGCCTGGCCAGACTGTTGTGGGTATGTGGGGGCAGTAAGTCAGCTGCTGGACTAACCCCGCCCTCTCTTTCCCTCAGTCATGTTGCCTTTCAAAAAGCTAAAAAATAAAGATCTGTAAAAGAATCATCACAACTGCAAGACACGGTTGCTGGTTAGTCCTGCGTGTCTACTGCATGCAACACAATGCACTGACTGAGTCGTGTGTCCCAGGAGGTCAGAAATCCCAAAGCTGGGCTGGCAGAAGAAGGCAACAACAGCAAACACAACCAGCAGACACATCAGAGAATCAGACACAAATAGAATACAGATCAGAAGCAAGAGATAAAGTGGATGTCCGCATTAACAACACAATTTCCAAACTTCATGTGTGAGTTATACATGGAAGTGCAACACGACATAAGCAAAGTACACATGCTAGAAAATAACTTCAGAGATGAGAGTGGATTCCATTATGGAACTACTTCTCCTAACATGGGTCATACAAAACACAGAAAAGTACAGATTTCTCTAATATGTGACTATCAACAAATCTCAGCTATAGTTTAATTTTAAAAATATTTATAAGGAACTATCTTATTAAGTATATTAATTACATAAAATGGGAGGGAACATTTATGAAAACATTTGACAGCAAATTACTTTCACGGAATCCATTAATTGAAAAAATATTTATTTATAATACCTAGGTTGTCTTAGATACATTAACAGGCAAAATTTTTCAAAATATTAATTCAGGGGCAGGCTTTTGGCACAGTGGTTAGAAGCACCTGGCCCCCAGTATCCGGCATCAGAGCTCCTGGTTACATTCTCAGCTCCTCTCCCAGGCCTATTCCCGCTGAGGCCCCCTGGCAGGCAGCAGATGATGGTCCCCATCACCCAGACAGGAGGCTCAGGTTGAATTCCTAACTCCTGGTTTTGGCCTGGTCCAGCTTTGGATGCTGCAGGCATTTGGGGAGAGAATCCTAAGATGGTGGATTTCTTTTTCTGCCTTTCAATCAAATAATCTTTTCTAAACTGAAACATATTAAATAAAAATAAGCAACATGCAAGTAAGCATATAGTTCGATCTCATAAATAAAACATTTTTAAGTATAGCCTTAAAAATGTTAGTGCATGCGAAATTCCTTTTCACAGCAGGAAACATAAGAAATCAGGACACTGAACAATGGCCAGCCGTTAGGGAGACACTTAAACAAACATTTTACTTTTCCTTGTAACATCTGAACGTTCTCCATATGAACAGATTACTTTTAAATAAAAAAAAGTCCTTGTACGACTTTTTAAAAAAAGACTGACTAATTTTGAAAGAAAATTCTTTAAGCTTGATTAACAGCTACCATAGATATCAATTAATGAATCCAATTACTCAAAATTAGAAACTTTTTTTTACCTTAAACGGATGAAACAGTATACAATTAAATTATACAGCCCCCATGTTAGAAGTGTTCAGGAAATACTTTACTTACAATCCTCCTTCTAGGAAATTACAAACATTTTCATCTCTCTTAGATACCAAATGGAAAGTCTCCCTGATGATTTGCTGTTGTGTGTCTTCACTCTGAGAAAGAATAATTCATACACATTAGGATTGAGTTTACAGAATTAACAGTAATTTAAGAATTTAAAAGATAAAGGAATAACCTCTGCCTGAAAAATCCACCTAAGTAAGAGAGGGTTCATTGGAGAAGTGGCTTAAATTACACCCAGCAGAAGCAAAAGCCAACATTGTTTCAATAGAAAAGAGGGAGAAAATGCTTGAAAGTTAACCACTATGATAAAATCATTTATTGCCAAGCTGCAAAAAAAAACCAACTATATTTACTAGAAAAAGGGAAACTACACACTAAGTAGTCAAAGCCCAGTGTTTCCCAAGAGTAAGAGAGGTAAAGTTAGTAAATCACTCATGCAGCTAATTTATATTTCAATGGAAGAATGATTAAAAAGCACTGCAGGGTCTGCCTGAGTTTTAACCTTTATTAAATGCAGACTGCAGTAACAGACCATACATCTCATTCATCTTTGTACAACCAAAGGTTAAACTAAGAATGGGTTCAATATAAGTATCTATTAAACAATCAAGTAACTTATATGTCAACAAAATAGGTCAATTTTGCTAACAATGCAACAGAAAACTCAGCAAAATATTCAATGAGAATTTCACAACCAGGGATATATGATGGTCCACAAAAAATGAAAAGACACTGAACCCCAACAGTAGTGATGAAGAAACAATGAAACAGTTACACACAGCACATCAGCCAACAGCAGTGGTGTGGTGCCAACACATCAGAAACACACACCCCAGGGTGGAGACATACAGATTCCATCACTCAGAACAAGAACCTTATCAACCGGCATTCTCCACTTTTAAACCATAAAGACCCAGGATTTTTGAAGGTTAAAAACAACTCAGTACTGAAATGACACACACATAGAATAAGCAGTACACCTGTGCACCAGGCAACACAAAGGACAACGTGCACAAAAGTGCTGCTCTAGTGACAAAGCCACAAACAACCCCCAATCACAGCATGGTGGTAGGGATATGCTTCTTCTAAGAAGTTAATTACACCCTTAAACGTGCAAGATTATCAAAAAAGGAAATGTCCTAACTCAGGCCACCCTGACAAACGACCACAGATTGGGGATGGTTTTATTAACAGAAACCATTTTCTCACACTCCAGGGGGGTTAGGGTTTTTCTCCTCTTGTGGATGACTTCTCATGGTGCTCTGCCAGCACAGGAGCAAAAGCCAGCTTTCCACTCTCTGCTTAAAAAGGCCTTAATCCCTTGGGACCAGCAATGAGCTATAGCAGGGAAACTGGCATCCCATATGGATGCTGGTTCAAGTCCTGGCTGTTTCACTTCAATACAGCTTCATCTTGCTAACAACCTGAGAAAGCAATGGAAGGATGGCTGATATGCTGGGCCCCTGTCACCCACACTGGAGACCCAGATGAAGATCCTGGCTCCCAGCTTCAGCCTGACCCAGCCCTCGTTTTTGTGGTCATCTGGGAAGTGAACAGTAGATGGAAAATACATTCTCTTTCTCTCTTTTCCCCGACCCATAATTCTTTCAAATAAATAAACTGTAAAAGAAAAGGGCATTAATGCCTTCAACAGGGCCAATCTTCACAGGCTCATCTAAATCTAACTATTTCCCAAGGCTCCATCTCCAAACACTGACACTGCAGGGTGAGAGCACCAACATACGACGCTGCAGAGAAGTCTCGATGAGATACAATTCACTCCACAGCAGTAGGAAAAAGGTAAACATGAGAATGATGCATAATCATTTCATTTACATTTCAAAACAGACGAAGCGAAATATACTGCTTAAGGACTAGAGCTGTGGCACAGCACGTTAAGCTCCCTGGCTACAGCATGGGAAGCCCAAGTGGGTGCCAAATCGCTGCTATGTACCCATGAGGGCAGTGCAGGATGGCCCGAATCCTGGGGGATCCTGCACCTAAGTGAGAGACCCGGATGGAGCTCCTGCCTTTGGCCTAGTCCAACCCTGGTTGCTGTGGCCATTTGGAGAGTTAACCAGTGGGTGGGAGATCTCTTCTCTCCCTTTGCTCCCTCTCCTTCTGTAATCCTGCCCTTCAAATAAATAAATACTGTCTATCAACACATAGATAGGTGATGAAACTTAAACTATACAGAAAATCAGAAGGGGACTGGGGCTATGGCTTAGCACCCACGCAGTGCTGCTTCGCACATGGGCTCCAGTTCATGTCCGGGCTGCTCTACTTCTGATCCAGGCCTACTAACGTGCCGGCGAAAACAGCAGATGGCCCAAGTCCTTGGATCCTCCTTTATTCCTAGTAATTAGAAGCTGTCACTTCCCCAGCCCTAGTCATCTCCAAATGTATTCTTCAAAATTACATAAAAATGTACAAGCTGAAGACTAAGAAAGCTGTATTTTTCCTAAAACCTATTCTTAAGGTATTTTAAATCATCATTCATGAGTCACTTAAGTGAAAACTCTTGATGACACTTCCCACGTCCATCCAGTCATCAAGGCTTGTTAACTGCGTCGCACAGATAAGGCTAGATTCAACAACCACCGTCTCAGCAACAGCTGTGGCTGAGTGGTTAAGGCGATGGACTAGAAAAACCACGGTCTCAGTTCAGATCATTTCCAACTCATACTAGAAGAACCACCGAAACGCTCACCGGCCCCTGACTCTATGACGCTGCCCAGCACATACCACCAGAATATTTTCTCTCTCTCTCTCTCTCTCTCACACACCTATTAAATAGCTCCAGATTCTCTCTCACCTGTAACACCAACTCCCTACCACGTCAAGACATCCTCTAAAATCGAATGCAGACTTTCCCCTCAAGTGTCTACTTCATTCCTCTCCCGGGTACACGCTGAGTCACACTGAACCGGAGAACACTTGATCCCCTGGCAAGCCACTGCTTCCACTCCCTGCTCCCTTCCTCAGCAAACCCCACTGGGTCCTTTAACCTAGGCTAGACAAGACCGCATCAGAGGGCTCTGTTGTTCAGGAACAAAGCACAATGATGAGGGCAGTGGGTGGCAAAGGAAGACAAGGTAAGTGAAAGTTGTTAAGTGGCCAAACGTTCAGGGACTATTCAGGCCTTAGAAGATTTCACCCTAAACTGTACAGGAAGAAATCTAAGAACTTATTCCATGTCTTTCACCAAATAGCCACGGTCACAGGAACTGGTGTTTTTTGGGTGCTGATGGAAGTGAGAGTAAAGAGGGGGGCTGAGAGTGAGGAGTCAAACATTACACATCAAAGTTTTTCCCTTCCAGATGAGGGGTAGGTACAATGATCCACTGCACTGCATAGTGACCACAGTTAATACTAAGATAGCATTGTGTATTTCAGAAATTGCTGAAATAATGTTAATCTAAGAAGTTGATGCTGTGGTATAGCCTGTTAAGCTGCTGTTTGCAAATACTGACATCCCATATGATCACTGGCTCAATCCACCTGCTCCGCTTCCAATCCAGCTCCCCATTACTGTACCGAGGAAAGCAACACAGAGAGGTCGAAGCATCTGGACCCCAGGCACGTACGAGGAAGGCCTAAATGGCATTCCAGGCTCCTAGGTTCAGCCCAGCCTGGGCTATTGCAGCTATGTGGGAAATAAAGCCGTAGATGCAAGATTTATTCTTCAGTCTCTCCCTTTCTCTCAGTTATCACTCAGCATTTCAAATAAATACTTGTTAAAAGGAGTGATTTTTAACATGCTTACCACACAAAAAGTAAGTTGGTAATGTAACGGAAATGCTAATTACCATGAATGACTCTTTCCATAATGTATGCACAGAACAAAACTTCATATTGTACCCTAAAAGCATGTTATTTGTCAATTAAATTTCCAAAATCAATACAGGAAAGAAATGACTTCAGGCTTTAATAAAAATCTAAGGTGTAAGCTAAGATGAAGTAAACCCAATCTCTAATGACATTACTCCCCCTTAGTAATCAATCTAACCTAATGTTTCCATGGAGAAGCTGGGGGCTCGCCTAACGCTGATCAAATTTCCTACACTCACGGTTCCTAACTGAAGCCAAAAGATACAACTGCTACAACATAACAGTCTGAAGGTAACCAGAGTGACATGAAGGCAACAATCCAGTCTTTAAAATACTACTTAATGGATTAAGGAAAAACAAACAAACTTTATAAACTCAAATCTACTAATAGAAATCTCCCTTTTCCCATGTTCCTCGTCCATGCCATGAAAGGCAACGTTGTAGAACAGTTAGGATACAGCCCATAGGGAAATGCCTGGTTCAAGCCCCCCCTCCACTGAGATCCAGCTTCCTGATAACATTCCAGGGAAGCAGGTGATGTTGCTTCCCACCTACATGGGAGAGCCAAGCAAACCTGAACAACCTGCTTCATAACCAACACATGGGAGATCTCTTTGTGTTTTTCGCACTTTATTTTTGGTAGCTAGTGATAAATAATAAAGATAAAATATTTCTCACAAAATAAAACCTTATTCTCTAACAGTAAATGTAGGGCCCAATGCAGTGGCTCAATTAGCTAACCCCCCCTCCCTTTCAGTGCCAGGATTCCTTATGGGTGTCAGTTCATGTCCCTGCTGTTCCACTTCCCATCCAGCTCCCTGATTATGGCCTAAGAAAGCAGTGGAGGATGGCCCAAAGCCTTGAGATTCTGCACCTGCATGACAAATCTGGAAGAATCTCCTGGCTCCTGGCTTCCAATTGGCTCAGCTCCAACCATTGTGGCCGCTTGGTGAGTGAACTAGCTGACGAAAGATGTTTCTCTCTGTCTCTCCATCCCTCCTTTTCTCTGTAAATCTGCCTTTCCAATAAAAATAAATAAATCTTTAAAAAATGGGGAAATGAAGTTGCATAACATTAGGCAGAAGGGAAAACACGAGCAACAGCATAGAATCAGGAAAACAAGGGAATAAAAATGAAGCATTAAAACCCTCAGAACACTCCTCGTTTAGAAATTACAAAACAAGAATGCCTGAGCAAAACTATTGGTGAGTTTTGTTGACTGGCCTCTGCAGTGGGAAGTCTGGCTGGAAACCATCTACGTAGACAGCCTTCACATTAGCACTTGGGCTGAAATTGCAACCATAAGACACCAAAGTGCCCACAACACAAACTTTGTTAGAACTTGCCAGGAAATGTCATTAAAATTCTCAAGATAAGAACCCTCTGGTGTTTTCCCTTAAAATATATAAAAAGATTTAGCATAGAAAAGGTAAGTGTTTGGCCCGGCGGCATGGCCTAGCAGCTAAAGTCCTCGCCTTGAACGCGCTGGGATCCCATATGGGAGCCGGTTCTAATCCCGGCAGCTCCACTTCCCATCCAGCTCCCTGCTTTTGGCCTGGGAAAGCAGTTGAGGACGGCCCAAAGCTTTGGGACCCTGCACCCGCGTGGGAGACCTGGAAGAGGTTCCTGGTTCCCTGGTGGGAATGGAAAGAGAAAACTACATGGTGAGAGCCAGTGCCATGGCTCAACAGGCTAAGCCTCCACTTACTTCAAGCACCAGCATCCCATATGGGCACTGGTTCGTGTCCTGGCTACTCTACTTCCAATCCAGCTCCCTGCTGGCGGCCGGGGAAGGCAGCAGAGGACGGTCCAAGTGCCCACGTGGGAAACCCAGAAGAAACTCCTGGCTTCAGATCAGCTCAGCTAGGGCCACTGAGACCATCTGGGGAGTAAACTAACAATTAAAGACCATTCTCTGTCTCTCCTCTCAGTAAATTTGCCTTTCAAATAAAAATAAATAAATCTTTTAAAAATATGACAATTCCTAAAAAACATTAAAACATTAGAAGACCCAGCAATCCCATGTCTGAGTAAGTACGTAGCAGAAGGAGGAGAGGCCGAGACCAGAACAGGTCCATATGCTTGTGTTTGCATTATTCACACAGCAAAAACGTAAAGAGAGAGCAATCAGAGGGCCCGCAGACAAATGAAAAGATCAACAAACCTGGGGCTGCAGTGTGGCAGGTACAACCTCCGCCTGTGGTGTCAGCATCCCGTACAGACACCAGTTGGAGTCCAGGCTGCTCTCCTTCAATCCAGCAATGTGCTAATGTGCCTCGCAAAGCCTCAAAAGATGGCCCAAGTCCTTGGGACCCTGCACCCACACGGAAAACCAGAAGAAACGTCTGCCTCCTGGCTTCAGACCAGCCCAGCTTTTGTAATTGCAGGTATTTAGGAAGTAAACCAGCAGATGAAAAATATTTCTCTAACTCTGCCTTTCAAATAAAAATAATATATATATATGTGTGTGTGTGTGTGTACACATATATATATTTAATCATGATATGTAATAGCAACCAATTTAGGCATCCTGGGAGTGATTTAGCAGATGGGGGCTCACTCTCTCCCCATCTGTTTCTGTTTCAAATAAACAAATAAATGGTATGTTACCTTAAAAAAAATCTTGACACATGCTACAACATGGGTAAACCCAGAAAACATTATACTAAGTGAAATCAACTAGCCACAAAACAGGCCAATATTCTGTGATTCCTCACACCTGAGAGCCCAGTCAGCTTGAGAGCAACCTGAGGGCTACCAGGGTCAGGGACGGGGTCCGACAGTCAGCACTCAGCATGCACACAACTTGGGGAGCAGACAAGTTCCAGAAACAAAGAGGGAAGGGAAGGTGGCAACCATGGCACAACAAATGCTACTTCATGCCACAGGACACTTAAAAATGATTAAAACAGCATATTTATGCTATAAACATTTTGCTACAATAAAAATTATTTTATGACTATTTTATACCACCATAAGACAGGAAAAATCCAGATATTCTTATGGCAGGCAAAGGGGCAAGGCTTTTCTAAAGCACAAGGAATCAGAACCAGCCGAGGGGTGCTGGGACACTGACCAGGAGAGAGGAGACAGATAGCCAACGGCTGCTGGTTCCCGGCAGGACCTCGGGCTCCACAATGGTGGTGCACCAATGGGCTTCTCGCAGGTTCATCTACAGGTTGGGAGAGGTCTAGCAAAACAGGCTTTCTTCCTGAGTTGTGTTACTTGGCAGGTGACAGGAAATGGCCCCAGCTGGATCACAAGACTGGCTGGGAATCAGAACTGCATTCGCTGCATGAACGCTGCTCTCTGTGCAGCCTAACAGTAACAGGTGCCACAGGAAGGACGTGGGCAGGGGGAGATGGCATCACTAGCCTTCCTGCAGAGGCACTGCTTATGTGCGCAAACACCGGGAGGATTCAAGGATGGGGATCTGCTTCTGCGGAGGGCCTGCTGCGGATGACAGCACCGCCCTGAAGTGGCCCCATCTGGCTGACCTCATCTTCTGCCACTCAGCTTGCTTTGTTATTCCTGAACACATCCAGTGGTGCCACAGGCGAGGGACTCCACCTCTGTGCGCATGAAGCATTCACTACTCTGGGCTCCAGTGATCCCCTCCCAGGCCACACCCAGCATTCTTCTCCAATGCCTGCTGCTGGGAGCAGCTCTGCCTGCGGATCCCAGCTGTGCAGCCTTTCCTTGGCCCCTGACTTTCTATGCACTCACAACAGCCTGCAGAATCCACTCATCGACTGTCTCTTATTAAAACTCCTCACTACATTTCCAGCGCTGAGGACAGAGCCACACAAACTACAAAGTTACCCGTGGAAGGGACACGCCCAGGAAAACAGAGGACAGGGTCAACATCGAGAAGCCTGTAAGACATCACACAAGGGCCATAAAGATCCAGCAACTGAAGTTAGCCTGCTGCAGCTCTACTGCGTTTCAGGCCCCTCTTGCATCTGCCTTGGCAGAGCCAGACACACTCGCCAGCCTTGGAAGTGCTGCCTAAGGCCTCAGGTGAGACGGCGATGCACCTGCAGTGTCGCCAAGAGGACCTGACGGGCGGTAAAGGCTGACGGAGCAGAGTGGCTGCGACGAAACATCTCCAACATTTCCTAACATGAACGTTTCTCTAAAACATTCTTCTTTTTTTTTAAGAGCAAGAAATAGCAACCGAGAGAGATACCTCCCATTTCCTGGTTTATTCCCCAAATGTCGACAACTACTAGGGCTATATTGAGAGTCAGAAGCCAGGAACTCAATCCAGGTCAGGAGCACAGCTACTGAGGCCACCACCACTTCCTCCCAAGAACCCAGAGCCAAGAGCCAGAGTAGGAAATCAAATCCAGGGAACTTTTATGGAGATGCAGATTTCTTTGCTTGTTTTTTGTTTTTAAGATATTTATTTGAAGCGCAGATTTTACAGACAGAGGTCTTCCATCCGCCAGTTCACTCTCCAAGTGACCACAATGACCAGAGCTGAGCTGATCTGAAGCCAGGAGCTGCTTCCAGGTCTCCTACTTGGGTGCAGGCTCTCGGCCTTAGGCCATCCTCCCCTGCTTCCTTAGACCAGCAGAGGGAGCTGGATGGGAAGCGGAGCAGCCCGGACAAAGAACCAGTGTCCATATGGAATGCAGGTGCTGCAGGATTTGCTTGTGCACCACCAAGCCAGCCCCAGGATGCAGGGTTCTTAACTGCTGAACTAAAACAACTCCCCTAATTGAGAGTTTAACAAGAGGCTAGAAGCAGATGAGACAACTCAGACATACCTTAGATTGGAAGCATTAGTGAATAAACCTATACTGCATAAGTACAAAGAAGATCCCAAGTGCTAAAGACCAAAGTGATCTCCTCAAGGCCTTGATACACTCAGATTACAATATCTGAGTTTAACTCTGTAAAAAAAAAAGTACACGGATAAAACAGTGTAAGTGCAAATTATTTATGTGCTATTAATTCATTAATTTACTTGAAAATTAAAACAGAGCAGCCAAATATTAATTAATATATTTATCTTAAAGCCACAACTGTTTCAGAAATTCGCACAATGGCACAGTTCTGTCTCCACCTGCTAGCGCCGGCATTCCAACAGGGGCCTGGTCCCTGCCCCAGATGCTCCTCTTCCAACCCAGCTCCCTGCTTACTGCCTGGGAAGGCAGCAGAGGATGGCCCAAGTCCTTGGAACCCTATACCCACATGGGAGACTAGAAAGAGGTTCTTGGCTGTCGCTTCAAATCGGCTCAGCTCCAGCCATGGTGGCCATTTGGGGAGTCAACCAGTGGACGCGAGACCTCTGTTTCTCCTTTCTGTAAAATATGCCTTTCAAATAAATTTTAAAACAAAAAACTCAACATTTACCACCAGCTTCAACACATTCACCTATTAGTGTAAAAATGTACTCTGCATCTGGGCGCTGGGGAGCACCAGCCTGGACAGAGCAGCCCCGTTCCTCATGACCCCGGCATGGCGGGGCAAGGAGCACCAGCCTGGACAGAGCAGCCCCGCTCCTCACGACCCCAGCATGGCGGGGCAAGGAGCACCAGCCTGGACAGAGCAGCCCCGTTCCTCATGACCCTGGCATGGCGGGGCAAGGAGCACCAGCCTGGACAGAGCAGCCCCGTTCCTCATGACCCCGGCATGGCGGGGCAAGGAGCACCAGCCTGGACAGAGCAGCCCCGTTCCTCATGACCCCAGCATGGCGGGGCAAGGAGCACCAGCCTGGACAGAGCAGCCCCGTTCCTCATGACCCCGGCATGGCGGGGCAAGGGTGGCCTTAGTGAGCTCAGCACCGACTTTCCAGACAATCACGAAAAAAGAAAACCTTTAAAATTTCAAACAATAAATATTTTAACAATCAATGATTCTGTTACAGAAACACAATACAGCCAGCCACCTTGCTCCAGGCCTCCGTCCTGCTTAAAAGGCCAGAGAGTGACCTAAAACAGCCCAAGTTACAGCGCTTGCCCAGGCAAACCAAACATCCTAAACATTCCTTCTCCTTTATGATTTTCAAATGGGTTTCACCTAATTTTTTTAAATAGCTTTTCGAAAATATTCTCAAAAATTGTAACTACACTAGAATTCGATTTGTTACTGCATTTTTAGAATAAAGAGTACCTTGAACTAACACCTATTATGGCATATGTAAATCATATGCCACAAGGTTCATTCCTGATATTAACAGCCTTAGGAGCAATCTATAATCACAGAAGAAAAATCATCCATTGAAAGCAAAGCAAACAGGAGGTGGGAGGGACTGTTGAAAGATCCATTAATTGGCCTGTTACCCCACTTTACAACATACACATCCATCAAACAGCTGTACCTTAATAAAAACAAAATGTGAAAGAATGTACCAGGAGGATACAGAGGGCCCTTGTTTGCCTACCCAACATCCACACTCCTCCCTCCCAGCTTTCCAACAGAGCATCAGCTCTTTCTCCTTTGGCTCCAAGGTTGGATTCTGACTGGGACGAGCTGCTTGTGGCCCTGGGTGGATCTAACCCATTCTGGGCTTCCAGGAGCCCATCGCCAGCCCTTTCTGGACTGTACTGAAGGGAGCCCAGCCTGTGGGTAATAGTGATTTTGTGAAGGATGAAACAGTGAAAGACGAAGAAGCTGGGTCTTCCCCTAGTCACCGGACTGCTGAATGAAGCAATTTTGGAGCCTGTCTTCCACTCTGCACTTCCTGTTACACACAACTGTGCTTTCTTCATAAGCATTTGAGTTAGGCTACAAAGAACTCACTTTATGTAACAAACAGCATTCCAACAAACACTGAAGAAAACCAAATCATTTGTAATTTTACTAACAACAACAACAACAACAAAAAAGCCAAAATACTAGGTGTATTAGCAAGCACCTTAATTCTCAGATCTGGAGATCATCATATTTTGACCACAGAAACAGGCTGTCTTAAAGTGACAGAAAAAGGACATTATTACCAATAAATATGAACGTAGCTTTAAAAAAAAATCATTTTAAAGGGGGAATAATGTTCATGTGCTCTTAATATTTTCATGTCAAAAAAATCACTCAGAGAAGGAAATAACCTGGGGCTGGCACTAGGGCACAGGTTAGACCATCGCCTGCAGCACTGGCATCTTGGCACAAGTCCCTGTCCCAGCTGCTCCTCTTCCAACCCAGCTCCCTGCTGATGTGACTAGGAAACAGCTGAGGCCAGGCCAACTGCTGGGGTCCCACACCCCATGGGAGACTCCGAAGACGTTCTGGCTCCTGCTTTGACCTGGCCCAAGTCTGGCACTTCCAACAATTTGAGGAAGAAATCTCTCACATTCTCTCTGTATTTCAAATAAATTTGAAAAAGAAAGAAGAAAGGAGTAACCTCAGAGATCTGTCTGGGGCTTGCATTT